>NC_047090.1:43840833-44146166 GCF_902459505.1 Geotrypetes seraphini | reverse complement strand
AGCTTAGTTATGGTCTTAGTCACTCTAAAGCAGTGGTCTCAAACTCAAACTCTTTGCAGGGCCACATTTTGGATTTGTAAGTACTTGGAGGGTCACAGAAAAAATAGTTGTCTTACTAAAGAAATGACAACTTTGCATGAGTTAAGTACCTACAAATCCAAAATGTGGATTATCTTAAATCTGTAATTATCAGAAGCAATTAAGGAAATATTTATAAAACTATAGTTTATAAATCATTCCTTAATCGCTTCTGATAATTTCAGCTATATAGTACACAGCTGAAAGCAGTGCAACATGCAGAAAGTGAAAAATTCCTGCATCTGTACGCGATTGTCCTCTCCACTCCATCTCACAATCACGTAAAGCGCTTGCGTGAGGTTACAGCAGTGAGGCGGGAAACGTTCCAGAATGTAAGATAACCACTGGAGGCAATGCAGCTTGTGAGTGTGTCTGGTGCTGGAGGAGGTGAGAGCTGAAAGCAGTTGCGGATGTGACCGCCGGACACTTAAGGAGCAAGTTTTCCATAAAGAATCATTTTTTATAATACCAAGGACCTCAAAATAGTACCTGCCGGGCCGCATGTGTACCCCTGGCCACGAGTTTGAGACCACTGCTCTAAAGGAATCCTTTGGAGTTTCCCTACTGCTCAATAACCAGAGCCTCGAGATCTGAATTAGAGAATGACATGGTAACAAAATTCGTCACCGTTCCCATCCCTGCAGATAACCATGGGAAACCATTACATTAGAGATTTCTATTCTGCCATTGCATTGAGGTTCAAGGTGTATTACAAAAGAATTACAAAAAAGGTATTACATGAAGAAGATATCTGGTAATTTCTAGGGGAGATACAGAGTAGATGAGGTTGCTTTGGGGAATCGGGATGGTATTAGGGAGTGGTATTGGGAAGTGGGAAGGAGCTAGCAGTATTAAGTCGTTTGCAGGAAAACCATCCCATGTCATTCTTTAGTGTCTATCTCAACCTCAGCCCTTCTACACCAGCATTCTTCAATGCAAGGCTTGAGGATCTGTGGTTGTGTCCATTCATACTCTGATTCATACCGCTCTACTTAAAAGAATGACAGGGAGATGGTTTTTCTCGGTTATCAACGGGGATGGCGATTAATTTTGTCACCGTGTCATTTTATAATCTGGATACGACAGAAAAATAAATCAGAGTATTAGAACGACTCATGACAGTACAATGAGATGTGGAGGGCTGAGCTTCCAGTTTCAGCTCCTTGATAGTTTCCACAATAAAATGGTGAACAGGAGGCTGACTTAAAGAGCCGAACGACAGAGGAGTCACCACCCACATCAGGGTTCTCGGAGACCACTTGGCTGATCATACTGTATACAGTATCCAGGTCATCTAAGGTGGATGCAGTATCCATGGCCTCAGTGCGCCAGGGAAAGCTGTCTGGATCCAAGGAGACAGGGGTATCAGGGGACTGAACAGATACTTCTGCAAAAAAAGGCCCCATTTGAAAGGCTTGCACAGAAACCAATGGCTTTGCCACATGGGTCGGGTCTGTAAAATACAATCTACATGAGCTGCACAAATTCTGAGGAAAAGTCACAGGTCAGAATTGACATAGTCCTTCTCTGGCCTTGCAGGGAGCCTGAGAAAGATCCCCGGACTCTGTATACCTATGCTTCGCATCCCCACCTGAAAATGGCACTGGATGAGATATTCTGCCCATGTCCCAGACCCAAACAGGCTCTCTAGTCCTAGAGCAGTGTTTCTCAACACAAGGTGTACGTAAGCTGCTTGTTTGGGGGGGGAGGGGTTTATGCAGCATGGGTCTCCCACTCCCCTTCCTCCAGGGGCAGTACTAACAGGGCCTTGTGAGCAATTAGACTTGAATGCTCTGCGTCAGTTAAGCTAGCGCCATTGCTGAGTCTTGTATAGACTCCGGACTCCCTGACAGGCAGCGGGAGAGTGGCAGAAGATGGCGGGCTCTTCATCACTGGAGTTAGCTTGGTGTTGCCCGGATTGTGGGGCCATGGATGAAGAGAAAAAGAAGAGAGAAGAATGTGCACATGGATAAAGTGGAATGGAAGGAAATAGAGAGGAGATGCACATGGCTGGAAGGGAAAAGATGCATGTAGATGGAGGAAGGGAGGGGCATGAACTTGGGACACAGAAGGGAGGGAGGGAATGGAAAGGGAGAATTGTTGGGCATTAGTGTGTGAGCGAGAGGAAAAGAGATTGTGCACATGGGGAAAGAAAGAGGAAAATTTTGGGGCATAGAAAGAAAGTGAGGTAGAGATGCTTGGGGAAAAGAAGGATGAGAAGTAGAACTGTTGGATATGCTCGTGGAGAAGAAACAATGAAACAGACTGAAAGGGATGCAAGGGGGAGGAATGGAGGAGAAATGTTGGACATAGGCTGATGGGCAGTGGTTAAAGATGCTGCACCTGATCCGGGGAGATGAGAGAGGGAAAAATATTGGATGTGGCAGAAGAAGAGGGGGGGAGATGCACCATGAATCTCTCTCTGTCTTTCCCCACTCCCTTTGCAGCAAGGGAGGGAATGAGAGAAAGACAGATGGACAGTGAGAGAGGGAGGGAGACATGTTGCTAATGGAGGTAGAGGAGAGAAGAAGAAAAGTTGGACTTATGGAGGGACAGAGAGATGTTGGTTGGGGAAGGGAATGAGGTCCGGAGGAGAGGAAGCATGCAAGAGGCAGAAAGAAGGAAGTGTTGGATGCAGTCAGAAGGAAGTGTAACCAGAAGGAAGTGTAACTAATAAAATCAACAGACAAGAAAGGTAGGGAAAATGATTTTATTTTCACTTTAGTGATGGAAATGCGTTAGTTTTGAGAATTTATATCTGCTGTCTGTATTTTGCACTATATTTGTCTATTATTTTTGTAGCTGTTCCTGATGTGACATTGCATATTTTAAAGTCATCTGCCTTGAACTCTTTGAAAAGAAAACCAAATATAAATGATAATTAACATTCTCTGCGTAGTGTGCTTTTTCTTTTTTAATTTTGTGATTACCACTATGTATTGTTAATAAGATTATATTGTATGAATATGAAAAATGAATGGAAGAAATTGCATTACAATTAGTACTATTATTATGGGGTTGGGTCAGGGGCAGAGCTTGGGTGGGGGTACTTGGTTGATATTTGTTAGACTTAGAGGGTACTTGGCTTGAAGAAGTTGAGAAACACTGTCCTAGAGGACCCCCAAGGAGGCAAAGCCTGAAGGTCCCTCCCCTTCCCTTCCTGTGCCGTGGCACACAGATGCTCCTCCGCCAGCAATCCACACGTGAATTCACATCTACAATGGTAGAGTAGTCCATCCCTAATGATTTTTAACAAAATCGAGGGGTTGAGAGGCAGAAATTTAAGTTGAAAAAAAGATAACTAAAATCCAAGATGGCCACCACCAGTAACATCACGCCTAGAAATGCCTCATGGAGACCTGATGGAAAAATAAATCTGGGATTTTGGGTGTTGGGGGAACTGATCCCTATCCCCATAAACTGCTAGAAAGTCTGTTTTCAGAGACCCCCCAAAAAAATCTCCCATAGAAGTAATAGGGCTGAACTTACACTGTGCCTGCCTGTCAGCTCTATGTAGCTAACATGAAAGAAAAACATTTCTCAGAATTTCTCCAACTGACAGAATCTTCGAGCTGCCTGTCAGACAGACCCCCACCGAAACCTCCTCACTCGACTGAGAGCGGGAAAACACAGCCTGTGCCCTGATATCACAAGGACTCTTACTCGGGGCGCAAAAAGCCTGCGCTTAAACCTCTGACTGGGTCAGCAGGTAAGCACACTCTCAGGGGATGGAACCCAAGCTCTGAAGCTTGCCCTGTAGAGCAGCAGTCCAGTCTCATGGCACT
The DNA here is from genome assembly GCF_902459505.1 of Geotrypetes seraphini. Classification (NCBI taxonomy): domain Eukaryota; kingdom Metazoa; phylum Chordata; class Amphibia; order Gymnophiona; family Dermophiidae; genus Geotrypetes; species Geotrypetes seraphini. The sequence continues at coordinate 44,142,303 of NC_047090.1, read as the reverse complement.
GATGCCACAGAAAAAGACGGCTTTTAGCAAAGAAAAATAAGAAGAAAAAAAAGCAGAGATCAGAAAGACTTCTGCACAGTTCACTTACAGAAATGAAAACTACAAGGGGCTCTCTACTCCTCAGCTAAGTGGGAGGAGCAATGGAGAAAATTATGTGTGGACTTCTGCAAGCCCCAGTTCACAGGTAGAGGTGAAGCATCTTTTGTATTGATTCCGGAAGGACTGAACCTCCGTCATAAAAGGGAAATTCTATAAAATTGGATTTAAAATAAGCAAACACACCATTAAAACCAAAGAAACAAAGCTTATAGAACCAGTCGTCTCCTTTAAATGTGGAAAAAAAAGATGCTTTATAATGCACATGGTCAGTTATTTAAAGAACTATAATGTACCTGAATCAAGTTTTGCAGATGTCTGTCACAACAGATAATGCACAAGGAAATTCTAAAAAGACTATAAAGTGCAAACAGTCTGGGACATATGAAGTTTCCAGGCCAGGTTGCAGAAGTTCAGTACTAAAACTAGCACCATGCAAATAGCATGTCATCAAGTCAGGGAAACCACAGAAGGAAGATGCTGAAAGTTTCTCAGAGGAAACTAACAATTTAACTGCAGTATCAGCTTCTTTCCACTGATGAGATATTTAAATTGCCACAAGCAGAGATCCTGTTATAGACTTGCTAGCAAGTGTGACGACACTGAATAACTGGTAAGTTCAAGTCAACAACCCTACCAGGGCCTAGATGCATTAAAGTCAGCGATCCTCATATGATCACCACTAAACCAGTTTTATGTGAAACAATTTTTATTGAACAGGTGGAATAAAATTACAAAACCAGAGACAGAAGAAATGTTCAGGAATTATAGAACAATAACCTGCAATCCCCACCCCCCCTTTCATTGCCCACCCTTCCCCCATCCGCTACCAAAAGCCACAGTCCCAGTGTCCCGGATACCTCCAAAATGCAAGTGATACAGAGATATTGGGCATCTGCCACAAAACAAACCAGTTTTGACAGGTTTAGCGACGATCGGATTTGCCGAACCGATGCAAAAAAATGGCTCATCGCATGATTTTCTGTAGGATCGCTCATTCTCCGATCTGTCCATGCAAATAAGCTCATTAATATTGAAATGCCATGTAAACTAACAGAGTGGTTGATGCTCTAACTTGGCTTCCTGATGCACAAAAAAGAGTGATCGTTTTTAGCAATCCAAAAAAAAAGCCACTGGTCAAGACCAATCGCTTTACCTATCCCACCAATACAAAAATAATTATAATATGCCAAACCTTTTTTTTTTTAATAGCTCTTTTAGAATTGACCAAAAATCAGACTGGAGCGGACCCATAGTCTTACTGATCCTGTTTAGTGCATCTAGCTCCAGAAGACTTGGGGGGGGGGGGGTGGCTCCTTTAAAAAAAGGCTTCAAAAAAACTGAAAAATATAAATGCCAATACTCTAAGAACTTCTATTAAAAATTGGTAAAACTCTCCCTTTAAACCCAGTCCAAGGATGACAGCTGCACAACAATTTCCAAGGTTTAAATAAAGGAGTTTCAGTACAGGCTCAATTATCCCTGCGAATGACCAAAAAGCCCCGGACAGGAATTCATGGGTGACTAGCACCAGACCCGAAGATTTAAATAAACCCTGCCCAGTACATCATAATACCCTTATTTAGAACGTTTAATTAATAATCTGGATTCACCGTATATATCTGGATTCACCAAATATAAAGTGCAAACGTGCATCCAAACGGAAATAAAAGGAGGGCAAGAAGTATTTGAAAAACCCCACAAAAATCAATATAAAAAAATCAAAGGTCAGTGAAATAATTTCATAAATATATAAAATGGTAGCTTCAAAAGTTCATAAATTCATAGATTCAAAAGGTTCAAAGTTCAATTCATATCATCATTATATCTCCGTTCAATTCATAAAGCGTAAATAGCAAAAATATGAAAAACACTCCAAACTTGCATCAATCAATCAATTAATGCACTTTGCTGGATCTTCAATTTCATAGATTCGCATTCATGTTACCACCATGTCTCCACTCGACAAGGCCCCATTTTGTTGTCTTCTTCAGGAGGAAGAGTTGATAAAAAGACGGTGAATCATCTAGTCCAGTGGTCTCAAACTTGCGGCCCCCCCAGGTACTATTTTGAGGCTCTCAGTATGTTTATCATACTCACAAAAGTAAAATAAAACAGTTTCTTGATCATATGTCTCTTTAGCTATAAATTACAATATTATTATTAAGATGTAGCCAAAAGGAAAGATTTATAAACTATAGAGTTTTACTTCATGCAACATTGTCATTTCTTTAATAAGACATTAACTATTTTTTTTCTGAGGCCCTCCAAGTACAGTGGTGCCTCGCATAACGGACGCCTCGCACAGCGAACGCTGCGCACAACGAACTTTATGTCTTGATCCGTACAACGAACTTCGTTTCACACAACGAAGTCGCCCGAGCTGCATCCTTCCGCGCAGGCACTGCGCTTAACTGCCCTCTCTCCGCCTGGCTCCCTCTTGCCCCCCCGACTCCCCGACACGATCGGGGCAAAAAGGAGCCCAAGCCCTCTTGCCCCGCCGATTCCCCAACTCCCCACAAAATATCGGGCCAGGAGGGAGCCCAAGTCCTCCTGGCCACGGCGACCCCCTAACCCCACCCTGCACTACATTACGGGCAGGAGGGATCCCAGGCCCTCCTGCCCTCGACGCAAACCCCCCTCCCCCCAACGACCGCCCCCCCCAAGAACCTCCGACCGCCCCCCCAGCCGACCCGCGACCCCCCTGGCCGACCCCCACGACACCCCCAACCCCCTTCCCCGTACCTTTCTGTAGTTGGCCGGACAGACGGGAGCCAAACCCGCCTGTCCGGCAGGCAGCCAACGACGGAATGAGGCCGGATTGGCCCATCCGTCCCAAAGCTCCGCCTACTGGTGGGGCCTAAGGCGCCTGGGCCAATCAGAATAGGCCCGGGAGCCTTAGGTCCCTCCTGGGGGCGGGGCCTGAGGCACATGGGCCCAACCCGACCATGTGCCTCAGGCCCTGCCCCCAGGAGGGACCTAAGGCTCCCGGGCCTATTCTGATTGGCCCAGGCGCCTTAGGCCCCACCAGTAGGCGGAGCTTTGGGACGGATGGGCCAATCCGGCCTCATTCCGTCGATGGCTGCCTGCCGGACAGGCGGGTTTGGCTCCCGTCTGTCCGGCCAACTACAGAAAGGTACGGGGAAGGGGGTTGGGGGTGTCGTGGGGGTCGGCCAGGGGGGTCGCGGGTCGGCTGGGGGGGCGGTCGGAGGTTCTTGGGGGGGGGCGGTCGTTGGGGGGAGGGGGGGTTTGCGTCGAGGGCAGGAGGGCCTGGGATCCCTCCTGCCCGTAATGTAGTGCAGGGTGGGGTTAGGGGGTCGCCGTGGCCAGGAGGACTTGGGCTCCCTCCTGGCCCGATATTGTCGGGGAGTTGGGGAATCGGCGGGGCAAGAGGGCTTGGGCTCCCTTTTGCCCCGATCGTGTCGGGGAGTCGGGGGGGCAAGAGGGCTTGAGCTCCCTTTTGCCCCGATCGTGTCGGGGAGTCGGGGGGGCAAGAGGGCTTGAGCTCCCTCTTGCCCCGATCGTGTCGGGGAGTCGGGGGGGCAAGAGGGCTTGAGCTCCCTCTTGCCCCGATCGTGTCGGGGAGTCGGGGGGGCAAGAGGGCTTGAGCTCCCTCTTGCCCCGATCGTGTCGGGGGTGCCAGGGACCACACGGAGTCACCCACCGTACCACCCGATTCGGGTAAGCGCAGGTATCGGTGGGTGGCTTATTTGCGAGGGGGTGCCTTATTTTACATTTTTTTCTAAAAAGGGGGGGCTGTCTTATTTGATGGCCCTGCCTTATCATCGGGGAAACACGGTAGAAAAAAAAAAAAAAATGAACAGTTAAGTCCCAGTTTTTGCCGCTGAGGACTCTGCCCTCTCTCACTGTAAAATTAGACTCTACTTAGTCTGTCTTTAAATTTAAAAAATGTGTGTTGTTTTAAAAAACAATTATGTTTTTAGATGTATCTAAATAAAAATAATAACCAAAAATTTATCTTTTTTTATGTCATCTTAGCATATTTTATGCTACAGAACGAATTATTTTTTTTAACATGTATTGTTATGGGAAAACGCGTTTCACATAACGAACTTTTCGCATAACAAACTTGCTCCTGGAACGAATTAAGTTCGTTGTGTGAGGCACCACTGTACCTATAAATCCAAAATGTGGCCCTGCAAAGGGTTTGAGTGCAAGACCACAGATCTAGTCTTAGAGCTGGGAGCTAAAGTCTAACAAGGTAGGGGAGGGTCATTGGAGTGGGCAGACTAGATGGGCCGTGGCCCTTATCTGCCGTCTATTTCTATGTTTCTATGTCTATGTTTCTAAGCCCCGCTCTGATGACAGCCCCAGGCCTCCTATTGGAATGCTATGTCTGGTTATGTGCACAGGAGGCAGGCCAGAAAGACACCAATCAGGTAAAAGGATAGTAAATAGTACAAATAGAAATTCCCCCTTTACCAGTATATCCAGCTATATGCACAGAAGTAGCCAGCTGCTTAGAGACATTATTTCCCAGCTCTCACAAAACTATTAACCAGAGAGAGACAAACTGTTTCTCCCTACTCTCTTCCCCTTCTGACTCCAACTGCCTCTGTGCTCTCTGTACATTGTTTATCAAGCTGAAAAAATTATCTTTCAAAAGAGCCAATAGTAGCTCTCTGTTTGTGGCAGTGGGAGAAATCCACAGAGTGTGCATGATAGCTTCACTGTTGCTATGACATTAGAGGCCTGCCTGCTAAATCTCTGCACTTAAGACAGATTCAGTGAGCAGATTAATCTCCTCACACGTACGATAGTACGCAAGAGTCTGTCAATTTTATTTAAAATATTTATTTTCCACCTAAAACCTAGGATGTTTACAATAAAACATTTGTAATCAATTGAACAAATTAATATTAAACAAATATCACATTGTTTACCTCATCCATAAGCTGTAATAATGATACAGAAAGCTCACCAAGTTTGTAGTAGTTCTTTTCAATTAAATGTCTGGACAAAAAAAATAAAGTTTTAAACAATTTCCTAGACCTCACAACATTATCACATAACGTAAATTTCCAGGCATATCATTCCAATTAACTGGTCCAGTCACTGAAAAGGAAGATTTTGCTGTATTAGCATAATGTACTTCTTCGCCTCTTCCCACATCTAACAACATTCGACTTTCAGATCTCAGAGTATGTCCTGGCTTGTTGGAATGGGGCCTTGAGTCAGAAGGTTGGTCGAGAAAGGCAGTGGGAGAGGATCTACGAACCACGGACACCTGGGCCAGTCCAGGGCCACTAGGATCACTAGGCAAGGATGCCGAACAATGCGAAGAGGAATTCTGCCCATTAACAGCCACAAAGGAAACACGTACAGAAGACCCTCCATTGGCCATGGCTGAACCAGAGCATCCAACCCCTCTGAACATTGTCTATTCCTGCTATGTGGGGAGCCGAGATATCCAGAAGATGAGACTCTGCCCAGACCATGAGCAGAGCCACCTCCTGCGCCACCAGAGGATTCTTGGTGCCCCACTGATGATTGACATAGGCCACTGCAGTGGACTGGAAAGCTAACAACGCCAGATGGATGGCTCTGGTCTCCAGAACATTGATCGACCAAGACACCTCCTCCGGAGACCAAGAGCCCTGAGCTGAGCGACCTAGACACTAAGCTCCCCAACCGAGGAGACTGGCGTCCGTGAGAAGCACCATCCACTGGGGCTGGTCCAGGCTCACCCCTTGTACTAGATGGGAGGTCTGGAGCCACCACTGAAGACTGAAGCGAGCCAAGCCCTGAAGAGGAACAGTGTAGTCCAGACTGCCTCTGGGGCAGTCACCTGAGCCAAGAAAAGAATCTCAACAACTTTAAATCTAATCTCAAAACATTTCTTTTCAGAGATGCTTTTGAAATCTATACTTAGCTCTCCTTATTCAAAAAAATCTCAGACATCAGGCCTTACATTAAAGATTCCCTTTAACCCTCTTGAATTTCGCCTCCCCTTTCTTTTATTTTAAGCAATGTATCCCCATTTGCCCTTATGTATCATATTATGTCTGTACTGCAACTGTGAATTTGTTCCCCACTATTTTATATATATATATTTTTTAACACTTTTTAATACTTTGTATAAATTGGAAACCACTTTGCTTATAAAAGCGGTATATCAAGTCCTAAATAAACTTGAAACGCCTCCGAAGAAGAGCATACTGAAGAGGACACATATGGGCTCAAGCCCACCTCACTACGTCTAGGGAAGCTGCCATTGACCCCAAGACTTGGAGGAAATCCTGTGCCCGAGGACACCGGGACCAAAAGAAGTCGAATTTGTGACTGCAATTTGCTTACCCGGGCCTCTTGGAGGAAGAACTTCCCCAAGGAGGTGTCAAACGGAACCCCATGGTACTCCAGGTACTGGGAGGGGGCCAACCGACTCTTGGAAAGGTTGACAACCCAGCCCAGCAACTGCAGGAACTCCACCACCTGAGCCATGACCAGGGTGCTGTCCTGGAAAGCCTTTGCGCAAATCAACTAGTCATCCAAGTAGGGATAAACCAAAATGCTCTCCTTGCACAAAGCAGCCACCACGACCACCATAACCTTGGTGAACGTCCTCGGGGCTGTGGCCAGACCAAATGGAAGAACACAAAACTGATAGAGCTGACCCAAGATCGCAAAGCGAAGGAAGCGCTGATGGGAGACCCGGATTGGAATATGCAAGTAGGCTTCCATCAGATCTAGAGAAGTCAGATACTACCCTGGCTGAACTGTCAGAATAACAGACCGCAGCATCTCCATGCAAAAAGATGGAACCCTGAGAACCCTGTTGACCCCTTTCAAATCTAAGATGGGCTGAAAAGTCCCCTTTTTCTTGGGCAGGAAGTAGCCCATCGACAAGGGTGGAGCCGGTGGAAATCACGCCCGCACCCCCCCCCCAAGCAATGCCACCCCATGCCAGTGGTCTACCTCTGTCTTCAGGCAAGCGAGGCACCTTAGAATCAATTAGGGTCTGAACCAACTTGTCCAAATTCTTTCCAAACAAGAAAGACCTCCTAAAGTGGAATTTTGTTAGCTTAGCCTTGGATGCCGCATCCACCGACCATGCCCGAAGCCACAAGGTACAACATGCAGCCACCCCGAAGGCCATAGCCGAAACCTGCAACAGGTCATACATGGCATCCAAAAGATAAGAAGCACCCATCTCAATTTTGGCTACTTCTTGCTCCACTAAGTCCCAGTTATCAGACTCTCAGTCAAGGACACGCTCAGCCCACTGAAAACAAGCCCGAGCAACCAGCCCACCACACATCACCGCCTGGACCACTAGGGCAGAAACATCAAAACTCTGCTTAAGGAGGGACTCCAGCTTATGCTCCTCAGGGTCCCTCAAAGCAGAGCCACCCTCCACAGGCAGAGTATGCCGCTTCACGATAGCCGAGACCACCGCATCCTCCACAAGTGACTTCAAGGTGTCCTAATCCCCCTTCGGGATGGGATATAGGGGGACCATGGAATGCGTAAAGTGAATAGGAGCCTCCAGCATATACCACTAAGCGAGAACAATATCCCGAATATCCTGATGCATATTGAAAGAGTGGGAAACAGAGCGGATCCCCTGAAGCAAGGCATCCACCACAAGCGGGGGTTTCGACATGGTGTCCTCAAACCGTAACACAGAGACCTGAAGAATAAGCTCATGAAGCTTGTCACGCTGAAAAATGCGGACCACGGACACATCCTCGCCAGCAGACAGGAGCGAAAACCCGCTGATGGAATTCATTCCTCCAAGAGGATCCTGGTGGTCACCCCAAAGGTCCAAGTTCTCATCAACCAACTCGTAATAAAAGTCCTCCTGATAAAAATCGTAGTCTCAAGAGCCCCACGGCCACTTGGACAAGATGGGGGTAGAGGGGGACAAAACGGGTGTTGTGTGGGGTCGAACCATAGAGAACATTGAGGGCAACCCCACCCCTGAGACCTCCGGGGCAGAAGCAGGACCTCCGACCACAAGCAAATAAGCCTTACATAGGGCTAAAACAAAATCCGGGGAAAAACCCCTAGCGGCCCCAAGGGACTCCCTGCCACAGCAGGGGACCCAGCTGAAACCTGCCCCTGTCTCTCCAACACAGGGGCAAGGTCACCTAAGGCTACAGGAAAAAAATGGGAGGTTCTTCCTGCCCAAAACAGAGCTAAAAACGCCAAAATTGGCGCTCCACAGTAGAGAATGACACGGTGACAAAATTCATCATCGTTCCTGTCCCCGCGGATAACCGCGGGAAATAATCCCATGTCATTTTCTAGTGTCTATTTCAACCTCAGTCCTTCTACACCAGCATTCTTCAAAGCAAAGCTTGTGGGTCAGTGGTTGTGCCCAATTATACTCTGATTCTTCACTCTCTCCTTAAATAATGACATGAAGATGGTTTCCTGCGGTTATCCACGGGGACGGTGATGAATTTTGTCACCGTGTCATTCTCTACTCCAGAGGACTGTAGCATCTGGGAAGCCTGAACCATCCCAGCTGCTAAAGCAGGCAAGCCAGCAGCAGCAGTAAGGGAATTCTTTTTACTCTTACCGTTGGTGGCTGGGAAACCTCCCACGTGGGCACTGGGGGAAGCCCAGGCTTCCCCGCGAACAGCTACTGACTTGCAAGGTACTTGCAGTGGGGTTCCCTGGCCGCCAGCACCCAATGCCAACGAGGATCCCCCACCACTCCAGCCTGCACAACACTGGCCACAAATGCCTCACGTCTGGAGCACAATGAGCACTTTTTCCCCTGCAAAGTGCTCATTATGAAATACGCGACTTAGCTGAAAAGTAAGTGCCGGTTAGATGAAAATGCAGTAAAATCAGGGCTGTGGAGTCGGTAGATAAATGTTCCGACTCCGACTCCTCAGTTTTTTTTGTACTTCAGACTCCGACTCCAGGTACCCGAAATTTCCTCCTTCTCCGACTCCACAGCACTGGTTAATTTTCAGATCGTTAAAATGGAATGTCAAGTTGAGAGAAATGAGCAATTTCGACACCACCTTCTTTTTGCTTTTAATCAAGGTTCTAAGGCCGCAGAAGCTGCTCGCAACATTTGTGCTGTGTATATAGTGGGTGCTATAGCTGAAAGAATCGCTCGTGATTGGTATGCCAAGTTCAAAAATGAAGTCGGTAGATAAATGTTCCGACTCCTCAGTTTTTTGTACTTCTGACTCCAACTCCGACTCCAGGTACCTGAAATTTCCTCCGACTCCGAGTAAAATACAGAAATTTTAAAAGGGAAAGAGCCCTTTAGACTGGCACAGCCTTAGGATTTGTTTTGTTTGTTTGTTTTTCAGAACAGACTCCACTGGCTCTCAAAGCTGGAGGCTTGACCGGTATCGGTGGCCAGGCTGCCAGCTGAGGCACCTCTACATAAACTTGGGGAGGTTGAGAAAGGGGGGGGGGGGGGACTCAGCACTTAAGGGTGTCGAAGGGAGGCTGACAGAGTGGACAGTCGAAAGGGGTGGTTGGAGAGGCGACACTGAGAATTCAAGGTGGATCTTGTTGTGAAAGAATTCTGCCATCATCTGGGGAGAGAGTGAAGAGGGGATGGAAGGCGGGGTCACTTTGAATAGAGAGAAGACAATATAATTTAACAGCTTGAATGTATAAATGATACAAAGAGACAGGGATGGGTATTTGTGGCACGTGGGTGAGTATTGTATGCGAGGGTGGGGTGGATTGTTTTTGTGTATTTTATGTAGGACAAGGCAGTTAAGGCAAGTCTGTGCTTGCATGTATGTGTTTTGTAAAGTGGGAGGGAGGGGTTGTGTTTGTTTTTTTTATTACTGTGTATGTTTTTGGAACCCGCTTTGTATAAAGCGGGATATAAATAAAAACCATAAACCACACGCAGAAAACCTAGGAACCCACCGAGGTCAACATCTGACAAATGAGACAGAAGGAAATTTGGCCTTTATGTGGTTCTCAACATGGCTTTGATAGGTAAATGGATGGTTTCTTTTGTCCCCATGCAAATACATGCTGAATATGCAATATTTTATAACTACTTCTTTATGTGAAGTATTTTTTAAGGGGGGAGGGGGGTAACCCATAAAGAATTAAGAAAGAAATTGAAGGTAAGGGCATAGAACAAGTGGGGCATTGGAGATGGGGGGGGGATTAACCTCCATATGCTCTTTTCTGAGCTATAATCGAACTAATCTGTTCATGGCACCGTGGGATGACCAGCATGTGACATGGGATCACCAGCATGTGGCCAATTTATCCTGCTTGTCCACCAAGAATACAAATTAATTAATTCATTTATTGGGATTTTTCAGTCACAGAGAATATTACAAACTATATGGCCAATCAGGTCTGCCCTTACAAACCAACTACTTATTCTAATCCCTTGGATTCTCAGTACATTTTCCATGTTTTCTCAAATTCACTGTAACCTTGCAACGGAGCGGACTGCTGGGCACGATGGACCACTGGTCTGAACCAGCAGCGGCAATTCTTATGTTATGTTCTTATGTCTCAAGTGCAAATATACAGCGGATCTAATACAAGAAATTTTATTAAACTATAAACAAAGTGATAAACCCAATTTATGTGTACATTTGAAAATCATTTATAGTTCAAATTAGCATTTCTAGAGTGAATGATAATTTAGGCCCCGATGTTCTAACTCAGTGGTTTTCAACCTTTTTACACCTATGGACCGGCAGAAAAGCACAGTTACTTACCGTAACAGGTGTTATCCAGGGACAGCAGGCAGATATTCTCACATGTGGGTGACGTCATCTACGGAGCCCCAGCGCGGACAGCTTTTCAAGCAAACTTGATTGAAGATTCAAGTTTGCTACACTGCACCACGCATGTGCATGCCTTCTTGCCCACTAGAGGGCGCATCCCACCTCGTGGTCCTCAGTTCCATAACTAGCAAAGAAGCCATCCCCGGGAAGGCGGGCGGGTTGTGAGAATATCTGCCTGCTGTCCCTGGATAACACCTGTTACGGTAAGTAACTGTGCTTTATCCCAGGACAAGCAGGCAGCATATTCTCACATGTGGGTGACCTCCAAGCCAACCAAAAAAGGGCAGGTGGGAGGATGGCCATTTAGGAAAACAGATTACGTAACACCGACTGGCCAAACCGGCCGTCGCTTCTGGACAAAGTGTCCAGACAATAGTGGGAGGTGAACGTATGAACCGAAGACCAAGTGGCAGCTTTACATATGTCCTCCATAGGAGTAGATCGGAGGAAAGCAACCGAAGCTGCCATCGCCCGGACCTTATGCCCCGTGACTCGACCCGGGAGCGTAAGACCAGCCTGAGTGTAACAAAAAGAAATACAAGCACCTAACCAGTTGGACAAGGTGCGCTTGGAAACAGGATGTCCTAAACGATTAGGATCAAAGGACAAAAACAATTGAGGAACCTTCCTATGAGACCTGGTACGTTGGAGATAAAAAGCCAACGCCCTCTTACAGTCAAGCGTGTGGAGCGCCGTCTCGCCAGGATGGGAGTGGGGCTTAGGAAAGAACACAGGAAGGACAATGGACTGATTGAGGTGGAAATCAGACACAACCTTAGGTAAAAATTTAGGATGGGTGCGGAGAACCACCTTGTCATGATGGAACACAGAGAAAGGCGGATCCGCAACCAAAGCTTGCAACTCACTAATCCGCCGAGCCGATGTGAGGGCAATGAGAAATACCACCTTCCAAGTAAGAAATTTCAGGAGAGACTTGTCGATAGGCTCAAAGGGAGGTTTCATCAGTTGAGCTAAGACAACATTCAAATCCCAAACGACAGGAGGAGGCTTCAGAGGGGGACAAACATTGATTAGACCCTTCATGAAACGCGTCACCAGAGGATGAAGCGAAAGAGAACGTCCGTCCAAGTGCCGATGGAAAGCAGAAATGGCACTGATATGTATCCGGACAGATGTCGTCTTCAGACCGGAATTAGACAGATGTAACAGATAGTCCAGTACCGAAGACACCAGGACCGAATCCGGATCCAGATGACGCGAGGAACACCAGGAGGAAAACCTGGTCCATTTCTGGGAATAACAAAGCCTGGTCGAGACCTTGCGCGAGGCTTCCAAAACTTCCCGCACCGACTGAGAAACCGGAACCGAAGTCAAGGGGAAAGGAACCAAGCGGTCAGGTGTAACGACTGAAGATTGGGATGTAACAGCGAACCCCGACTCTGAGATAGCAGAGAGGGAAACACAGGCAGAAGCAGAGGCTCCCTGATACTGAGTTGAAGAAGCAGGGAGAACCAGTGTTGACGAGGCCACCGAGGCGCAATGAGAATCATAGTGGCTCTGGATGATTTGAGACGAACCAACGTCCTCAAGATCAGGGGAAAAGGAGGAAACGCATAAAGGAACCTCCCTCCCCAGTCGAGAAGGAAGGTGTCCGCTTCCAGACGATCCGGGGAGTACACCCGAGAACAATACAGGGGTAGTTTGCGAGTGTCCGGGGAGGCAAACAGGTCCACTTGCGGAGTCCCCCAGCGGTCGAAGACCTCGCGCAGGACTCTGGAGTTGAGTGACCACTCGTGCGGCTGAAGAAGCCGACTGAGTTTGTCTGCCAAGCAGTTCTGTTCCCCTGTATATAGACCGCCCGCAGGAAGACGTTCTGGGAGATCGCCCATTCCCAAAGGCGCAGAGCTTCCCGGCAAAGAGGCCAAGAGCCCGTCCCACCTTGCTTGTTCACATAATACATGGCCACCTGGTTGTCCGTTCGCACGAGGACTACCTGATCGCGGAGCAGGTGGCAAAATGCTCGAGCCGCCAGAAAGATGGCGCGAAGCTCCAACACATTGATGTGACAGCGGCGGTCCTCCGCCGACCACAGGCCCTGGGTCCGCAGACCGTCGAGGTGGGCCCCCCACGCGTACTCCGAGGAGTCCGTGGTTAGAACCTTGCGATGTGGAGGGACGAGAAAGAGCAAACCCCCGGAAAGATTCGAAGAGTCGGTCCACCAACGGAGCGAGCGTCTCAAAGAAGGAGTCACCGTTATGCGAGAAGAGACCGGATCGCACTCCTGGCGCCACTGAGAAGCCAGAGTCCACTGAGGAATTCTCATGTGCAGCCTGGCGAACGGCGTGACGTGGACCGTGGAGGCCATGTGGCCCAGAAGCATTATCATGCGCTGGGCCGACACCAGCGACAGCTGAAGGATCAGCCGACCCAACCGTACCAAAGCCTCCAACCGCGGAGGAGGAAGGAATGAACGGAGGCGAACAGTGTCCAGCACTGCGCCTATAAACTGAAGTGATCGGGTCGGGAATAATTGGGACTTGGGAAAGTTCACTTCGAACCCTAGTCGTTGAAGGAAGGCGATAGACTGTAGGGTCGCTGAGATAACACCTTCCCTGGTCGGGGCATTGATCAGCCAATCGTCCAGGTAAGGGAAGACCTGAAACCCCCGAGACCTCAGGGCTGCAGCGACTACCACCATACACTTCGTGAAGACTCGAGGGGACGAGGCCAGGCCGAAGGGGAGGACTCTGTACTGCAGGTGCAGCTCGCCCACCTGGAACCGTAAGAATTTGCGGAAAGCGGGATGCACCGGAACATGGGTGTATGCTTCCTTCAGGTCTAGGGAGCACATCCAGTCCCCTCCCTCCAAGAGAGGATATAAAACCGGAAGGGACAACATCCGGAACTTCTCCCGGACCAGGAACTTGTTGAGCTTCCTGAGGTCTAGAATGGGGCGTAAGTCCCCGGTCTTCTTTGGGACCAAAAAGTAGAACCCCCGCCCCCGCTGGTCGGAGGGAACAGGTTCCACCGCTCGAAGCCTCAGCAAGGCCCTGGCCTCGGCCATGAGGACGGGGAGCTGGGTCCGGTTGTATGGGCAAGCCCCCGGGGAATGTTCCGGCGGCGCAGAGCAAAAGTTGAGAGAGTAGCCCTCGGAGACGGTCCGGAGCACCCAAGCGTCGGATGTTATCTCGGTCCAGGCCGCGTAAAAGGACCGGAGTCGACCCCCTATGGGGAGGAGGTCCGGCGCGATGGCGGAGGGGGGCCGACCCCATCCGCCAATTCCGTCAAAAGGACGGCGCGGGCTTGGCAGGACTCTGTGCTGGAGTTTTGGTTTGTCCCCCTCTGCCCTGTCGAGGGGGGCGCCGAGGCGGCGGCCTTGAAAAAGCCGGGGTCGACTTTTGAGGGTACCTCCTCGGGGGAGGCCGGAAGGGTTTCTGCGGCGTGGCTCGAGGTTTCGGACGGACCAAGGAGGCTAACGAGCGCTCCTGTTCCGAGAGCCGTTTGGTCGCCGCCTCCAGGGATTCATCGAATAATTCGGACCCCACGCAAGGCAAGTCCGCAAGGCGTTCCTGCAGGTTTGGGTCCATATCGAGGGTGCGTAACCACGCCAACCGGCGCATAGCTACCGCAAAGGCCGACACCCTCGACACCAGCTCAAACGTATCGTACACCGCATAGAAAAGGTACAACCGCAATTGAGACAGGTTGGACACAAACCTGTCGAACCCTTCCTTGCGGGAGTCCGGCAAGGCCTCACGATATTGGGGCAGATCCTTTACCATGCCACGTAGATAAGAGGAAAAGGTAAAGGCATAATTTAACGCCCTGGTTGCCATAAAGGAATTGGCATAGAGGCGACGACCAAACTTGTCAAGGGTCCGACCCTCCCTGCCGGGCGGAACCGCCACAGAAACCCGGGAGGGTTGCGTCTTTTTGAGCGCAGACTCGACCAGTAGAGACTGGTGGGAAAGTTGAGCCTTCTCAAACCCCTTGGGTGGTATCGTCCTGTACTTGGACTCCATCTTAGACGGCACCGCTGCGACTGTAAGAGGTGAAGTCAAGTTCTTAAGCAAGGTCTGATGAAGGACCTTGTTCAGGGGTAGCCGAGGGGATTCCCTTGGGGGAGCAGGAAGATCCTGCTCCTCGAGGAACTCCTTAGTATATTGTGACCCAGCCATGAGGTCCAGGCCCAAGGCACGCGCCATGTCCTATACGAAGCCAGAGAAGGAGGACTGCCTGGCCGGCGGGGAGGGAGTTCTCGACCTCTCCGCCGAACAAAAGGGGGAGGGCTCGTGAGAATAACGGGGCTCCCTACCGGAACCCGAGCCCCATGAGGCCAGATCTAATGGTCTCGAGGGGGGTCGGAGAACGTCTCCGCCCCGAAGAGCCCCTGGGAGACGTCCCAGGCGTCCTAGGGACCGAGGTACGCCCCCTTTTCCTCGGCAAGGAGTCACGAGAACCCCCTCTCGCAGGGGAACGGAGAAGCCTCGGGTTGTCGAGACGAAGCTCCGAAACCCGCAAGGCCTCGCCCCCGAGCGGCGAGGAGCGACCACGTCGCCGAGGAGAGCCTCGCGAACGCTTCGGCTTCCTCGGGCGACGCCTCGCCCGAGGCCGGCCCGAGGGCGAGGAACCCCGGGAGGACCTCGAGGAGGAGGAAATCCGTCTCACTCTGCGCACCTTGTCCCGGGGCCGAACGCTGCTCTCAGGCGGGGCCCCCGAGGTCGAGGTCGAGGGCAAGGTCGAGGCCGAGGTCGGTGGTGCCCCGGTAGCCGAAACCGAGGGAGTCGAGGCCGAGGTCGCCGAGGTCGGTGCCCCCGAGGCCAAAGCAGTCGAGGTCGCAGCTCGCTGCAGTTGTTCGAGGGCGCCAGACAGCTCCGAGGAAATCAATGCTCGGAGCAGGTCCTGGAACGCCGGGATCCCAACCATGGTAGGCAGGTCCGAGGCCGAGGGATGCTCCCTGGAGGGCGACCTCGGTCTCGAGTATTCCCTCGGGGCATTAGTGGCCGGAGTCCTGGGCGGGGCCGAGGACGACCCACCCGCCGCAGAGTAACTCGAGGATGGCTTCATCGACGACCCTGGAGTCGGGGATAGAAAAGAGGACTTACCCGAGGCAGGTTTGGTCGCAGGCGTCGGCTTTGAAGTCGAGGTCGAGGCACGCGGCAACGCCGAAGGCGCCGAGGCCGAGGTCAAGGCCGGGGCCGACGTCGAGGCCTTCCCGGGCGCGGAGTCAACTGTAAAAAGCTCCGCCATCCTGGCGCGGCGTCGACGGAGCGCTCTAGCCTGAAGAGTGGAACACCAATCGCAGGAATTAGTCGGATGCTCGGGTCCCAGGCAGAACAAGCACCACCGGTGTGGGTCAGTGATAGAAAGTAACCGCTCACACCGGGTGCATTTCTTAAAGCCCGTCGAGGGACGGGACATGAAAAAGAAAAGGGCCGGGAACGAACCAAGTCCCGCGGCCGCGGCTCCCGGGAGCCCCCGGAGCCGAACGGAGGAACAAACCTCGGTTTTTTGTTGTTTTTTTTTGACGAAAAACGACGAACTATGAAGAAAAAACAATAAACAAAGCACAGCGACCGAGCTAAACAACCCAGACGCGGTGTCAGAAGGCTGAAAAATAGGAGCTCAATTTCCACAGGGCTTCTGGCTCCGCGGAAAAAACTGAACTGAGGACCACGAGGTGGGATGCGCCCTCTAGTGGGCAAGAAGGCATGCACATGCGTGGTGCAGTGTAGCAAACTTGAAACTTCAATCAAGTTTGCTTGAAAAGCTGTCCGCGCTGGGGCTCCGTAGATGACGTCACCCACATGTGAGAATATCTGCCTGCTTGTCCTGGGATAATAAAAGAATTATTCTGTGGACCGGCAGTTGAAGAACACGGGGCTAAGTCGTAGGCCAGACCCCGCCCATCTCTACCCGATCTCCACCCCAGACCCCGCCCCCAGAATAGTACTAATTGCACCTTGCACGTCCTGTGCCTCATCTGGAAGCCTTCCCTCTGACGTTGCAACGTCAGAGGGAAGGCTTCCAGTTCAGCCGCAGGATGCCCGTAGGAGCCACTGCCCGTGGCTTTGTGCACTGAATCAATTAGGAAGAGGGAGCTGGCTCGAAGATAACGCCGCATCGATCGCACCGTGGACCGGCGGTTGAAGAACACTGTTTTGGGCCTCATGCACGTGCTGGCTCTGTGGACCGGCAGGAAATTTCTATGGACCGGCACTGGTCCATGGACCGATGGTTGAAGAACACTGTTCTAACTTACCATTAAAATCCTGTAGGTCATTGTAGTGCCAGTAAGTTTTCCAGTTTCAAAAAGACGAGCAAAGCTGCAAAACCTTTGCATGCAAATGAGCTCTGTGGAAGTCCGTGGAAATTCCATCAGATCAGATGCTGGAGAAAGCGACTTGACACATGTGCAGAACAGTCCACAGAAAGAGGCATAAATATGCACATATGCCAGGAAATGCTATATTGTAGGCAAACATAAGCATCAATCACAAGTGTACCTTACTGCAGCACATCATGGGGGCATGTCATAAGCATACATCACATGCATCAACAGCCATAAGGCGCTCGTGTCACCAAAGCGATTTTAAAAGCTCAGCACTTTAACGGCATTTTCCCTTTTTGCTGGTGTTGCATTAGTTGCAAAAGCAATTTGAAAAGGTGTTTTCACAGGCTTTTAACATTTTACAGTGCAAAAACAATCCCCACATGCTTTCTGGGGGTTTCTTGCCATAAAAGCAAGTAACTGCTAATGAAGTCATATACATGTGTCCGTCAATGCCACGGGAAGAGGGGAGAGGCGGAGAACTACTAGCAAACCATGCAAATGCTTTTTTTCTACAGTGCTTCTGAGGGACATATATATTGCCTCCGTATATTTTTTTGAACTTCCACCTCTTATGCAATTAGCAGCCCCAGACCTGTCAGCATATGCTTTTAACAAATGTACATGAGATGTACCTTTAACACACATACCCGAGACAAGCTTTTAACACACTACTAGCACCTCCAGACCTGCTGGTAATTTTGGAGCGTTAAAGATCAGCACTTCAGTTCGTACATCAGGCAATGTCTGGGTATCGCTCATTGTGCTTATTTTAATATTAATGACCTCATTAATGCCCTCAACTGAAGTAAAGAGGGCAATAAATGACAAAAAAGTATCCTTCCGGAGATGGAAAAAGGACCCAACGGAGGAAAATCACCAGGCACACAGGAAATGCCAAAAGGAATGCCACCGAGAGGTTAGAAAAGCGAAAGGGGAATACGAAGAGGGGCTGGCCAGGGAGACGAAAAACGTCAAGGCATTCTTCAGTTACGTAAAGGGGAAGCGACCAGCGAGCGAGGAGGTGGGGCCGTTGGACGATGGGGATAGGAAGGGAGTGAATAAGGAGGATAAAGAGGTAGCTGAGAGGTTGAACACGTTCTTCTCGTCGGTTTTCACGAGCGAGGACACATCTAATATACCGGACTCAGAGGAGCTCATGAGTGGGGAACAGGCTGAAAAATTGGAGCACATAGAGGTAAGTAAGGAGGATGTCCTCAAACAGATAGACAGGTTAAAATGTGGTAAATCACCGGGCCCGGACGGGATCCACCCAAGGGTTCTGAAGGAACTAAGACAAGAAATAGCGGGCACAATCCAGCATGTTTGCAACCTATCCTTGAAAACTGGTGAGGTACCAGAGGACTGGAAATTGGCGAATGTCACACCTATCTTCAAGAAGGGATCGAGGGGTGACCCCGGGAACTACAGGCCGGTGAGCCTGACTTCAATTATAGGGAAGATGGTGGAAGCTATGATCAAGGACGGCATTTGCGAGCACATCGAGAGGAATGGCCTACTGAGAACAAGCCAGCACGGATTCTGTAAGGGAAGGTCGTGCCTAACGAACCTTCTGTACTTCTTTGAGGGAATAAGCAGTCGGGTGGACAATGGGGAACCAATAGACATCATTTACCTCGATTTTCAAAAGGCTTTCGACAAGGTGCCACATGAAAGGCTGCTTAGGAAGCTGTGGAACCACGGGGTGGGAGTGGGAGGGAATGTGCACAAATGGATCAAGCACTGGTTGTCGGGTAGACTGCAGAGGGTCGGAGTGAAGGGCCAATATTCTGACTGGTGGGGAGTCACAAGCGGTGTGCCACAGGGATCGGTGCTGGGGCCGTTACTCTTCAACATATTTATCAATGACCTGGAAAAGGAGGCAAAGTGCGAGGTTATAAAATTTGCAGACGATACCAAACTGTGCGGCAGAGTTAGGTCCAGGGAGGAGTGTGAGGACCTGCTGGGCATCATAAAGAGGGGCATAACAACCAGGACGCGGGAAGTCATCATGCCATTGTATCGAGCGATGGTACGTCCACATCTGGAATACTGCGTTCAGTATTGGTCGCCGCACCTCAAGAAGGACATGGCGGTACTTGAGAGAGTCCAAAGGAGAGCAACGAAACTGGTAAAAGGGCTGGAACACTGCCCATACGCCGAGAGGTTGGATAGGCTGGGGCTCTTCTCTCTGGAAAAAAGGAGGCTCAGGGGAGATATGATAGAGACCTTCAAGATCATGAGGGGCATAGAGAGGGTGGATAGGGACAGATTCTTCAGACTGAAGGGGACAACAAGTACGAGGGGGCATTCGGAGAAACTGAAGGGAGATAGGTTCAAAACAAATGCAAGGAAGTTTTTTTTCACCCAAAGGGTCGTGGACACTTGGAATGCGCTACTGGAGGAAGTGATCAGGCAGAGTACGGTACAGGGATTCAAACAGGGATTGGACGGATTCCTGAGGGATAAAGGGATCGTGGGATACTGAGGGAGGAGCTGGGATGTAACACAACTAACCAGGTAATAAGTATAGAAACCCAACCAGGTCGTGCATGTGCAAGACCGGAGGGTTAGGACTTTGATGGGAAGATAGGACTTCAATGAGAAACCAAGGTGGCAAGGGAGCCCCTTCTGGTGATTCAGGCAGGTCGTGACCTGTTTGGGCCGCCGCGGGAGCGGACTGCCGGGCAGGATGGACCTATGGTCTGACCCGGCGGAGGCACTGCTTATGTTCTTACTACATTTATATAGTATTATCAGAGAATGCTACAAAGCATGGAAAAGACCATGCAATGCCATTATGTGCATCAGAAGCTAAAATACTTCAACACTAAACCGGTTAGAACTAGTTTAGCGTCGATCACTAAAGGCATGGTAAGTTTAGAACAATGGGGCCTCAATCTTTATCATTACTAGTATTAAGCTGCTTTAATTTGCTTCTCATACTTGTGTATCTTAAATGGGTCAGTGCATCCAGTGTTTCTCAACTCAGTCCTGAAGCACCCCTCTGCCAGTCAGGTTTTCAGGATATCCACAATGACTATGCATAATTTCTTTCATGCATATTCATTGTGGATATCTTGAAATCTGACTTTCAAGGGGGTACTCCAGGACTGAGTTGAAAACTACTGCTGTAATCTACCAACTCCTCTAAAATGCAAACACAACTGTACATTCCAACTTTGTTTCCCCCCCAGTGAGAGGTTGTAAACTGAAAAAACACCATGAACATCTTCTCTCGCACCAAGCAGCATCATGGGGTAAAGACCTAGAACAATTGTTTTCGCCCACTACTTATGAGGAATTTAGGAAACGTCTGAAAACACACCTGTTCCTAAAGTATCTAGACAACTGATCCTCTCTTCTCTCTCCCCTCTATAGCGATTAACTTGTTCTATTGATCACTCTCTCCTCAAAAATGGATTTCCTGTCCTATTAACCCTCTTTCTTCCTCCCCTCTTAAAGTCAATCAATTTGTACCTTTGCTTAATCTTTGTAAACCGCTTAGAACTTCATAGTATTGCGGTATATAAGCTGTTATTATTATTATTATTACTTGTCTGAAACTTTAAAGATGTATCCAATGAATCAATACTTAGCAGCCCTTTTACTAAGCTGCGCTAAGAAACGGGCTTAGTGAGTCCTTGTGTAGGTCTTTCCCACACGCTCAAGCCCATTTCTAGATTGGCTGTAAATTCAGCCTTTTTCTATTATATCTTTTTCTAGCCATGCATTAATTTTAGCATTACCTGTAGTGTGTGGCCACTTAAAAAAACAAGGGAGCACTTACCTCCTCCTATTTAGCAGGCACCAAGGCTCCCATGTTATAGACATGCTAATCTAATCTAATCTTCAGTTTATATACCAGGTCATCTCCCAAAGGAGCTCGACTCTGTTCACAAATGATTAAGATCAGAGTGACATAAAATGTAAGCCTAAAAAAAGAAAATGTTATTAATGCATCATTTCAAGAAAAAACACTGATAGTTAAGATTAAGGTATAACACTGAATAAAAACTAAAAGAATAAAATATACTATTACTACGGCACTTCAGTAGGTAAGCCTTTAAGACATTGTGTGAACAGCCAAGTTTTTAGATCTTTCAGGAATTGTTGTAGCTGACCTATCAATCTGACAGTCAGGAAGTCTATTCCAAATTTCTACCAGTTTAAACGCCATAGATTTGCTAAGCTTCTCAGCAGATTTGTATGTCGTTATAATCATCGAATAACAGGATCTAGTAGTATACCAACATAAAGGGATGAAGGGTCAAATATTGCATAAAGGAACTTAAAGATGACATATACGCACTTAAACTGTATGCCTAAAACTGGAAGCCAGTGAAGCTTTCTCAATAAAGGGGAGACATGATCGTACTTTCTCTTTCTAAAGATGAGTTTAGCTGCCATATTTTCTATCAACTGCAGCCGATCTAGACTACCTTGTTTAATGCCCAAGTAAACAGAATTGCAATAGTCCAACTGAGCAAGCACAGTGCTAAATACCAGTACTAAATAATATGCTTGATGGATTTTCTATCAACTGCAGCCGATCTAGACTACCTTGTTTAATGCCCAAGTAAACAGAATTGCAATAGTCCAACTGAGCAAGCACAGTGCTAAATACCAGTACTAAATAATATGCTTGATGGAATAGTGATCTAACTTTCCTCAGCATACGCAGGCTAAAAGAAACACCACTTTGCCAGAGAATTTACCTGATTGTGAAATGTAAGTGAAGAGTCCAGAATAATACCCAAGATTCTGGAGGAAAAATCTAGATGTAATGAAATATAACATTAGCAAGGATATTTTCTAATCTAGCTCCAATCCAAAGCAGTTTGGTTTTTGAAGCATTCAGTGGACATGCTCTATGATCATTTTGAGCTTCCAGACTGGCATCAATTTTTAACTCTGTTCAATAAATATACTAAATCAAACTGCTTGCTGGACAAGTGTCCTTCCAAGATCTTGAAAGCTCGATTTCAAAAGGGATTTATTTAATTGGTTAACAACTACTCTTACTAAAGGGATATTTAATGAGGAAATGGGACACATATTGATTATATCTATCCCTAAAGATCAGAAGAACTCAAATAGCCCTGAAGACCAACTATAGGCCCATAAAGCACAGTTACTTACCGTAACAGGTGTTATCCAGGGACAGCAGGCATATATTCTCACATGTGGGTGACGTCATCTACGGAGCCCCGATGCGGAAGCATTTTCAAGCAAACTTGATTGAAGATTTAAGTTTGCTCTGCTGCTCCACGCATGCGTGCCTTCCTGCTCCACTAGGGGGTGCATACCCTCGTGGTCTCCAATTCACTTAACTAGCAAAGAAGCCAACCTCGGGGAGGTGGGCGGGTTGTGAGAATATATGCCTGCTGTCCCTGGATAACACCTGTTACGGTAAGTAACTGTGCTTTATCCCAGGACAAGCAGGCATGAAATTCTCACATGTGGGTGACCTCCAAGCTAACTGAAAAGGGATGGAGGGAAGTTGGCAATTTAAGCGTTGTACGGATCAAGACATAAAGTTCGTTGTGCGCAGCGTTCGCTGTGCGAGGCGTCCGTTATGCGAGGCACCACTGTACATTTCTTATATTATGACTGAAATAGAACATTGGACAATCAACTTTAAACTGAAACTAAATACAGAAAAAGACAAAAGTTTTCTTAGAAAGCCCAAAGGATAAAATTACTATTACATCGCTGTATTTAAAAGATCATGATTATCCGATTTCTAAAACTATAAAAATATTAGGAGTCACACTAGACACACATTTGACTATGGTTGAACACACAAATATAGTGGTGAAGAAGTGTTTTTTTGCACTATGGAAATTAAAGAGCATTAAAAAATACTTTGACCCGTTATCATTTAGATCAAGGGTGCCCTCACTTTTTGGGCTTGTGAGCGACTTTTAAAATGACCAAGTCAAAATGCTCTACCAACAATAAAATTTACCTCCCCCCCCCCCCACACACACACACACAGAGCACACAGAGAAAATGTTAATTATCATTTATATTCCCGGGGGGTTTTCAAAGAGGTCAAGGCAGATGACTCTATGCAATGTCATCTCAGTAACAACCATACAAAAATAGACAAATATACCCCCTCCCATTTTACTAAACCGCAATAGCAGGTTTTAGCGCAGGGAGCTGCGCTGAATGCCCCGCGCTGCTCTCGACGCTCATAGGCTTCATGCGCTAAAAACCACTATTGCGGTTTAGTAAAATGGAGCCATAGTGCAAAATATAGACAGCAGAAATAAATTCTCAAAACGGACACATTTTGATCACTAAATTGAAAATAAAATCATTTTTCCTACCTTTGTTGTCTGGTGATTTAATGAGTCTCTGGTTGCACTTTCTTCTGACTGTGCTTCCAATATTTTTTCTCTTCTTTCAACCTCCTGTATGCTTCTTCTCCTCCAGATCTCATTCTCTCCCCCAACTTTTTCTTTCTTTCTCCCTGCCTCTCTTTCTTTCTCTCTCTCCATGCCCCCTTTCTGACTCCCTGTTCCCCTTTTCTTTCTGTTTCCCTTCTTTCTTTGTCTCCTTGCCCCCCTTCTTTCTATCTCCCTGTCCTCCCCCAAGCCACTAGGTTTGCCGCCGCCACCGCCATCAGGGAACAGGCCCTCAAGCCACTTGGTTTGCTGCCACCATCGGGGAACAGGCCCCCAAGCCACCGCCACCCCTGTAGAAGCGTTGCGCTGACCAGTATTCCGCTCCCCAACATCAATTCTGACATCGGAGAGGAGTTCCAGGCCAGCCAGGCAGCGATTGGCTGGCCCAGAACTTCCTCTCCAACATCAGAATTGACGTCGGGGAGCGGAATGCTGGTCGGTCCGACGCTTCTCCAGGGAGGGTGATGGGGGACATCGGGGAGAGGAAGGCTGATCAGCCTGGTAATAATAATAATTTAATTCTTATATACCGCTATACCAAAAAGGATTGACTCGCGTTGCCTTCCCGATCTACTAGTCGATCGCGATCAACGTATTGGGCACCCTTGATTTAGATTATTGGTGCAGTCTTTGGTTTTATCCATATTAAACTATTGCAATATCGTTTATTTGGGTATACCTAAAAAAAACAGTGAGAAAATTAAGAATACAGAACACGGTTGTCCGCTTGATATTTGGATTGAAAAAAAGCGACCTTGTTAGTCCCTACTACAGACTGCTGCACTGGTTACCAATGGAGGCACGAATAATGTTTAAGTTTTCTTGTATTTGTTTTAAGCTGGTTTGGGAACTAGCTCCTACCTATCTTTTATCTCATTTTGTGTTATATAGTCATAGAAACATAGAAAGATGACGGCAGAAAAGGGCCACAGCCCATCAAGTCTGCCCACCCTACTGACCCACCCCATTAAGTCTGAATGCTGATGACCTAGTTCCTTAACTCTCGTAGGGATCCCACGTGGATGTCCCATTTATTCTTAAAGTCGAGCACGTTGGTGGCCTCGACCACCTGCACTGGAAGTCTGTTCCAGTGATCTATCACCCTTTCTGTGAAAAAATACTTCCTGGTGTCACCATTAAATTTCCCTCCTCTGAGTTTGAGCGGGTGCCCCCTTGTGACAAAGATAACCAGAAATTGTAATCTTTTTGCATACCCAAGCATTACTGGCTGTAAATACAAATCCTTTTGGGATAGGACTCCCATGTATCAAGCAAGTAAACAGCAGTCTTGGTTAGGTAACTACATTAATGGAGCTAGGCTGACCTACGGCGCCTTTAGGAAAGAAATTAAAACTGTATTGTTTGAAAGATTTATCTCCTAAACCAGGGGTAGACAATTCCAGTCCTTGAGAGCCGGAGCCAGGTCAAGTTTTCAGGATATCCACAATGAATATGTATGAGATGGATTTACATGCATTACCTCGTTGAGATGCAAATCTATCTCATGCATATTTATTGTGGATATCCTGAAAACCTGACCTGGCTTCGGCTCTCGAGGACCGGAATTGCCTACCCCTTTCCTAAACAGACGTTACACTAAATCTAACAATTTTTATTATTATTATTTCTATTATTATTATTTCTATTCTTGAGTAATATATTGTGCTTTTATAATTTACATATTGTAATTCGCTGATTGTCCAGCTCTCTTCGGTGTGAACCGCCTAGAAGTCGTCCAATTTTCACAGTATAGAAGAATAAAGTTATGTTATTTATGGACATTGCCTACGTCTGTAATTTGGAGATGCAACAGTCTATGCCCAAAACCAAATCACTATTGGGATTGATTTCTAATAGAATTAAAATGTCATTCGCATAAGTAAATATAGTCTCTGCAGATGAGAGACAAAAGTTTTTCAATGAGGTCACGTAGATGTTAAACAAAATTGGTGACCAGTCACGGCAGTGGTTAACATCAGTGAACTAGCTGATGAACACATCTATACCCATTGGGTCTAGGAAGATACATCATGGTTGTTTCAGTGCAGAATCAGTCGCAATGAATCGTAGTACAATTATGATGGCTAGTCTCCCTCACCGTGGTTCCTGTCATCTCTGCCTTTCTCTTCCACTCACCCTGGTCCAGCATGTCTCACCCTCTTTTCCCATCAAACTTCTACCTGAAGTTGCCCATCACAATTCCTGCAGCTTTCCTTCTCCAGTATTCCATCCCTTGCGTCATGGCTTCTCTCCCTCTCAGGCATCCTGCCTTCCAAACAGGAAGTTGCATCTGGAATGCTGCAGGACCTCATGGGGGAGAAGGGCAATGCCCCACACACACACCACCCTAAATTACAGCTGTTCTCTCCCAGATGATTCAGCAAGGCCATTTCAGCACAGCCACAATGGATGAACTGGCTGTGATGAATCGTCCCATTCTGTTCCTATTCTCCACCCGAATACAAAAAATAAATATTGAACACTTTAGTGACACTTTAACACATCCACTGTTAGGTGCACATTAGTGCCTAACACAGCTTTATAAAAGGGGCCTTGTTTTCAAATAATTCAGTCTCTAAGCATTACTTGAACCTTGCTTTTGTAGTCCTACTTCTTCTTGCTGCCTAAGTGAATGTAGATCACTGTGAATTAACAGAATCCTTCCTCAATCATATTTGTGATAAATCAAAAAGTTAGTCAATTAAAAATAAATAAATCTGCCTATCAACTTTGCAAAAAATGAATTTGCTACTTACAGTACAAGTAGAAACAGGTACTTCATTGAGCAGCAATATAGTAATTGATCTGTATATCCCTTCCCACCACAAAATGCTTCAAACTTGTTTCAGATAATATCTTTCTAGCAATTGGAAAGCAATTTTGGTTGCTATGGCTAAATATAGTAACATAGTAAATGACAGCAGATAGGACTGACATGGTCCATCCAATCTGCACAATAATTTAGGTTCTACATCCTGCTCAATAGCATAAAATAATTAATATGTACCCGAAGTTGAGGGCACAACCAATCCAGTGCTACTACTCAATAGTGTTCAAAACTAAACCAAATGAAAACTAATTTTACTTATTTTCCACCTGAAGGGCAACTATCAGAACAGTTGAAACCCCCAATACCAACCAGCATGTGCTCAGATGAATGGGGGTATAAAAAACTGCCGAGTTCATTCACAGGTAAAACAAAGAATTTTATAAAATTGAAAGCACAAGGATTTAAAAAATTAATGCTACATCAGATCATTATACTAGGTACAGAACAAGTGCTGTAATTCACAGAAAGATAAAGGTTGTTGACCAGAGGAGAGCGTTGAAACACAGGTACTTCCACACTACCAATGCCAGGTTTACATGAAATGAATTGTACCTATGATTTAAATTGATACTGTCAAGTAAATACCAAAACATAATGAAAAAATGCTGTAGAGAAGTTTTCAATGCTCACCTCTTAAAACATGGCTTCGGGCTCAAAGTGTATTCATTTATTCCATCCAAATCATGCAGCAGAAAGAAGCGTACTGCAATGTTAAGTGCACATTGCAATACAGACAATTTTTCACAGCAATACTTCCAAAGTTGAACCAACTTTGTGTTGACGTCTGCCCTCACCCATGATCTAGCATCTTTTCCTCCATTCTACCACCTTCCCAATTATCTCTATCCCTCTCTCTCAAATCCATACTCTCCTACTGGACCAGGTGAGGCACTGGCTCAGATACTGGTGATAAAGAGTGCCAACATCCTAGTCTGACATCTATCCCTCTAGGAGTCTGAAGACAGACTTGACTAGAATTTTGGCACCTTTTATCACTGGCATCCTGAGCTAATCCTATTTCCTGGTCCATAGACTGAGCTAGCCCTGTTAATAAATATTGGAAGTATTATGATAGGATTAACAAGTCTAAAATACCCAATAATCCACAAACCTTCTTGAATGCAGCATTTCCCCCAAACTGATGCCACAATCTAAGCCACATATATATATATATGAAGTGATTGAGGACAGCAGCAAAATGTACAACCCCGCTTACCTGTAGCTCACACCATGCCACTTCTACTGTGGTTTCGGTATCCAGCCCTCTATACACCGTTTTGAAAGAGCCTCTCCCGATCTCGATGTCAAATTTAAGAAATCGGCCCTCAGGCGAGAAGCCCACTGCCTTGGTCTCCAGTTCCTCGTTATCGTCCGAAAACTTTTCCTGCTGGCTCCTCTCCTCGGGCTCTTCCGTTTTGGAGACCAACTCTTCTCTCTCGCCCCCGGCGTCCGGCTTCAGGCCACTTTGCTCCGGCTGTTCTGTCCTCTCCTGACCCCTGGAAGAGCCGAGCAGTCCCGAATAAACGAAGCTGTCTTCTAGGAGGGCAACCGGGGAGGCGTCGCGCTGCGATTCCCCTTCGCTAAGGGCGCCCGGCTGCCCTTCCGCGGAAACCTGTCCAAGCAGAAGGGAGGACGGGACGGGGGTAAGGTGGACAGCCAGAGCGGTCTCCGATTCGGGAGGGGAGGCGAGGATGCACTCCTTGCTGGGCAACTCCAGCGCCGTGGCGTTGGAGTCGCAGATAACGCTGCGGCGGAAAAAACGGTGCTCGGCGGTCCGGCTGTCCTTGTCCATCGTGTGCCGTCTGCGCCGGAAATCCTCCGACTTGCCAGCCGCCGGGCCCGGGCTCTCGGCCCCCAGCCTCTCCCCCACCGAGGTGTCGGAACTGGAGCCGTTGACGGGTCTAGGAGGAGCCAGGAAAGGGCCGGAGGGGGTCGACATGGCGCCGGGAGCGGGAGGCGCCCCGGCCCTCGAATCTCGCGCGAAAGACGAGTGCGACGGAAGGATCGGGTCGCCGCTTAAGAGTTCGTAGGGGGCGAGAGTGGGTCGGCGCCCCGCGTGGGCACGAAACACGGCCTGCGCTCACCGCCCATGCTTGGCCGACAACGCCGTCATGGAAGGCGCCTTTCGAGGAAGGGAAGAACCCGCGCCGAGGGTCCGCGTTCTGTCGGGGGGAGGGATCCGCTGGCCGGGCCGAGGCCTCCAGGCCGGGGTGGCAGAAGCCAGGGACTGGACGCTTCCCCTCCCCGCGGTGGGCTGGGCGAGTCCCGTCTCCCAGGTCGGAACGCTGTAGCTGTCAGGCGCCGGAGGTTCGGGCGGTGTCACTATGGGGCTCCCGTGGTTTGGAAAAGGCCCCTCTCTCTCTCTCTCTCCAGGCCCGCCTAAAGAGGAGGAGAAGAGCGGGCAGCCCGCGCGCTCTCCTTCCGTCACCCGGGGGAAGGGGAGGGCCCGCTGTAAGTGTTGTCAGAATCTATTTGAGCCCCAGTTCAAGGCAGGGAGACTTGTTAACAACCCAACTGGAACCAGCAAAACATCCCGGGGAAGAGGTCAACACCTCTCCGTGGCCGCTGCCTTCCGCGCGACTGTAACAACTCCACGGAACGAGGGCTTCACCGGTCCAGGGGGGGGGGGGGCGGCTACAGGCCTCGCGCTCGCCTTCGGGAATGCGGCCGAGGAGGGCCGCTTTCGCGCCCAGCGGCGCCGCTGCCACGCTCGTCCGGAAGGAACCCGAAGTATAATCCAGAGCCGTGCAAAACGCCGAGCTGAACAGCGAAGAGCCGTATCCGACGGTCCACAGCGCGCTCTTTCTCGCTTCTCCTGGCTAAATGGCGACAGAGGCCGAAAACCGACACGACCCAGGGCCCGCCCCCTTCCTCTTCCTGGCGCGCGTTCACGCCTACCAGGCTGCCTCGCGCCAGGCTCCGCTTCTGCGCAGGCCCTGGATTCTGTGGCTGCATGAGCTTTCTGGGAATTGTAGTGCGGCAGACTACGCAAGGCCTACGTATCACCGTATAGGGTGGGTTTTTTGGGGTGTCTGTGAGTGGTTTTTTGCAGGGACAATTTTAGACATACTGGGGCACAGGGCAAAAATTAAGGAGGGGGCCCCTGATCCAGGCCCCGGAACGATTTTCCTTGATTCTTCACCAGCCATTACTACAACACATAAAACTACTTTAAATGACGTCTTCTTCACACATAAAACCACAGACAGACCTTTACCAAATACAGAAAAAGGGACCAGAAATTGAACTGGGAACCCCAAGGAATTAATCTCAGCAAGTAATAAAACATTGGAAGAATAAAAATAGATATGCACTTATTTTTGTACTGAAAACACTGGGGCTTTGGTACCAGGCCACCCCAAAATTAGCCATCTCTCCTGCTGTGGCTGGTGGGGATCCTGCAGCTCTGCAGTTGAAGGCCACCTTCTCCTGTTTGGCAGTCAGAAATATCCAAGCTCTGCAGCTAGCGGCAGTGTCTCCAAGCTGCAGATCTTAAAGAATTCTGGCCACTTATAACGAGATGTCCAGGAAAACCTGGACATGTTCTTCTTTTACAAGACTGTCCGGGTGCCTGGGAAGATTTCCAAAACCCAACTGTTTGTCTGGGTTTGGGAAGGCCCCAAGCTCAGGGCTGCGTCTGGAAAACCTCTGAGCATTCACGCATGCTCAGAGGCCCTTCAAACGTGGCCCCACACTCGGTCCCTCAATGCAAATTTTGCTTGCACATTGAACAAGTAGTAAAACTGGTTGCATGATATACCACTCTTTCAAATCTTAGTGAACTCCATAAAGTATACAGTATTTTGGTTTATCAGAGTTTTTCAGTTTAATGCAATTAGCATAAATGGATTCCAAAAGCCTTTTCCTGGGAATGAGCAACAATGAATGGATCTACTTTATGGCATCCTACAAGGTCCTTATGATCAGGCTTTGCCAGTGGCCATTATCATAAGATTATGGGCTCAATGGACCTTTGGTCTGATCCATCATGGCACATCTTATGTTCCAGACTCGGAAATATAAAATATGATTACAGATAACTGCACAGTTTCCTTTCCTTTGCAATACTGAGGCCACAATTAATCTCTAACTTTAAACAACCCTAGAACAGAGGAAGTTCATATATGCTAGCAGTAAATGGTAAAAAGTCTTCACTTCATGTGGCTTATAGTTGGTAAGCAAATACTGTACTGTTCAATGCTGTATATGCACAGCTAAGTCACAACACTTCATGAAGTTAGAGTTGCTGGTATTGCAATGTATTGTCAGCCTATTTATTCAAATGAAGCAGAGTGTAGATACAAATAATTAAAACATAATGACCTCTGGACAGGGACTCTCCTAGTCATTACTGATTAGTTGGTCAAAAACCAAACATTTTTTATATTGAAGTGCAATCAGATATTTTCTGGGTTCAATGGTGGGGCATAAAACATTGAAATCAAAAAACACTGAAAGGCTAGATTGTGCACATGCAAAACCTGGTAATGAAATGTAGGAGAAGAATATTTTATGCAACTACCGCTGTTTACCATGAGTATATACAGCACTGTCTGCGAGGACAGATAGAAGCCCAACAGCAGTAGTAGCTGAAGAGGAACTGTTGAGAGCTGAAGCAGAGGCAGCTGACTGCAACATGCTGAAGCCACATAGTTCCTGTAATCTGTGGTGTATGACACTCTTATTCACTGCCCCAGGAAATGGGTTTCTGTGCAGTCAGTAACAAATGAGAGTTCCTCACTGCCTGCTAAGCCACTAGGTAAAAATATCAGCATCTGAGCATAAGAGCATAGGATGCAGCAAGCAGAAACAGCAACATACATATGTTGTCTGCTTAATCTAACCTTTTGATGATAGTCGAGAAGGACATTATAAATGCTTCCACTGCAATCTAACCTGTCAAAGCCCATTGTCACCTACAGATGACACCTATTAATAATGGCATATAACGACCAATACATTGTTTAATTTTATTTTTCCTTTGCACATGCTTGAATATAGATCGAATAATTTGAACTGGACCATTGTTGAGCTTGCAACTTATATTGGTTAATCAATACTCACATAGAAACAAGAGGGAGTAGTACAGTGAAGAAGTGTCTACTGTGACTGCTTGGTATTATGGCATGGAAAAGGCCTAATAAAATGCAATCTTTTTTTTTTTTCTTTTTGTACACGTATATCTTTCCTAAAATGGTCAATAATGAAGTTATTTTCTCATGCATAATATTTAGTGAGATGCAAAAGCTATTGCGACGATAATATACAGTATCACCTACACTGGTCACATAAAGGTTTTCCTTTTTGTATACTTTCAGTTTGAATAGTAGTTTTTCTATTTTTACTTTCTCCACTCTATGTACTTTTATTTAATATTTTTCAGTTTGACTCTCAATGAAGTCCTTGAAATTTTGGAAGATAGAAGTAATGATGCTGTACCTATAAATGATATTAGTATATTTCCAGGTCATGGATGAGGAAAATGGTGATGATATCAATCACCTTCTTGGAAGAATGGTGAGATCTGATGTGGAAATCAAGTAGATCGAGTTGGGGTTATTGCAGGGAAACAGAGCAAAATTCGGGTGGACTGCCCTTCCCTTATCATCAAGTACAACAGACCTGTAACCCATTCTGAGCTCTTTCTGGAAAACAGGATAGAAAACAAATTAAATAAATACATGGGAGAGGTTGACGGGTTTGATGAAAATGTCCATTCTTTGCATGTAAACTTTCGTAGAATGAAGTGGTGGTATCCATTTTTTGCATTTGGCCTGGTTGCAGCATGCCACAATGCACAGTTACTATAAAGAAAAGTAGGAACTGAAAAAAACTGGACATACTATGAGTTCTGACAAAATGTTGTGCAAGTGTACTGTGGTCTCTATGGGAAACCTTCCATATAGAAGTCCAGCCAGTGGTTCAGTCTCATCGAGGGTGCACACTGAAATGAGATTAGGAGGAAGTGAGGATGGACATGAAAGGGAAAGCTGCACTCAAAGGAAGTGTGCACAGTGTCACGAGTGCACAAGGATAATTACCAAAAGATGTAAAGTTTAACTACATGTGCATTGTTGGTTCCAATATCACATGCAAGTATAATTGTAATTTTCCTTGAATTTGCAGTTATTTTGTGTCTTTACTATTTCTCCTAATGTTAGATGAAATTTATATAAAAATCCCAGTGAGAAGTTCTGTAATGATATGCTTTGTATAATGTAAGATGAGAAAAATAAATATTTGTAAGTCCCGCAACTGTACTGTCCAATGACAACTCCAGGTGATACCCCTATAACATTTTTTGTGAAATATGTTTCCAGTGCATTTTTGATTTCTGTAGTGTTATTTTATTACACTTAATACATTTTAACCAAAACTATTTTGAAACACCTCCTACATTGCGTTTAGGGGCCCTTTTACTAAGATGTACTAAAAAAATGGACTTAACACATTTTAACATGGACTTTCCTGTACATTAATGCCTATTTTTAACACATCCCTAAGGCCTTTTTTTCTTATTGTAGGCCCCATGCTAGTTTCTCCATTAGTTATAAAACCTGCAAACATATTAGCATAGGAGCACTTAATGCCCTCCTACAGGGTCTAATTCTGATGTCTATCCTTGAACAGACTCAGCTTTTCTTACAAATTTTCAAACTATGCTATTCCTTTTAATTTTATTTGTTATATAGTTCCTTTCTCAGGTGTGGAGGGGCATAATCAATAGAACTTATATGTGCATGTGTACATCGCCGGTGATAGACGTTCTCGAGGAACGCAAGATAACAAAAAGATGTCTAACTCATTCGATTATAGACAGAATACATAGGCAACGAAAAATCTGAACACGACCCTGAACGATGTGCAAAATTGTGAAGTTGGTTTGATTATACGACCCCCTAGTCGTATATGCTTGGTCATCCATTAGTTCTCCTGGCACATGTCATAATGATGTCAAAACGTTGTCACACGGTCCTCAAGAGCATCCTACATGCCCATATATAAACCTGCACGTGGCATGACGATCTTTGTGGGTGTAGTAGAGTGGAGTGTGGAAGTTGGAGGTGTTTTGGAGGTGGTAGGAGGATAGTGAATAAAACGATTTCTGTGTGACATTGAGAGATTGTGTGAGTGGCAGTGTGAGAGAAAGTGAGAGAGACCGTAAGGGTGACAGACAGGAGAGACAGTGTGAGTGAGTGAGAGATTGTGCAGTGAGGGAGGGTGTGATAGGAAGAGTGTGTGACCACCAGAGTGTGCAATGAAGCCAGCCTCCTGCCATGTGCCTGCCCCAGAAGTGTTCTTTCTGCAGCAGGCAGGCAGACGGCGGGAGGAGGAGGACAGATGGCGGGAGGCTGGCTTCGTTGCACCTCTGTCTGCCCAAAGATTTTAAAATACAGTGGCGGGGAGCTGGTAGGTGGGGAAATCGGGAACTGGGGAGAGGTTGGATCCAGCTGAGAGGAGTGGGGGCTGGAGTTGGGAATAAAGGAAGGACAGATGCTGCACGGGCTGGGGGTTAGGAAGGGAGAGAAAGAGAGATGCTGACGGTGAGTGAGGAAACAGGAAAAGATAATTTTTGGATATAGGTGTGGAGTGAGACGGAAATACATGGGGAAAGGAAGAAAGAGGGAAATTGGGCATAGAGAGATGAGAGAGAGAGAGAGAGAGAGAGAGATGCATGGTGGAGAGAAGGATGAGAGGGAGAAATGTTGGGTATGGTGATGGAGAGGGAACAGAGGGACAAATTGAAGGGGTTGCAAGGTGGAGGAATATTGGGCATAGTGATGGAGGGAGAGATGTGGCATGGTGCTGGAGAGGAGTGATAGAAGAAGTAGGCATGGGGCTGGTGGGCAGTGGTAAAAAATGCTGCACATGCTCCAGGAGATGAGACACAGAGAAATGTTGGATGTGGCAGTAGAGGAGTTGGGAGAGATGCCTGGATCTCTCAAGACAGATGGAAAGTGAGAGAGAGAGAGGAAGATATGTTACCAATAGGGATGGAGGAGAGAGGAAGAAAAGTTGGACTCATGGAGGACAGAGAGAGACGTTGGTTGGGGAGGAAGCATGAAAGAGGCAGAAAGAAAGAAATATTGGATGCACAGTCAGAATGAAGTGCAACCAGAGACTCATGAAATCACCAGACAACAAAGGTAGGAAAAATGATTTTATTTTCAATTTAGTGATCGAAATGTGTCCGTTTTGAGAATTTATATCTGCTGTCTATATTTTGCACTCTATTTGTCTATTTTTCTATAGTTGTTACTGAGGTGACATTGCATATTTTAAAGTCACCTGCCTTGACATCTTTGAAAAAAACCCTGAATATAAATGATAATTAATATTTTCTCTGTGTACCGTGTGTTTTGTGGTTTTTTTTTAATTTTGTGGTTACCGTTATGTATTAATAAGATTCTAAAGAAAGATATAGTGGTGCTTGAAAAGGTTCAAAGAAGAGCGACCAAGATGGTAAAGGGTATGGAACTCCTCTCATATGAGGAAAGACTAAAATGGTTAGGGCTCTTCAGCTTGGAAAAGAGATGGATGATGAAGTCTACAAAATCCTGAGTAGAGTAGAACAGGAACAAGTGGATTGATTTTTCACTCTGTCAAAAATTACAAAGACTAGGGGGACACTCGATGAAGTTACAGTTATACTTTTAAAACTAATAGGAGGAAATTTTTTTCCACTCAGAGAATAGTTAAGCTCTGGAACGCGTTGCCAGAGGATATGGTAAGAGTGGATAGCGTAGCTGGTTTTAAGAAAGGTTTGGACAAGTTCCTGGAAGAAAAGTCCATAGTCTGTTATTGAGAATGACATGGGGGAAGCCACTGCTTGCCCTGTATCGGTAGCATGGAATATTGCTACTCTTTGGGTTTTGGCCAGGTACTAGTGAGCTGGATTGGCCACCGTGAGAACGGGCTGCTGGGCTTGATGGAAAAAAATTGTATTACAATTAGTACTATTATTATGGGAGTGGGGGTCTGAGGCAGAGCCTGGGTGGGTATGGGGTGGTGCTTGGGTGTGGGTACTCGGTTGATATTTGTTAGACTTAGGGGGTTCTTGGGTTGAAGAAGTTGAGAAACACTGGTCTACAATGACACCCAGATCTTTTTCTTGGACGCTGACCCCCAAGATGGACCCTAGCATTTGGTAACTATGATTTGGGTTATTCTTCCCAATGAGCATCACTTTGCATTTGTCCACATTTAATTTCTTCTGCTATTTGGACACCCAGACCTCCAATTTCCTAAGGCCTGCTTGCAATTTTTCACAATCTGAATGAGTTTTAACAGCTTTGAACAGTTTAATAATAATAATAATAATAACTTTATTCTTATAAAGACCTTAGCGGTTCTAGGTGGTTTACAACAAAGGGAAAGCTGATCATCAGCAAATTTGTACAAGTCATAAGAAATACGGTACAAATTTAATCACCTCACTCTCTGTTCCAATTTCCAGATCATTTATCAATAAGTTAAATAGCACAGGTCCCAGAACAGATCCCTGCGGCATTCCACTATTTACCCTCCTCCATTGAGAAAAATGGCCATTTAATCACATCCTCTGTTTTCTGCTGATAACCAATTCTTAATCCACAATTGAACTTTGTCTCCTATCCCATGACTCTTTAATTTTCTCAGGAGCCTCTCATGAGGAATTTTGTCAGAAGCTTTCTAAAAATCTAGATACACTATCTCACCTTTATCCACATCTTTATTCACACCTTCAAAGTAGTCAAGCAAATTAGCGAGGCAAGACTTTCTTTGGCTGAACCCATGCTGACTCTGTCCTATTAAAGCATGTTTGTCTATGTGTTCCATAATTTTATTTTTTATAATAGTTTCCACTATTTTGCCCGACACTGAAGTCAGTTTACTGGTTTGTAATTTCACGGATCTTCCCTGGAACCCTTTTTTTTTTTTTCTTTCTTTATTCATTTTAAAGCCATGATTAAGTGCAGGATATAATACAATCATATAACTCTATAAAAGCACTTAAATACATTTACAATTATAATTTATGACAAATAGATATATCACCCCCCCCCCAATTATATTCAAAAATTAAACTCAAATTGAGAAATTTAAAAATATATTCCAACCCGCCCTCCCACCCACCCTCCCTTGACGTGTATGACCAAAGGGCGTACTCACTAATCACTCTTTGCAAAATTTTGTCAATGGCTCCCAAATCTTCAGAAACTTCTTATAATGTCCCTGATGTATAGCCATACTTCGTTCCATCTTAAAAATATGACATATAGACTCCCACCAAAAGGTATAGATCAGTGTATCCCAGTTTTTCCAATTCCTTAAAATAAGCTGAATGGCAACCCCTGTCATAATAAATAGAAGTTTATTATTGTGAGATGATATTTGGCTTTTAGCTCTCATCAAAGTGCCAAATAGCAGTGTCATATGTAAGTGCCAGTGGATTTTACATTACTTTGTTTCTCTGATCCCAAATGGATCTCCAAAATTGAAGTATAAAGAGACAATAAAATAATAAATGATCTAATGTCCCAGGTTCAAGATGACAGTGACAACACCTATTAGACTTGGAACTATCTAATTTCTGTAATTGAAATGGGGTCCAAACTGCTCTATGTAACAAAAAAAAACAAGTTTGTCTCATAGATGCAGACACCGTACATCTCATCCTTCAAGTCCAGATTTGTGGCTATTGAGACACAGTAATCTGATGCTTTATCTCAATACTCCAAATGTCACGAAGACCAGTTTTTGGTTTCTTATTCAAAAATCCAGATATTAATTTATACCACTGAGTGGTCTGGTGACCCAGGAAATCCACCTGGAAGCACAGGAACGGCAAACTATACTGATTTAAGATTTTTTCCAATCAGGGAACCCCTTCTGAATGGCCTGCTTCAACTGCAACCACCTATAACTTTGAGATTTAGCAATACCAAATTTTTGTTGCAGTCATGAAAACTCAAGCAGCTTTCCGTCTGATACATCGTCTAAAGCACAGTTCTTTAATCGCCGGTCCGCAGAAAATTCCTGCCGGTCCGCGCAGGACCGGCGAGATCAACTTCTTCAATTTCCTGCGCAGGACCAGCAAGATCAAGGAGCACAGGGCCGGAGAGATAATGGGGAGCCTCAGACTGTGCTTTCTTCCCTCCCAGCGGCTCTCCTTACAAGCGCAGCGATTCAGGAAGGAAGCCTTGGAGCTTTTGCTGAGTCGGGCCGCCTCTGATGATGCAACTTCCGCTTTCCTCATAGGCGGTGCGACCCAACAAAGGACCCGAGGCTGCCTTACTGAATCGCAGCGCTGGCAAGTAAGGAGAGTTGCTGGGAGGGGAGAAAGCTGCTGGGCATGGTGAAAAAAAAAAAGGGACAGCTGCTACTGGACATGGAGAGGGAGAAGGAGAGATGCTGCTGGGAGGGGGGAGGGAAAGGAGTCTGGGAAGCTGCTGGGTAAGGGGGAAAAAGGGACAGCTGCTACTGGACCTGCAGAGGGAGAAGGAGAGATGCTGCTGGGAGGAGATGAGGGAAAGGAGTCTGGGAAGCTGCTGGGCAAGGGGAAAAAGGGACAGCTGCTACTGGACCTGGATAGGGAGAAGGAGAGATGCTGCTGGGAGGGGAGGAGGGAAAGGAGTCTGGGAAGCTGCTGGGCAAGGGGAAAAAGGGACAGCTGCTACTGGACCTGGATAGAGAGAAGGAGAGATGCTGCTGGGAGGGGGGAGGGAAAGGAGTCTGGGAAGCTGCTGGGTAAGAGGGAAAAAGGGTCATCTGCTACTGGACATGGAGAGGGAGAAGGCGAGATGCTGCTGGGAGGGGAGGAGGGAAAGGAGTCTGGGAAGCTGCTGGGCAAGGGGAAAAAGGGACAGCTGCTACTGGACCTGGATAGAGAGAAGGAGAGATGCTGCTGGGAGGGGGGAGGGAAAGGAGTCTGGGAAGCTGCTGGGTAAGGGGGAAAAAGGGACATCTGCTACTGGACATGGAGAGGGAGAAGGAGAGATGCTGCTGGGAGGGGAGGAGGGAAAGGAGTCTGGGAAGCTGCTGGGTAAGGGGGAAAAAGGGACAGCTGCTACTGGACCTGCAGAGGGAGAAGGAGAGATGCTGCTGGGAGGGGAGGAGGGAAAGGAATCTGGGAAGCTGCTGGGTAAGGGGGAAAAAGGGACAGCTGCTACTGGACTTGGAGAGGGAGAAGGAGAGATGCTGCTGGGAGGGGAGGAGGGAAAGGAATCTGGGAAGCTGCTGGGTAAGGGGGAAAAAGGGACAGCTGCTACTGGACCTGGAGAGGGAGAAGGAGAGATGCTGCTGGGAGGGGAGGAGGGTAAGGAAAAGGAAGAGAGTTACTGCTGGACAGGGGGAGGAGGGAAGGGAGAAGAAAAAAGGAAGGAAACAGCTTGCAGGGAGATTAGAGGAAGGGAAGGGGAGAGATAGGAATGAGACGGGAAGGGGAGTCAGCAGAGAAATTGAGAGGGACAAAGATGCTAGATCTGGTGTAGGAGAGATAAAAATGAAGAGAGCAGTGAAGCTGGAGTGAATTGTGTAAAAAGGAGAGAGGGGCATAGGCTGGATGGAAAGGGGAGAGGGGCATAGAAAGAAGACAAATACCATATGGAAGGGGGAGAGGTCAGACAGTAGATGGAAGGGGCAGATGCTGGATTGAAGAGACAGAGAGGGCAAACGCTGGAAGGAAGAGAGTGAAAAGAAGATGAAAGCAGAAACCAGAGACAACAAAAGGTAGAAACAAATAATTTTATTTCTATTTTGTGATTAGAATATATCAGATTTGAAATATATATCCTGCTAGAGACATAACTGGGGACTGCAGTATTCTGTTAGCATGATATTTCTATGAACTTGGCTTGTTCAGTTTTCTTGATAGTAGAAGGGATATATGTGAAGGGGAGGGGAGACAGGGGTTTTGTTGGTCCGTGCTCTGTATATTTGTATTTATAAAATCACAATTGTTCAGAATATTGTTTCTTTTTATACTTTAATAAAATACGTTCAATATAAAATCATAATTGCGGCTTGTGCAGATGGGATCAGATGGTTTGCAGGGACCGAGCTTGCGGAGATGGAGCGTAAACGGGGTTTTTAAATTTTAGTCCTATTAGTTTGCCGGTCCACAAAATAATTCTTTTATTTCTGCCGGTCCATGGGTGTAAAAAGGTTGAAGAACACTGGTCTAAAGTACTGAAAACGAAAGTACTGTTACGGATTGCTACAGGACCTTTTCTAGTCCTGCAACCATGCTGTTACAATTCAGCTGTATGTTTTCTTATGGTTTTCCACGATTGTGGTTTTATGACATCTAGGACCCTGAGGAAGAGGTTTCATTGAAACATATACAGTGTCGGGTCCCGATTTCTAACATTGAGAGCCACATCGTGGAAAGGAATAGTTTTGTGTCTTCAATAAAGTTCCTGAATCACGTACATCATCTCTGCAATTTTTTTTTTATATGATAACAAATGCCAATTTTACTGTCATGCTAGAAATGGCCTTAGTCTGTGGGACAGTCCTATGTTAGGACACACTAAGGTAATTTACTAGCACAGCTTAGAAAAAGGCCCCTTAAGTAGTTTTTGCAACAGAGTTCATAGCATTAATATGTGGGGGAATAAAAATAAATACTGGATATGGGTGAATTTAGTGGAGAAAAAAACCCCCTTCTTTCCTTACTTATTTTCTCTGGCCAATCCAGCAGAGTTGATTTTACTTACTGTAAAATGCTTGTATATCAGAATTAAGGACTCTTTACAATCTCAACCTAAGGCCTTGGAAAAAAAAAGAACCTGGATACATTCATTAAGAGAAAACTCCAAGGGGAAAAGGTCAAAATCTCTCTCCAATTCCCTTCTGTGGCAAACAGAGAAATTTAGCAGGCTGGTGCTCTGCTTTATCGCTTCCATGAAAAAGAATTGAGATGAGATTAAAGGAGGTGCTGACTCAGAGGAGATGTAATTAATTAAATAAATTACGTCTAGTTTTGGAAGACTTCCTGCAACCACATAGCTGCTAGTTGAGGGCAATGCACTCATTAAAGTCAAACAGAAAAGAGGTCAAACCCTTCTGCTTAATATTTCACCTGTTTACTAATTCCAAAATGGGACACTCTCTGGAAGACAGGGAGAATTGCTGATATTTTAATAATTTGTTACTGAAGAATGTTGTTCACTAATTATTGCCATTTATCCAGTCTATTTTCATGACATAGTGTATTCTTGCCTTAGGCCCCACCATGGTATTTGGATGCCAAAGATTTAACTGGCTACAACCCAATGCTGGGATTAAAGATTGTCATAATTCTCTTGTTGATTTGTAATTGAGTTATTTGTTTTATGTTGTTTCTAAGCACTGTAAACACATATGTTTTGAATATCAGTAGTGGTGAGGTATGATATATAAAAATATGTTTAAATTATTATTACTGTACTTTGTTGTATCCCATCAGTACATCATCTATGGTTCTGTTCTCCAGGTCTGAGCACTTGTTTGAGACATGTAGTTATGTCAACAAATTATGTTTCCAAATACATGCAGGTGACTTATGTTAAGCTTTATACTATCACAAAAAAACAGGGAGGAGTGGAGGGAAGTATAGTACAAAGATTCAAAAATATCACTCCAAAACAAAAGCACCACACAAGCCAAGAAAGCTAGCTTATTACTAAAGCGAAAGAAAAGCCTCAGACAAACGGAGAGGTGTACCCACACTTTTCCACCAAAGCATCATAGGCAAAAAACTTTTGCACAAGTTTAAACTTGTGCGAAATCTGTTTGTGATCCCCTTCTTAATCATTCCTAGCATTCTGTTTGCCCTTTTCGCTGCCGCTGCGCATTGCGTGAATGGTTTCATTGACTTGTCTACAAGTACTCCCAAGTATCTTTCCTGGGGTCTCTCTCAGAGTGTAGCACCGGACATCTTGTATTCGTGCATGTGATTTTTGTTGCCGACATGCATCACCTTGCACTTATCCACGTTGAACCTCATTTGCCATTTCGCAGCCCATTCCTCAAGCGTATTTATGTTTCTTTGTAGGTCTTCGCAATCCTTCTGTGGCCTTACTACTCTGAATAACTTTGTATCGTCCGCAAATTTAATCACCTCACTCATCATTTATAAATATGTTAAAGAGCACAGGCCTGAGCACCGAACCCTGCGGCACTCCACTCGTGACACTTTTCCTGTCTGAATATTGTCCATTCAACCCCACTTTCTGTTTCCTATCTGCCAACCAGTTTTTAATCCACATGAGTATATCACCCTCGATTCCATGGCTTGCAATTTTTTGAAGTAGACGTTCATGCGGATCCTTGTCGAACGCCTTCTGAAAATCTAGATATACGATGTCGACCGGATCACCCTTGTCTATCTGCCCATTTACTCCTTCAAAGAAGTGCAGTAAGTTTGTCAAGCAAGATCTTTCTTTGCTGAAGCCGTGCTGGATGGTCCTCAGTTTGTGTCTGTCAAGGTGATCAATGATGCGGTTCTTAATCAGCGCCTCTACCATCTTTCCCGGTACCAAAGTCAGACTCACTGGTCTGTAGTTTCCTGGATCTCTCTTCGAATCTTTCTTGAAGATTGGCGTAACATTTACCATTTTCCAGTCTACCAGAATCTTTCCTGATTTGATCAACAGATTGGCTATTATTTGGAGCAGTTCAGCTATAACCCCTTTCAGTTCCTTGATTACCCTCAGGTGGATGCTGTCCGGTCATGGGGATTTATCGTTTTTAAGCCTATCAATCTGTCTGCATACCTTTTCTAGACTGACCGTTGTACCTGTCAGTTTCCCGTCTTCATTTCCTGTGTATAGCCTGTTGGCTTTCGGTATATTGGATATATCCTTTTTGGTAAATACAGACGCAAAAAATGTGTTCAGTTTGTTGGCATTAGCTTTGTCCTCCTTCAATAGGCCATATCGAATTGAATCAAAAATGTTTCCCCTGAATTGGTCAGCACTAGTTTCTATTAGTTGTTATGCAGGTCATCTTCCCTGGTTCTGTTCACTCTTCAGCAATGCCTTTTCTGTCTGCAAGGATAGTTTTGGGGCTTTTAAAATAAATTGCAATAAAGGTTTGCACTTTCCATGCAGTAAAGACCTGATTCTGTATAATGTGACTAAAGCTGCTTATGCAAATCTGTGCGTAGTACTGATTTGCATGCGCAACATAATTGTTTAACAAAGCCAATCAATGCCAATAATTGGCAACTAACAAGTAATTGGCACCGATTGTCATTATTTAGAATTTAGACGCAGAACTTTCTACGAGTATTCTATAAATTGGCGCACGTAAATTCTAAGGTGGATCTCAAAAGGGATCATGGCCAGGGGAGGATCATAGGCATTCCTAAAAAGTTAGGCATGCTGTTATATAATATGCCCAATTCACACACAAACTAGGTACAGGTATTTAAGCCTGGTCTTTATTGGCTTAAATGGGTACACCTAAATGTTAGTCATACAGACAGGCTTCATTTGTGATTCTATGAACTGTAACTACAGATGTGTTTTATAGAATCATGCTAAGCACCATTTTATTCAGTGCCGATATTTTAGGCATCATGTATAGAACATATCCCTAAGGCCTGGGTTCTTGAATTGGTGCCCAAACTCAGTTAAAAACACGGCGCCTAAAAAAAAAATCAGTGCTGGAATCGCACCTACAGAGGCGCCTTAGTCTGCTGAACGCCACTGTGGGCATGGCTAATGCCAGAAGTGGCATTAGGCAGCCTAATGCGCCTCCTTAAGTGTGATTCACATCATAGGGAAACCCTGGCCTACATTTCCAGTACCTAACTTTGCTGGAGATGTGATTCTGTACCCAGCTCCGCAATGTGATTGACATGCAATCGGCGGCCACCGACCACAGTGCTGTTACAAAATCCGGGCCTAAGTGAAAATGCTGTTGGGAGAATTCCCAACATGTTCCCATACAGTAACCACACAGAAGACTCTTTACTGAGTGATCAATGTACTACTATTTACTATAGCAGGCAGTATATGTACCGTATTTTCGCGGATATAACGCGCACCCGTGTAAAATGCGCACACGGGTATAGCGCGCAGAAATCACGATGATATGTACAAAAACTTTTGTATACCGCGCTCACGGGTATACCGCGCATGATGCCCGACGCTCCTT
Organism: Geotrypetes seraphini; assembly: GCF_902459505.1. NCBI lineage: Eukaryota > Metazoa > Chordata > Amphibia > Gymnophiona > Dermophiidae > Geotrypetes > Geotrypetes seraphini. Next base: position 44,098,782 of record NC_047090.1, on the reverse strand, counting down.
TCGCCCGCCCTGACTTTCCGTGCGCTGTCCCTACTCTCCGTTCACCCCCCCTGACTTCCGTGCACTGCCCTGACTTTCCGTGCGCTGTCCCGACTCTCCGTTCACCCCCCCTGACTTTCCGTGCACTGTCCCCCCTTGAAGTCCTGTCCCCCCTTGAAGGTCTGTCCCCATCCTGAAAGCCTGATGCCCCCCCCCCCCCGACGTCCGATACATCCCCCCCCCCGGCAGGACCACTCGCACCCTCACCCCGAAGGACCGCCGACTCCCCAACAATATCGGGCCAGGAGGGAGCCCAAACCCTCCTGGCCACGGCGACCCCCTAACCCCACCCCGCACTACATTACGGGCAGGAGGGATCCCAGGCCCTCCTGCCCTCGACGCAAACCCCCTCCCCCAACGACCGCCCCCCCCCCAAGAACCTCCGCCCGTCCCCCCGCCGACCCGCGACCCCCCTGGCCGACCCCCACGACACCCCCACCCGCCTTCCCCGTACCTTTGTGTAGTTGGGCCAGAAGGGAGCCCAAACCCTCCTGGCCACGGCGACCCCCTACCCCCACCCCGCACTACATTACGGGCAGGAGGGATCCCAGGCCCTCCTGCCCTCGACGCAAACCCCCCCCCCCCCCAACGACCGCCCCCCCCAAGAACCTCCGACCGCCCCCCCAGCCGACCCGCGACCCCCCTGGCCGACCCCCCCGACCCCCCCACCCCCCTTCCCCGTACCTTTGGTAGTTGGCCGGACAGACGGGAGCCAAACCCGCCTGTCCGGCAGGCAGCCAACGAAGGAATGAGGCCGGATTGGCCCATCCGTCCTAAAGCTCCGCCTACTGGTGGGGCCTAAGGCGCGTGGGCCAATCAGAATAGGCCCTGGAGCCTTAGGTCCCACCTGGGGGCGCGGCCTGAGGCACATGGGCCCAACCCGACCATGTGTCTCAGGCCGCGCCCCCAGGTGGGACCTAAGGCTCCAGGGCCTATTCTGATTGGCCCACGCGCCTTAGGCCCCACCAGTAGGCGGAGCTTTAGGACGGATGGGCCAATCCGGCCTCATTCCTTCGTTGGCTGCCTGCCGGACAGGCGGGTTTGGCTCCCGTCTGTCCGGCCAACTACCAAAGGTACGGGGAAGGGGGGTGGGGGGGTCGTGGGGGTCGGCCAGGGGGGTCGCGGGTCGGCTGGGGGGGCGGTCGGAGGTTCTTGGGGGGGGCGGTCGTTGGGGGGGGAGGGGGGTTTGCGTCGAGGGCAGGAGGGCCTGGGATCCCTCCTGCCCGTAATGTAGTGCGGGGTGGGGTTAGGGGGTCGCCGTGGCCAGGAGGGTTTGGGCTCCCTTCTGGCCCGATATTGTCGGGAAGTCGGCGGTCCTTCGGGGTGGGGGTGCGAGTGGTCCTGCCGGGGGGGGATGTATCGGACGTCGGGGAGTCGGCCGGGCAAGAGGGCTTGGGCTCCCTCTTGCTCCGATCGTGGATGCGGGTGCGGGTGGGAGCGCGTGCGAGCGGTCGTTCGGGGTGGGGGTGCGAGCGGTCCTGCTGGAGGGTGAATCGGGCGTCGGGCGGGGTGGGAACTATGTTTAAAAACTTTTGTATACCGCGCTCAGGCATATAACGCGCGAGGGGTATGCGCGGTAGGTAAAAACGCGTATAACGCGCGCGTTATATCCGCGAAAATACGGTACTCATTCTCAGGGCAGGATTAACCAATAGGCCAAGTAGGCACGTGCCTAGGGCCCGAAATGGTCAGGGGGGCCCGATGAAAGAGGGAGGGCATCAACATTGTTTTTTCCAAACTGTAATGGGCCCCTCCAGCATCGATTGGTAACGCGGGCTCCACCCTGATCGGCAACGCAGCCCCCCTCCATCGACGGACAGTAAGACAAGCATGCAACGCGGGTAAGAAAGGCAACGGGAACTGTAATTGTGCAAGCGGTGCTGCTTGCCCAAAGCTTCCCTCTGACACAGCTTCCTGTTTCTGCCTAGGCGCATGGTGGGGTGGGGCGGAGCAGGGGGCCCAGTGTACTTGTGTGCCTAGGGGCCCTCGATGAATTAATCCTGCCCTGCTCATGCTACCTGCACCAGTAACAATACATGGTAGGTGACCAGGCGGTAGCTGGAATGCATAGTCCATGCCATTTCCCACCCCAGAGCAGGCTAAAGAGTTTGTTCGTGAATTAGCATGCACCGTCATGACAACCCAGTAACTATTACTGTGGCCATACACTGAGAGCTATTGTGTGCTAATTCATGTGGTAATTACTTAGTATACTTTTGTAAAAAAAAGGCCCTTTGTCTTTTGTGCTACTGTCAATTTCAGTAAAAAATCCTTTCTAACTCTATTTTGCTGCTCCCAAGTCAATGCACGACCAGCTCATGTACAGTATTTTTCTGTGCAGCTTTAAATCTACTACAGCTCCATAATTTTTCACTGCTTTTGTCTTTTGCTACTAGCTATCATGGCTGTTTTTATTATCCCTACCTTCTTTTTGCATTGATTAGCCTTCCAGACCAAACCCTCTCTCTTTAGGTGTTTGGGTTTTTTGCATGAAAAGCAGAATCTGGTTCCTGTTTCTTTTCCAGTTGTGAAAGCTTTTTTTCACTTTCTGTCTCTCTCTGCCTACCTTTGTTTCTCTTCTGCAGTTAGGTTCACTAGTTAGCTTTCCCTCTCTCTCTGTTATAAATTCTAGTGTGAATTTAGTTTCTGATCTGGTGTCTGATGCATTAATTAAAACTCAGTAGAGTTCCGGCGGGCTACAGTGTTGTTATCATGTAGTTACCTTTTATTTTCATACATACCATCTGTAAGCCTAAAAGTTATCAAAAAAGTGTACATTCAGGTACAGTATTTTTCTAATCCTAAAAAGATCACAATCTAAGAGGCCTTTTACAAAAATGCACTACAATATGGGCTTAGCGTGTTCGAATGTGTGATTTTTCTGCTTGCTAAACCCATAGAGGGGCATAATTGAAAGGAACGTCTAAGTCCGTTTTCGTCTAAGTCACCAGTCGTCCAAAGTAAAAAACAGCCTAGGACACATTTTCGAAAAATACATCCCAAAATTTTTTTGTTTCAAAAATCGTCTAACTATATGTCCTGCCGATCTGATCGTCCAAGTCGCTAAATCGTCCATCTTTATACCACATTTTCGTCCAACTTTTCATCCAAGTCAAAAATGCCTAGAACAAGCCCTGTTGGACCTGGGAGGGGTCTGCAAAATAATGGACTGAACACCCAGACATGGCACCTAAATAGTGGGGTACCTTACAGGGCACTGTTGTGAACTTCACAAAAAGGGTGCCATGTCTCCTCCGTACTACAGCTCCCTTATAGGTCATGGTGAGCCCCCCAAACGACCTCCAGAATCCCCTAGATCCACCTATTACCACCTTAATAGCCCTTATGGCTGCAGGAGCCACTTATATGCCAGTAAAAAAGGGTTTTGGGGATGTTTAGGGAAGTGCACATGTTTAAGTATCAATGCAGTGATTACAGGGACTTATGGGCATGGGTCCTCCTCTCCATGAGTCCCTAACCCACCCCCAAGACAGCTTAAGCCGCCTCTGTGCTGGATGACTAGGTTTTCCTATGCCAGGCTGCCAAGTGATGATGGTCTGGAGGCTGAATTTTAAAGCTGTGATTACGATTTTTATGAGGATGGGGGTGGGGGGGTCGGTGATCACTGTGCAGTGCTTATCTGGTCACTTTAGGTGGGTTTTTGTGACCTAGACCATGTTTTACATGTTTTACTTGGTCTAAGTCACAACGTCCAGGTTCCGTCGATCCTGGGCTGTATAACTTTCGGTTATACATGCTGTACGACTAAGTCTAAGCCGGCCAACGTCCCGCCCAACTCCCGCCCTCGACACTCCTCCTGAAATGCCCCATTTAGCTTTGGTCATTCAGCGGCACTATGAAGGCCTAGGTCATTTAAAAATATGTCCAAAACCCATTTTTATTATTGGCACTTGGATGTATTTTGACAATGTTTGTCCAAGTGCCAACTTAGGCTGGTTTTTGGACGTTTTTCTCTTTCGATTATGAGCCCCATTTTGTACTTGGCAGTATATTAAAACATTTTCATTATTTTTTTGCAAGTCCCATGCTAATTAATTTTGTTAATGCATGTACTATGTAGAAAAAAAATAACATGGAAGCACTTACTGCTCATATGTAGGAGGCTCTAATGCCCAAATTCTATAAAGTGCACCTAAAGTTAGGTGTGCCTAGGTGCCTAATTTAATTAACAAGCTAAATTGGCACCTAACACCTCATAAGTGACATTAATTAAAGTTAATTGAATGTTAAGCACACAACCTGGTAGGCACAATTCTATAAAAGGTCTATCTAAAAGTGAGCATGGTTAGGGGTGGATCTGGAGTTATGTGTTGAGTTATGTGCAAAATTATAGAATATGGACCAATGTGCGCCTAACTTAGGTGTAGGCATTTAGGCAAATAAAACCCTGGCATAAATATGGTAAGCCTAAAGTTAGGCTTAATTAATTAGTTCCTATTAATTAGCTCAAAGCCTAAAGTTAGGACACCTAGCAATGCCTAACGTTGCTTAGGCAGAGCTAAGCATGATTCTATTCAGTGAGCCTAAGTTTTAAAGAATCAGTTTAGCACCACACTAGTCAACACTGATTTTTTTGGCAATCTGTATAGAACTGAGCCCTAAATAGGCCTGGATTCTCTAAACGGTGCTGTTGTTGGCAGCCGCCTTAAAAGCGGCCACCGATTGCGACTCTAGCAAAGGTAGGCCAGGGTTTTCAAGGTTTGTCTCTCTTACAATTACTCCCTTCAGTTTTGCTTACTGCATTTCCATTCATTCTAGACGTTCCCATCCAGACAACAATTCCATGACTTAATCCCCCATCCAAACACAGTTAGTTTTTAAAAAGTCTAGCATCTTTGCTTTTGAATGAACCCTCTCTATACCCATCTTAATATTAAACCGTATCATGCAGTGATCACTTGATGCCAGATGATCACCCTTTATATTTAAAATGTTAATTTCAGATCCTAGTCCACTGGAAAAACCCAGAGGAAGAGGAGGAGTACGATTAGGAGAGCTAAGTGAAGCTCCTGAAACTATTTCTGGTCTAATAACTTGAGAGGATGCTGTTTCAATGGTGGTCCATTGGATCTGATGTAATTGGAGTGGGCACTCTAGTCTTAACTTTATGCTTCCCCATATTGAAAGAGATAACATACCTTAGTATATAGTAACAAGGGGAATAATTTCTGTTCAACACTCTTCAAATTTCCTCAAGTCTCCTTGTGTCTCCAGGGGGTGTACCCTTTGAGAGCCTCTTTGGCCACACCCTGTGGCCATGCACCTGTGGCCATAAGCCACAAGAATGTTGGCATTCTCAACATGATGGTCAGGACCCTGATGATGTCACTAATTGTCCTTTTCAGTGCCAATTAGAATAATGGCACTTTAAAGCAAAGAGAATGCCAATGACATAAGGAAACAAATTGCTAGGATATTAAGGCAAGAGCCACTACTCTCCATCACCAGATGCCTTCAGTCGGCACTCCCTCCAATTTCAGCTCAAGAGCGTCGGCGTTTTCAATATGATGGTCAGGACCCCAGTGATGTCACTAATTGTCCTTTTCAGTGCCAGATAGAACAACTGCACTTTAAAACAAAGAGAAAGCTGATGAAACAAGGAAACAAATCACCAGGATGTTAAGGCAAGAGCCACCACTCTGTCAGCAGACATCTTCACTCGACACTCCCTCCTACAGAGAAGTTTTAACACTTTGTCTGAATGCAAACAATCTTCTGTTGTTTCATTCAAAGGACAAGGGAAAACTGCATCACATGAGTTTCAGAAGGCAATGACAAACCTTTGTAGGGTTCTGCCAAGAAATGGTAATAAACATCATGGTGAGTTCATGATTGATCAACCCTCAACATTCTCTATACTACCAATATCCTTCATATTAGGATTTTGCTTATCTTTCCTCCTCCACTTTTGACCCAGTTAATTCCAAGGTCCTAAACTCAATTAATGTCCACTCTATCACTTTTCCTAGTGTGGCTTATCTATTTTTTCTAATACAATTATTTTAAACTAGTCTTTAAGCCCGTTACATTAACGGGTGCTAGAATAGATGTGTATGTCTGTCTTTCTTTCTCTCTCTCTCCTTGGCCGCTTTTTTTTAGCACAACCCTCCTCCTAAAGCAGCCCCCTTTCCCTCTCTCCCTGACCCCCTGTTGTGCTATGCCTGTCTGCTCTGTAGAAGAACCCAGCAAACAACACTCAAAATGACTGAAGGATGACAGCTCCACCCCCTACCCTAAACCCACCAGCTCCCCAAAACCCAACCCACTCCACCCATCGCCATCCCAACCCCCCTCTTACTCCCCAATACCAACTGCCGCCCCATCCCACCTAGGGAAACGGAGCGACGGAGTCACTAATGATGTGAGCAGGGCCCCCAGCTCCCCTCCCCCGCTGTCCCCCCCATGAAACCACTCCCCGGCGCAAGATGAAAAAGTCCATCCATACTTCACCCAACCAAGCATTCCACATACTCATTCACAGTCAGCTGCATGTCTGTCCATCGGCAGGGGGAGAAAGGGAGGAGGAACTCCAAACCACTGAATATCTACAAAGGGCTACCAAATCCACCACCGACACACATCCCCTCCCCCAAATAACAAAATAACATACTCACCCAAACAGGCACTCTCTCTCACACTATATCAGTTAGGCAAGAATGGACATTGTTGTGGAAAAGGTGTCTCTCTTGGTATATGTAAAATAACAACAACAGAGGAAAGGGTGAAGGGGAAGTTCTGGAAGCTAAATTTTGTTTTTTAGATCGAAAATTGAAATCCATTCCCTCCAGAATAGCATTCTCAGGAAGATTTAGCACGGCCGTTTCATCACTGAATTGGCCACCCTAAGTTTGATCACTGGGGGGTCATCATTATGCAATGACTGACTGCCTCCCCGGTGGGGCTGTGAGCGCACTCTCTGCAGCTTCCCTAGCACCAGCTGAGCCAGGGAATAAAACACCTAACGTAGAAATCAAACAGAGGTCCAACAGACCGGTCTCTCCTCTTCCGCTTCCCCAACTCCCTCTCAGTCCAGTGCGTCTCTCCCCGTCCCCTCCCTGTGCGCACACGCTTGCTCTCAGGCCTCCCCACCATCCTAATGTCAAACTCATACCTGAGGCCGCCCACCACCACTTCCGCAGCTCACTCGCACTTCGATACCCCGTCCCCTCTGACGCGGCCCGCCTCGGCGGAAACAGGAAGTGGTGGTGGGGGGAGGGCTGGATGCTGGATAATCGGAGGAAACAACGGTAAAGAGGAGGGAGGCTGCGGTGACAGGTAAGCTGATCAGGTACAATCTTCAGCGACTCGGAGCCCTCCTCCCGGCAGCCGCCGCCAGCGCCGCGAGAGGGAGCGGGGCCTGGGCGGGTTGGGTGCGGCGGGGGAGGCCCCGACTGCCCCAGCTGAGTTGCCATGTGTGACGTAGGTAGTAAGTGCGCATGCGCACTCATGCTGGCACATCCCGACAGAAAAGGGATCAGGGAACACGCAGCGCGAGTGCGCATGCGCGCTTAGCTTTTTATTATTATAGATAGTAAGTAGTAGTTTTTTAATAGCTATATTTACTTGGTATATCATAAGGCTATACTTCAATATTTTATGCATTCTGTTTTATATATATATATATACACACACACACACATATATATATATATATATATATATATATATATATATATATACACACACACACACTTTTCTATTTATATATCTATATCCCCTTTTTTTTACCCCCCACATTTGCAGTTTTTGTGTAATATGATATAGTTTATCATGACCCTTGGGTTTGGCTTTATTTTTTGTTTTGTTTGTTGAATCGTTCTCCATATTGATTGTGTTTTTTATATGGCATGTTCTTAACATTGCACCTCTTTTATTAACAATAATACTTGCTGCTTATCTACTCATCATTTTGTTTATTAATTTTTTAAAATATATATCATTCCATATGCCTAGTTGCATTTTTGGTTTTCAAATTCATATTTACAAACATAAGTTATTGTGTTAGATTTTAGGTTTTTATGCATCTAGTTTAAATGGTCTGTATTTTCTACATTATAGATTCATATACTGGTAAAGGAGTTGTTTTGTTCTGTGGATCCCATTTTACAGGTGTGCTGAGTTAATCTTTCTTCAGTTGATTTATCGTTTGTATGTATTCTTAATGTACTTATGCTCATGTATATTTTTAAAATATTCATATATATATCTACCATTTCTACCACTGTACTCACTGCTCTCTCACTCATCTTGTCATCTCCCTTTTGACCTCATTCACATTGCTCACCACTTTCAGAATCCCCCTCCCTCTCTCCACTGGTCAGGCTATAACTCCCTGCCCCTTTCTTTCCATCCCCTAGCATCCTCTCTTCCCTCCTGCCCTTCCATGGTTCCATCTCTCCTTCTCTATCTCCATGGTCCAACATTTTGCTCCCTCTCTTTTCTGTTTTTCTTCTTCCCCCCCCCCTTGATGCTGAACAATGATATGGAGAAAAAAAAGAGAGATGCTGCATCTCTCTGCCTTCCATCCACAGGCCTAAAATTTCTCCCTCTCTCCCATCCCCAGATCCAACTTCTCTCCCTTTCTCTTCTGAATTGCCCCCCATCCCATCTCTCCCCCTGCCTGCTTGCCTCCCTTCCCCAAGTCCACCATTTCATTCTTTCTCTTCCCAACAGTTCTCCCTTCAAGTATCTCTTTCCCTCTTCCTCCACACCACCTCAGGTACAACTTCTCTCCCTTCAGACCATTACCCACTATCTCTCTCTCTCTCTGTCCTCTGTTTCTGGTCCCATAAGCTCTCCCTCCCATGCCCAATCTGGCACTTCTTTTAGTACCCTCCGTCTCTCAAAAAAAAAGTCCAGGAGGCTTCCTCGGCCCAGCATGTTCTCCCCCTTCTCTCTGTGCCCATGCCTCACTCCTCTCCCACCACCATGTCTAATAATTCTCTCTCTGTCTCCATCCCTTCTCTCTCTGCCCAACAGTTCTCCTCTTTCTTTATCTCCCCAATTGCACCATCTCTTTCCCTCTCTCAGACACCCAATTCTCCCTTTCTATTATCTCCCTCACCGCTGCATCTTTTTCCCTCACTCCCTCCATTCTTCCATCTTATGGCTCATGCTCCCCTCTATCTTTCCCTTCATTCTGTGTACTAAGTTCATGCCCCTCCATCCTTCCTTCCATCATTTTTTCTAAGTTTGTGCTCCCTCCCTCTCAAGTTCTCTCAAGTCTCATGCCCTTCTCCCTCCCTCCCTTCTGTGCCCTTGGTGTTTACCTTCAGGCCGGCTCCATCCTCACTGCTAGTCATTTTTTTGTTGAAAGCCGCAGGCAGTGCCTCCCTCAAGTCCCAACACACCCTTCTCCCTCCCTCCCTTCTGTGCCACGGGTGTTTACCATCTTGCCTGCTCCCTCCTCCATCTCGCTGCAGCATTCGCTCAACATCATGGGCAGGGGCTTCCACTCGCCTCCTGCGGCTGATCTGGAAGCATTCCCTCTGATGTTGCGATATCAGAGGGAACACTTCCAGGTCAGCCGCAAGAAGCACATAGGATCTGCTGCCTGCGGCTTTGAGCAAACGCTGCAGCAAGATGGAGGAGGGAGCCGGCAAGATGGTAAACACCTTAGGGGGCAAGCGGGGTCGCACAAAATACTTCACGGGATTTTAGTGGTCAACCTGATAAGTGAAAGTTCGGTGGAGTGATGTTGACGGAATCCAATCTAGTTTTTTGTTTGTTCAACAAAGTCTGAAATTTGTCGAGAGACAATTTTCTCTGTGAGTTTAGCCAAGAAGGGAATATTTGCGATTGGTCAATAATTAGAAGCATCAGGTGAACTGATTTTATGGTCTTTAATTATTGGGTAAATAATTGCTTCTTTCCACATTTTGGGAACTATTCCTGTAGCCAAGCTGGTATAGACCAGATTTAAAATATCTGGGCCAAAAAAAGAGAAAAAGCGTTTCAGTATAGGTGGTGGAAGAATTTCAGAATTGGAGCCTTTTGGGTTTAATGAATTCAAAGTTCTCTGAAGGTCTTGGAGAGTGGGTAAATTGAATCTTGAACATTTTGAAAGCGGAAGATGCGTGGATGAGGATGAATTTACTGAATCCCCAGGGCTGGTAGGGGTGGGTATTGCATTAGTATATTTGCTTGTGGAAAGGAGCTTCTAATGCTTTGGATTTTATTAAGCAATAGATTGGGCTGTAGGTAATGAGACTATCGAATGTTGCTCAGCCTTCTGCGTAGTGAGAGATCTAACAATTGCATATAGTGTAGAAGTGTTTCTAGCTTTTTATATTTGTTTAGAATAGTATTCTTTTTTTAGTCTGTTAATTTCAGATTTGTAGTAATTAGCTTGTTCCTTAAATTTATTTAAGTTATGTAGAGTTTTGTTATGTCGCCATTTTCTTTACAGAGAACGTAACTGTTTCTTGATAAACATTAGGTTGGAATTGTACCAGATTTTTTTTTTGTTTGCGCGGGCAGATGGTATGAGTAGTGGTAGGAGCTACAGTATCTAGAAGTCTAATTATAGCGGCTTTCCATGAAGCTACTTTCTCCTCAATGGAGGCTTTTGATGCTTTCACTATATTGGACTGGAAATGGGAGGAGATGGTTGCATCGTCTAATTTTGAATAGTCTCAAGAGATTATTGTCTTGGGGCTAAGGCTTGAAGTATTGGACTTAGTGAGCAGGGAAAAAGAGATAAGGAAGTGATCAGACCTTGGTAGTTGTGTGCAAGACTTAATTTGAAACCGGTCTTTCTGTGAGGTTGGCACGAGAATCGTGTCTAAAGAGTGTCCTGCTTGGTGTGTGGGACTTTGTAACAGAGGTGAAAGGTTTAAATCTTTCAATAGGGTCAAAAGTTCAGAGGTAACATAGTTAATGGGGTCGTCAAAATGAACGTTGAAGTCTCCTAGGATGACAGGGTTAAGAGAAGAGGTGCTGAATTCAAAGATGACCAACTGAAGAAGAGTTAAAATTTGACCACTAACAGGGGGCAGAAGATAGAATAATAAATAATCCAAGGAGGAATTAGATTTTAAACTAAATTGTATAAATTCCAAAATGCTATTATTAGAAGAGAATTCTAGATTGGTAATTAGAGCTTTATGGTGGATTATTGCTAAACCTCCTCCTTTTTTTTCCTTTTCAATGGTTGTATTGCTAACGGTAGCCTGGGGGGCATAAGTGGAAGAGAGAAGTTTCCTCTCCCGCTACAAGTCCAAATGCCAATAATCAAAACCATCTTTCTGTACATCTAGCAAGGTGTTCAGCCTCTGTATGTTCAGAGCATGAGATGGACGGGGTGGAAGTATGTTATGGACGGGCTTTGGGCAGTCTCAAGGGCGGGTTAGACATGGACATCTTGCAGCGATAATCAAACAATTTGCAAGACATCCTGGACAGAATTTATATGTCTGGAACTAGACCTGTTTTAGAAGGGTCTAAGTACCTACCACAAAGGTGCCCAAACTGACCAGATACGCATCGAGGTTAAGACACCCTCACACTCCCCCAGTGCTCACTGACACCCTTCCACCACACAAAAATGAGAACATAAAGGTACATTCCTGTCTCTAAAACATCAGCATCTGGAAGTAGAGCTGCATATATGTATCTTAAGTAGCCTAGTGGGTGGGCTAGCCACTCTAACCACTACATTTATAGTGGAAAATGTGAACCCACCAAAGCCCCTCAAACCCTACTCTACTGCCATGTAGGTGCCACCTGCAGCCATAAGGGCTATTGGGGTTGTAGACAAGTGGGTATAGTGGGTTTTAGGGGGCTCACCATAACCTATAAGGGAGTTCTGGTGAGATGTTTATCTGGCACCCTTTTTGTGAAGTTCACAGGAGTGCCCCCTAAGGTGCTCCACTGCTCTGTTGCCATATCTGGATGGCCAGTCCATTATAGGACTGGCCCCTCCCACATCCAAATGGTATTGTTATGATCATTTGGGACTTGGATGAAATTTTGTTTGAAAATGTGGTATAAAGATAGACGTCCTGATGGTCTGGGTATCCCAATGGCCTGGACATCCAGACAGAGGATTTAAAGAAAAAAAAAATTATTCTAGACGTATAGTGGTTTGCCTTTCTAAAATGGGCATTTTCTTACTGCTGACTTTGGACGTCTAGCGCCATACGTCCAAATTGGACTTAGACATATGTTTTGAAAATGCCCCTCCACGTATAACTATCCCTCCCGCCCCCTTTTACAAAACTGTAGTGTGGTTTTTAACACCGGCAGCAGTGGGAACACCTCTGATGCTCATAGGAATTCTGTGAGCATCGGAGCTGTTACTGCCGCATCCGATGCTGAAAATCATGCCATGATATTGTAAATGTGGTGGTGGTGGTGGTGGTGGTGGTGGGAATATGTGTATATTTAGCCAGAATATATGCCCAAGCCTGAACACTGAAAATGCTGGCAGAACTGCATACAGAGGATTTATGTATACAAAATTAGTCTTGCTATTTTAACCATATAACAACATACAATCTAAATAAATCCATATAAATGCCAGCAATTATTAGAAAAAAAACCCACTGTTTCAGGTTGGTACCCAGGGTAGGATTAACCAATAGGCCAAGTAGGCACGTGCCTAGGGCCTGAAATGGTCAGGGGGGCCCGATGAAGGAGGGCATCAACATTGTTTTTTCCAAACAGTGATGGACCCCTCCAACATCGATCGGCAGCGCGGGCCCTCCGATCGGCAACGCAGCCCTCCCCCATCGACAGAAAGTAAGACAAGCAAGCAACGCGGGTAAGAAAGGCAACGGGAACTGTAATTGTGCAAGCGGTGCTGCTTGCCCAAAGCTTCCCTCTGACACAACTTCCTGTTTCCGCCTGGGTGCATGGAGGGGCGGGGCAGGGGGCCCAGTGTACTAGTGTGCCTAGGGGCCCTCGACAAATTAATCCTGCCCTGTTGGTACCCATTGCTTTAGAATATTGTTTTCAATATGTCTTCTCATAAGCATTATTTAAAAAAGAAGCAGCACACATCAAGCCTTTGTACAGATTATTTTAAATAAAAATAAGATATTCTTATTAACTCACTGAATTATACTCACTGAATTAACTCACTGAATTAACTCACTGAATTATACAAGCTTTTCGGTAAAAAAGACGATGAATTATATAATAAATTCATGATAGGTGTAAAAGGAATGACCATGTTAAGAAATACTCCACTGAATCTTATCCACTGATTTTCTCTGTTACAGCCCCTCAAATTTGGAATTCGCTCCCGATCAACGTAAGAGAAGAAAAATTACTCAGCAAGTTTAAAAGTCTCCTAAAAAGTTGGCTTTTTAAAGACGCTTTTAACTGATTCATTTAAATTTTATAATTTTACATTGGACTAAGAACACTGCCAAGTAAAAATTAAGTGGGTAATGCTCCCCCAACCTCTTGTTTCATCACCTATCCCTTTTTATTTGTTTTTGAATTGTATTTAAGCCCCTTTTTTTTCGTCTCCCTTTCTCAAATGCATTATTTTATTATAATTAGTACTAATTGTCCTGTTTTTTTTAATTTCTATTTTAACCTAATTTTTAACTAAATGTAAATCGCATTGGATTTGGATTTTGCGATTAAATCAAATATTTTAAATAAACTTGAAATTTTCCTAACTTAGGATGGTTAACTATAGAAAGGGCAGTGAAGTCTCTGGAAGCAGCCCTGGTGAATTGTCCTCAGACAAGGACCATTAGTGCTAAGACTGTTCAAATAAGTTGGATGGGGACGTAAAATATGGGGGAAAAAATTCTTAGGTAGGTGCAAATGAAAGTTCATGGTGCCATATCATTTCAATTGAACTGGAAGCCCAAAGGAACAGAAAGAAACAGCCAGTTATTAAAAAAAAAAAAAAAAAGAAAGAAAGAAAGACAGGAGAATGTTTATTAGAAGAACTAAGTTATGCAATGTAACCTATCAAGATAGTGTTACATTCAAGCTGTCCCTAAGAACAGATATTTTTAGATTTTCAAGCTTCCCTCACATTAATTTTTTTTTAAATTTGGCTTGATCATTTTCTCTTGCTTCTTTGGGCTTCCAGTTTCTTGGAACCTGTGCCATCTAGGAGAACACTACCGTGAATCATTCACAGCTACCCACGATTTTTTCAACCATCTTTATTCCCTCACACTCCTCTGTGTGTAAACCAACTATTGAATTTATGATGTGGGGACGGGGTGAGGGGGGAGGTCTAGAAATCACGGTGCTTTTCAAACCTGGGTGCAGCTTTTCTATGATGGCTGTGATACTTTCCTAGCAGGAGTTGAGGAGTCTAGCTGCTGTGTTACTCTACTTTAGCACTTTAGAAGTAATAAATAGGGATAAAACAAAACAAAGGTATATTAACACCAAGCACTGTTGAAACTAAGCAGAAGAAACTTATCTGTGTTCTCATCAAGCCGCACCGCTGCTGCTTCTTTCTTCACACACACCAATACCTCCGACAGGGAGTCCCTGTTTCGCCGGTCAGAGCTGCGTCAGGGGATAACAACACTCCAGTTGCAATGCTCACATACGCTGCAACAAATTTGGGTTAATCCATACCCGGTTTCAGTGTTTGTTTTTTGAAGTGATGCTGACTGATCCTGTGGATGAAAGAGTATATGGACAATGTGATAGAACTGGAGAAAATATTGCTGTTGAGTTTTTTTGAGCCCATGAAGCAGTAACTGAGGCTTTTTTCTCCACATATATATATCTGCTTCGTTGAGCTAAGTGCAATATATTGCGATTTTCTCTCACCCTGTATTGTATTACACAGTGGTTAGTGGAGTGATCATTACTGTGTCAAGCATAATTTTTTGTTTTATCTTTGGTAATTGAAATCACCCATTATTATAATGTTGCCCATTTCTCCAGCTTTCCTAATCTCTGAAAACATTTCTTCATCTGTCTGCTCATTTTGTCCCGGGGGATGGTAGTATAACCCAATCCTTTATATTCTTTCCCTTCACATATGGAATTTCTATCCATAATAATAATAATAATAATAACTTTATTTTTCTATACCGCCACAATCTTGCGACTTCTAGGCGGTTTACATTCAAGAGAGCTGGACATTCAGCGAGTTACAGTATGCAGATAATCAGAGGAAATACAGAGTACATCAACTTTAAGAATGCAAAAATATAAAAAAGTACAGTACGCTAATACATTTCCGAGAGGACCTGTTAGGAAAAGGTCGCGAATTACAAAAAATACATCGAAAATTACAATGTACAGTTTAAGAATTTTCAGGAGGGACATATTAGAAGACATGTCTCGAATTGTACAATACGGTTTGATTAGGATTTCAGAGGGAGGGTATATTGGGAACGAGAAAAGAAAGAAGTGTTCGGTGAAAATTCTGTTTAGGTGATATATTTGTCGAATAGGGCAGTTTTTATGAGTTTTCTAAAAGCGTTGTAGGTCAGTCTAGCTTTATTAATGTATTTGTCGGCCAGTGTTGTTGTTTGTTTGCTTGGTATGCGAAAGTTCTATCCAGAAAGATTTTGTACTTACAATTGGTAATGCTTGGGTGTGCAAAGAGATAGCGGTTTCTGGTTTGTCTTATAGGGCTGTAGAATATGAAGTGAGATAGCAAGTACGTAGAGGTTAGTTTGAAACATATGCAGGAGAACTTGAAAATTATTCGTGCTTCAACTGGCAGCCAGTGCAGTAATTTGTAGTAGGGGGTGACATGGTCGCTCTATTTTAATCCAAATATCAAGTGGACCGCTGTGTTCTGAATAATTCTGTGTTTTCTCACTGTTTTTTTGGGTATACCCATATAAATGATATTGCAATAGTCCAGTGTAGAGAGCACTAGTGATTGCACTAGCAATCTGAACGATAATGGGTCAAAGTATTTTTTGATGGTCTTTAGTTTCCATAATATCAGGAAACATTTTTTTACCACTATATTCGTGTGTTCGACCATTGTCAGGTGTGTGTCTAATGTGACTCCCAATATTTTTATTGTGTTAGTGATCGGGTAATCGTGGTCTTTTATACGTAACGTTGTGTTGGTAATTTTATCCGTTGGGCTTGCAAGGAAGATTTTTGTTTTTTCTGTGTTAAGTTTCAGTTTGAAGTTGATTGTCCAACGTTCTATTTCGGTCATAATATGAGAAATGTATTTTGAGGTTTCATTTGTAATGCTGTTCACTGGGATTAAAATGGAAATATCATCTGCATATATGTAGTAGTTCAAGTTTAGTCTTTGCAATAAGTGTCCTAGGGATGATATGTAAACGTTGAACAGTGTGGGTGAAAGTGGTGAGCCCTGTGATACTCCCGAGGGGTTTATCCAGGAGTTTGAGTATATCCCACCACTAACCACTCGGTATGATCTCTTTGTTAGGAAGCCATGTATCCAGTTCCTTGCTTTTCCCATGATTCCTATTGCATCTAGGCAGTATATCATTATTTTGTGATCAACTAGGTCGAAAGCACTGCTTAAGTCTAGTTGCAGAATAAGGGCACTTGTTCCTTTGCTGAATAGGCCGTATAGGTGATTCAGGATCGAGGCTCGGACTGTCTCAGTGCTAAAGTCTTTCCTGAATCCTGATTGGTGTTCATTTAGTATGTTGAATTTGTCTAGATATTTCACTAGCTCCACGTTGACCAGTCCTTCAAGTATCTTGGTGAATACGGGGATGTTTGCTATGGGTCTATAATTGTTTTTCAAAGCTACAGAGATTTTTTGATCTTTTGGGATGGGTGTGATTAATATATGTCCCATTTCCTCGTAGAACGTTCCTTCCGTGAGAGTGGTTGTTATCCAGTTGAATAGGTCCTTTTTAAAATCTAGTGTGGCTGTTTTCAGGATCTTGGAGGGACATACGTCTAGGAGGCAGTTCGATTTAGTATATTTATTGAAAAGGGTAAGAAATTGGTGCCAATCAGGAGATTCAAAATGGTTCCAGATCATGTCTACTCTGGGTTCTTTTTCGAGGGGTCTGATTTGGAATTCGAAGTTGGGTGCGAGTGAGGGTATGGTCGCTCTTACCTCTAATATTTTGTTGTTGAAAAAGGTGGCCAGGGTTTCTGCTGAGGGTATGCATTCATTTTCCTGTAGTAAGATTTGGGTAGTGTCAGTTAGACTGTTTACCAGCTTGAAAAGTTTTTTGCTATTTGTTTTGGGTGTCCCTATCTCTTGTGTGTAATGTTTTGTTCGTTTTTCTCTAATCAGAATTTTGTAGTTTTTCATTTTTTGTTTCCAGTGTACTTTGTCTTCTTCTTTGTTTGTTTTTTTGCCAGGTTCTTTCTAGTTTTCTCAGTTCCTGTTTTAGAGCTAGTAGTTCAGAGTCAAACCATTTATTTAGTTTCCTTTCTTTCTTTTTATATGTTTGGAATGGTGCTATTTGGTCTAACACTTCTTTGCTAAACTCTGCCCATTTAGTAGGGAAGTCCTGTATTTCCTCGATTTTGGGTTGTAGTTCGTAGTGGGCCCAGAATTCTGTTGGATTTATATTTGCTCTTCTGGTGATTGTGGTTGGTTTTGGGATTTTTCTTTTGTATTTTTGTTGGGGTGATTTTTTTTGCCAATGTATATCAAAATTACATATGTAGTGGTCTGACCAGATGCATTTGTCCCAGGTTCTTGTGTTGTAATGGATCTTTGGGTTGGGGATTTATTTTTGCAAAAAGTAACTATGTCTAGTTGGTGGCCTTTTTCGTGTGTTTTCTCTGGTTTTGGTATTATAAAACCGAGGGTTTTTAAGAAGGTGTAAATTTCTATTACTTCAGGTTTTTCTACTTGCTCCAGGTGGATGTTTACGTCTCCCAGTAGTAGATTGTACATTCCTTTTATGGTGTTAGTGGTGAGGTATTCGTAGAACTCTTCTCTGGCATTTGTCCACTGTTTGGGGGGAATGTAAAATATTGTCACGGTTACCGTAGTGCCTCTTCCAGTTGGGTGTTTGTGACTTTGCAAGTTAATATTTCTAGGTCTTTAGTGGTTTTTGAGTCTATTTTGCTATAATCAAAGGTTTCTTTTAGGATTATTGCTATGCCACCCCCTTTTTTCCAGTTTCTAGATAAAGGTATTATTTTGTAACCCTGGGGAAGCATTTCTTTCATAATCGTGTCAGTGTCTGATACCATCCATGTTTCAGTCAGAAATAGGAAGTCGGGATTTGTTTGCGCCAGCCAATCTTGTATTATTTGCGCTTTGTTTCTTACAGAACGGATGTTCAAGTAGTATCCCTTGAGATTATCGTACTTTGTTGTGGCTGGTGTTTTAATGCATTCTATTTTTTTCAGTTTACTTTCCTTGGTTTTGTTTCTATGGGTTTTGAAAGGGTTGCGAGTTCTATTTAACACTGGTATTTGTAATGGGCCTTGCTTTGTATATTCATATAGAAGTGATGTGGGCCATTTGGTTTGTTTGTCTTGGTTGGTCTTTGCCAGGAAAAATGAATAGGGATTGGTTTGGGTTAGGATTCCACACTACTATCTATGTCATGCAGAATGTTTATTTGATTTGATTCAATTCCCTCTTTAACATATAGCGCAACCCCCCTCCAATTTGATCTACTCTATCCTTGCGATATAATTTGTACCCAGGTAACACAGTGTCCCATTGATTGTCCTCCTTCCATCAGGTCTCTGAGATGCCTATTATATCTATCTCATCATTCAGTGCTATACACTCTAACTCTCTTATTTATTATTATTTTTTTTTTTTCAGTTCAAATCTTTTTTATTGAAAATTAGCATTAGAAAGAAAACTATTCAATAACAACCAGAGTTCACAAAAGTCAAGAGTACATTATAGAGACATATCAGGAAGTCAATAATATATTGCAATATATAGAGAACTATTCATGAGTGCAAATATATGTCAATGGGGGACCAAAGAGTCTGTATGGACGTCTTCTGTTGAAATTGTAGTTGTTCCACTGCATGTTGTTCAAAACGTTTGTATAAGCAGAGTGAATGCCACCAAAAGGTGAAATTCAACGATGATGTAGGCTTCTAGCATTTGCATACAGACACTTCAAATTGTGTTTTTTCCTTGCAACTACAGGCTGCTGAGAAGACAGGGAAAATTTGAGTCTTTTACTCTGCCTTCCTTTTAAACCCTCCTGGCTTTCTTTCACCATTATTGGAATCTCTCTACTGGGACTCCCTAAATATCCTGTTTCAATAGTATCCTTCAAGGATACCTCACACCAAGCCATCCGCTCCTAGGCGACTGTCGGCTTTCCCCCACATCTCAGTTTAAAAGCTGCTCTATCTCCTTTTTAAATGTTTGCGCTAGCAGCCTGGTTCCATCCCGGTTAAGGTGGAGTCCGTCCTTTTGGAACAAGCTCCCCCTTTCCCAGATGGTTGCTCAGTTCCTAACAAATCTAAATCCCTCATCCCTGCACCATCGTCTCAACCACACATTGAGACTTTGGAGCTCTACCTGCCTCTTGGGTCCTGCACGTAGAACTGGGAGCATTTCTGAAAATACAACCCTGGAAGATCTGGATTTCAGCTTTCTACCTAAGAGCCGAAATTTGGCTTCCAGAACCTCCCTCTCACATTTTCCTATGTCATTGGTATCTACATGTACCAGGACAGCTGTCTCCTCCCCAGCACTATCTAAAATCCTATCTATGTGATGCGTGAGGTCTGCCACCTTTGCACCAGGCAGGTAAGTGACCAGGCGACCCTCACACCCACCAGCCACTCAGCTATCTGCATGCCTAATAATCGAATCACCAACTACACTGCTGTCCTAACTTTTCCCTCCTGGGCAGAAACCACTGGAGACACATCCTCAGTGCGAGAGGATATTGCATCCCCTGTTGGGCAGGTCCTAGCTACAGGATTATTTCCTACTTCACCAGGGTGATGCTCTCCTTCTAGGAGACCTCTCTCCTCCAAAGCAGCACAGGGGCTACCAGACTGGAGGTGGGACTTCTCTACAACATCCCTGTAGGTCTCCTCTATGTACTTCTCTGTCTTCCTCAGCTTCTCCAAGCCTGCTACTCTAGCCTCAAGGGAACGTACTCGTTCTCTGAGAGCTGTGAGCTCTTTGCAGCAAGTGCACACATATAACTTCTCGCCAACTGGGAGAAAGTCATATATGTGACACTCGATGCAAAAGACTGGATAGCAACCCCCTTGCTTCTGGACTACTGTCTGCATCTTGCTATTGAGCTAATTAATTAACCTTTTTAAGCTAGGTATATATTAGAGGGGCATAATTTAAAAAAAAGTCTAAGTTCCCCTTTTGGCCTAAGGCCCTAAACGCTGAAAGTAGCAGCAGGGAAAATGTCCATTCTCAAAAAACACGTCCAAAATGAAGTTTTTTGAGAATGGCCTACCTCTACGTTCAGCAGTTTAATTGCCCAGACCACCACTATGTCTAACCTTAGAACACATTATCAACCAAAAAATAGCCCAAGTCCCAAACGCTCAAAACAAGACCTTTTAGGCAAAGGAGGGGCCAGTCCTTTGCCTAAAAGCTGGATTCTGTAACCGCCATCTGTCAAAAACAACACCAGTTACAGAATCCCACCCCTTCGCAATGATCGCGGCAGGAGATACATCTAAAACCAGCTTTGATTATCAGTACTTGGACGATCTGGCTTTTTGAAGGCAAATTACCTTATCCATCCAATATCAATTAGCAAAATGCCGGAACCAGCTACCATATACAGCACAATCTTGTGACCACTATCTCAGGTTCAGAAAATTTTGAAAAACATTTCTATACCAAGACAGGGAACCATCTCTGAAGTAATTGAAATGGGAACTATATAAGACCATTCTAAACTGTCTAATGCAACTCCTGGGGACAAAACATAGAGCCAACAATGACCTACCTGAAATTGTAACTATGTATTCGTAACTATGACCTAACTGCATTAATATTGTACTGATCTACCTGTACTAGTAACCCTATTGAATGTCCGTGTCAAGCTGACCATTATAAGTAACTTCCTGGGTAACTGACCCAACCTCTTGTAATATAATCTGATCTTGAACTGAATAGGTAAAAGTGGAATAGAAAACCTGATTAACTTGAATATTTTTACTGAGTTCCTGAATCTTGTATTCTTGTATCTCTGAGGTTGCCTGTTTGTATGTGCTCAGATATTTAGATTGATTTCTCTAACAGGACTCCCTGTGTTTGAAAGGTTCCTTGATTGGTATATGTTTATTGCAAATTTTGAGGAAAACAAGACAGAGAATATGTCCAGTATCTTTCAGTGTGACATGATTGGTATATTTTTAAATGGTTCTCTCTCATCTTGTTGTTTCACAGCGTTTAGTACAGGCCATAGAAATAGTGGATGACTGATAACAACAGGAACTATGTCACTGTCAAATTATATGTTTTGTAGATATTTTTTTGTCCCATTGGCTGCACATAGTCCTAAATACAACAAAGAATTTGCATGCTACCTCCAGTCATGGCTGGGACTGCATCCCACTCCAAAGCCATGAATAGCATGTCTGTTTCTGCAGCTGTGATCCCATCCAGTTAAAACACTGGAGTGCCCTAAACTTCACAGCTGGGAAAGCTGGTGCTGCTGCAGCTCCTGCAGAATCTTAGAAAAACAGAGCTAGAAGAAGCCTGGGGCAGAACGATGGGATCAGCAAGGGATACCATTGATCTCCAAGTGAGTATGTGTTGGAAAGGAAGGCAGTGGTATAGATGCCTCTCTATTCCTGTTCATTTTTTAAATTACTTTTAAAGCTCTGTCGCAATTTCTCCTCTTGTGCAAAATTCCAGCAAGTATGCATGCCAGACACTGACTGTGATAATCTTTCTTTTAAAAGGAAGAGGATGAAAGAGGCAAAGGATTTCCCTTAAGGGGCCTTGAAATAGATTTTGTTGTCTTGATAAGTAAAATACACTAATCTTTAACCAGAGGTCCTTGCTCTGGGGTTAAAGAGCTTTGATTAAGCATACTAAAAAGCTTAAGAAACACACTTTTAAAAAATCTCTTTGTAGATGTGGCAAAAATCCTTTGTACATGAGGCCAGGAGGATCAAATTTACTAAGAATTTTGTCATAGATACAACATGGAACTAACTTCTGGCAAATTTGCCTGTAAGTCTTTGCACTCTTTGTGTGCTCTGTAAAAAAAAAAATGTTCAGCCTGTGCTAAAAAGAGGAGAGTAAATCTCAGCTTAGCAAAACATTAACAAAGATTTTGTTCATGGAATTAAATGTAGAAGTAGAAATAGAAGCCTACGTTTGTTTATCTTGATATATGTCATATCATAGCATCCGTGTGGATTACAATGTTTAATGAAAACAAAACCAAAAACTGTGGATACAGATGTTCTGGAGATAATTTATTAAACACTGACATATAAAACCATGAAAATTCAATTAAAAAAGTACAATGATAAAAAGTATTGTGATAAAAATCCAACCGGACCCTACACGGTCTGTGTTTCAGAGAACATGCCTTTCTCAGGGGTCCTAAAAGGAAGAGGTAATGATGAGTAATGATAAAGAGAAAGATAAAAAATGAACATAAGAACAAAAGAACTGCCATCTCCGGATCAGACCCATGGTCCATCGAGTCTGTCGATCCGCACACGCGGAGGCCCAGTCAGGTGTACACCTGATGTAGTTTTAGTCACCCATATCCCTCTATGCCTCTCGTAAGGAGATGTGCATCTAATTTGCCTTTGAATCCTAGCACAGTGGATTCCGTAATAATCTCCTCTGGGAGAGCATTCCAGGTATCTACCACTCGCTGCGTGAAGCAGAACTTCCTGACATTTGTCCTGGACTTGTCCCCCCTTAGCTTCAAACCATGTCCTCTTGTCCGTATCACGTTGGACAATGTAAATAATTTATTTTCCTGCTCTATTTTGTCAATGCCTTTCAGTATTTTGAAAGTCTCGATCATGTCCCTTCGCAGTCTCCTCTTCTCAAGGGAGAACAGTCCCAGTTTCTTGAGTCGTTCCTCATATTCCAAGTTCTCCATACCTTTTATTAGCTTCGTTGCTCGTCTCTGCACCCTCTCCAGCAGTTTTATATCCTTCTTTAGGTTGGGAGACCAATGTTGGACACAGTATTCCAAGTGTGGTCTGACCATTGCTCTATAAAGTGACATTATGACTTTCTTCGATCTACTTGTGATTCCTTTCTTTATCATGCCTAACATTCTGTTTGCTTTCTTTGCCGCTGCCGTGCATTGTGCTGATGGCTTCAGGGTTCTATCTATCAGTACATCCAGGTCCTTTTCTTGTTCGCTCTTACCCAGAATTGCGCCTGACATTATATACTCGTGTTCCTTATTCTTACTGCCTAAATGCATTACTTTGCATTTCTCCACGTTGAACTTCATCTGCCATTGCTCTGCCCATTTCTCTAACTGATACAAGTCGCTCTGGAGTTCCTCGCTATCCTCCTGCGATCTGATTGCCCGGCATAGCTTTGTGTCGTCTGCAAACTTAATGATCTCACTGGATATTCCGTCTTCCAGGTCATTGATATAAATATTAAATAGGATCGGCCCAAGTACCGAGCCCTGGGGTACACCACTAGTCATTTTCTCCCAGTCGGAGAACTTCCCATTTATGCCCACTCTCTGCTTTCTGTTTTCCAGCCATTTGCCTATCCATCTTTGTATATCTCCCTCTATTCCATGGCTTTGTAGTTTCCTGAGAAGTCTTTCATGTGGAACTTTGTCGAACGCTTTCTGGAAGTCCAAATATATTATGTCCACTGGCTTTCCGCTATCAATTTGTTTGTTCACGGTCTCATAAAATTGAAGCAAATTCGTTAAACATGAAAAGATAGAAAGATAAGAAGTGACTGTTAAATTTTATCATTGTACTTTTTTCATTGAATTTTCATGGTTTTATATGTCAGTGTTTAATAAATTATCTC
The DNA here is from genome assembly GCF_902459505.1 of Geotrypetes seraphini. Taxonomy (NCBI): domain Eukaryota; kingdom Metazoa; phylum Chordata; class Amphibia; order Gymnophiona; family Dermophiidae; genus Geotrypetes; species Geotrypetes seraphini. The sequence continues at coordinate 44,074,871 of NC_047090.1, read as the reverse complement.
CAGAACATCTGCATCCACAGTTTTTTGTTTTCATCGGTGGATTGTTTTCACTGTGGATCATTGGGTCTCCCCATTTTTCATTGTTGTGTTACAATGTTTAATAAAATCTTCAGTCGAAGGTACAGTATACTGTATGTATGATTCTGTATTTGTTAGCCATGCAAATACATTCAATCACTGGTCCCCAGAGGGACTGACTATTGGATAGTAATATCAGTATAATTTCCCTGCTTGGTTTGGGGAGAAGTGGGAGAGGGGAAAAGGTGCTGGCAGGCCCTATTTCTGTTATATGATTAATCTATTGCAGGGGTAGGGAACTCCGGTCCTCAAGAGCCGTATTCCAGGTTTTCAGGATTTCCCCAAAGAATATGCATGAGATCTATTTGCATGCACTGCTTTCAATGCATATTCATTGGGGAAATCCTGAAAACCCGACTGGAATACGACTCTCGAGGACTGGAGTTCCCTACCCCTGATCTATTGAGTTGTTAAATGTGTATATTTCTGATGCGAATGATGTTCAGTTTATGCTCCTCATTGATGGGGACTTTGGAAAGGCAGTTCAGCGGCTGCAGAGGGTGATGACAGAAAATAATAGTTGGATGAATTATAACTGAGCATTCAGAAAACAAAAGTTATATGTTTTTTTTCATTCACTGGGATATGCTCTTCCTGATAAAATTGACCTATTAGATACTACTGTTGCAATATCCATGGAGGTAAAATATTTAGGGGTTTTACTAGATTCTTGTCTAACATTTAGGGGGCATGTATGTGCAGTGGTAAAAAAAGGTATTTGTAAAATTGCGTCTGTTGAGCAATTTGTGGCGCCCATATTTGTCAGCCTCTATGTTCAGGACTGTCTTGCAGAGTGTGGTGTTATCATGCCTAGACTACTGCAATTTGATGCTTCTGGGTATACCTACATCAGCACTGAGTGCGCTGCAGGTAGCCCAGAATGCGATTGTTCGAACTCTGTGACAAAATGCTATATATATTTGTATTGGTTAAAATTAGAACATCGAATCTTTTATAAATTATTGGTCATGGTGCATCTCTGTAAACACAATAAGGCATCGAAGCATTTGGTGGATAGCATTCTGCCATATGAACCACAGCGCATGTTGTGCTCAGTGTTTCACGATGACCTACATATTCTGATAGTGAAACAGCTGTGTCTAGAGCTAGCATGTTTTTGTGTGTGAGTCCTTGGGAGTGGAATAAGCTTCCGAGATATTTATGACAGCAAAGAAGTTTGAGTAGTTTTAAGAAAATGTTGAAGAAACACCTCTTCTGTAAGATGAAATATGGGACGATCTATAGCTTTTTGATGCGAGGCACTGTGAAGTAGGCAGCTGTCCAGGCCTACCTCGGTAATGAGACCTCGTACACTATATACTGGTTTCAATAAGTATATATTTATTTAGTCAATCAATAACAGCTTACAGGAATAAATCATTTAGCATATAGCGTAACAGAAGGTGATCTCCAGGCCTGAAGATCCTTGGAAGTCTGTTCTCCTCTACTTCCTCTAAAAGGCTTGTTTTTATACATTTCTTAGCGGCCAACACCACGTTGGCCTAAATCACATGATACATCTTTATTGGCTATTTTCCTATGCATTACTGCCTAACTACATTCATTTATTGGCTAGTTTACCTGCGTCATGTTATATGTTCACTCTGTTTTCCGTAAGACCTAACCTTTTCCCTGAAATGCCTTTTTCTATACCATATAAGCATTTCCAAGCATCAAACCCCCTCCCAACTGTAAATATTTCTGACACCTGCTATTAGATGATATTTTTTGAGAATTCTATCTTCGGACCATGGTCTGTGTTTATCTCTTCATGGTATCTAGCTGGGTGGGCCTTGGTGCAATACCACAGCAAACCCACAGCTTTAGGACCTGTTGCTTTTTTCTCTAGTTTCACTGATACAGTAGTTAATTTAACTTAAAAATAGGGCATTTCCCCATCTTTGCATACACTCTGGTAAATGGTGTGAAATATCTTTTCACAGCTAATCTACTGTTTCCATCAGTTGCAGAAGTAAGATACCACTTGCAGGGGGAGAGAAAGGTTTCTGTAGAGAGAGCAGTTTCTGTGAGCTTTTGGTTTTTCCTTATCCCACTTCACCTGGGCCTTACAGGGATCTTCCAGAACTTCCATGCTTTGCCTTCTTTCCATCTTCCTCCTCCTCTCATCTGGTAGCCTCTTTGTAATTTTAGGAGGCTTTACATTATCATTATTATGTTTTATCGATGTTCTATTTGTTGTAATGTATGAGATTCTGTTTGTGTATGTACTCTATTGTGACCCGCCGTGGGAAAGGCGGGGTATAAATACATTTTTAAAAAACCCAATCCAAAAAGAAACAAACCGTGGAGGAAACACAATGTTCTTGATTTTCCTTTATTTATTCAAAATCTCTTCAAACAATGATAGGGATATGTCCACATCAAGCGTAAAAGAAACCAATGGATCCAACATGGGCCGTATTTTGGCTTCACCTGTACATAGCAGTCAACTGTGCATTAGCGTTCAGCTCTTATCTTGTTTTTCACATCAGGTCTTTGCGATTGGGAAATCAACTTCACTGTACCAATATTTCATTAACAACTGAACCACTGAGAAAGGCTTGTTAGCCAAAACACAGCCCTTGTCGGGTCCGTTAGTTTCTATTACGTTTGATCTGGACATATCCCTATCATTGTTTGAAGATATTTTGAAGAAGTAAAGGAAAGTCAAGGACAATGTTTCCTCTACAGTTTGTTTCTTTTTGGATTGTCCCTTGCTCTGTGGAACATTTGGTCTTCTTTTGTGCTTCTCACAGTATAAATAAACAAATACAAATATTACTTCCATTTCTAGGATTCAGTTTCCATCTCCAAATTTACCTCTTTGATTTTGCGTTTGATCATTGTACTATTGTTATGCTGTTAACAAATTTGAAAGTTTTATGTCAAGTTGTATCTGCTGTACACTGCCTTAGGTGAATCTCTTCATAAAGGTAGTTAATATATCCCAATCATAGGTGTTGGAATGGGGGCGGGCACAGGGATCATGGCCTCCCCCAAAATTGGCTCTTCCTGACAGCCACTGCATAGTGTCACTGTGGAATGAAGACTTCCATGGAAGGTCTGCTCGTTGACGCTGCGCAGCGGCTGCCGGAAGATTTAAAATTACAGCGACTGGGGAAGGTAGGTGGGGGAGTCGGGAGCTGAAGAAAGAGGTCGTGCCACAGAATCCTGCTGGGGCTAGGGTGGAGACTTTGGGACTCCCCAAATAAAAAAGTGTTCTGCTGCCTAAGATCCAAATAAATAAGTAAATGAATGTGAACTGCCAGGTTACCAAGTTCTACAATGGAGATTTTAGACCAGTCCTGGCTTTCTGACAAGCCTATTGTAATGCATTACAGGACCTGCAGCATGGATTTCGCTGGGTAGAATCATGGACTTTAAATCCTATAAGTGGGTATAACTTCATACTAGGACTGGCCAAATAATCTCCTTCTTGGAATTGAGGAATTTGGTATTTTTGTGTTGGTGGAGGAGCGAAGCCAACTCAGCACTAGCACTTGAGGCATTTGAAGAGAGACCATCTACCCTTCCCACCCCTCTGTGTGTATAGATGACAATGTTCTTTGCATGAGTAAATTCTAACAAATAGCTGTCGTAGTACTAGAGAATGACACAGGGACAAATTTGTCTCCGTCCCTGCAAGAATTCAATTTTCCTGTCCTATCCCCATGAGTTTTGTCGCTCTCCCTGTCCCTGCCCCATTCCTGCAAGCATTGCCCTAACCGCACAAGCTTCGAACACTTATGATTTTAAGGTGATGAGGATGGAGCATTGGAGGAATGAGGTATTATGACATCACAATCTGAGTTCTAGAATGTTGTTACTTATGATTTTAAAGGGTTTGAGGCTTGTGCAGATGAGGATGGAGCTTAGGCATTGGTGGAATGAGGCATTATGACATCACAATCTGAGCTCTAGAATGTTGCTATTTATGATTTTAAAGCGTTTGAGGCTTGTGCAGATGAGGACGGAGCTTAGGCATTGGTGGAATGAGGCATTATGACATCACAATCTGAGCTCTAGAATGTTGCTTCTTATGATTTTAAAGTGTTTGAGGCTTGTGCAGATGAGGACAGAGCTTGCTGGAATGGGGACAGGAAAATAAGTTCCCGTTGGGACGGGGAAATAGGTTAAGGCAGAAGCCTATTTGTGCCTAGTGGCAGTGGTAGCAAGAGGGAAAAAAGGCACATAATGGGGGGGGGGGGGGGGTTGGGGGAGGTTCCTTAAACAGATGCAGAAGAAAGGAGACAGGCAATTGAGAGGCATGAGATAGCACAGATGCAGAGCTAAGAGATAAAAGAGAGGGATGTGCTAGAACATGTTTACATGGTGCTGCCAGTGGTGCCATGCGATTCATTGATTTATTTATTTTACATGTTTATTCACTGCGATCCAAAGCTTTTTTTACACTCTGTGGTGTACAATGTTAAATATAAATAAAATTAGTTTGCATATACAACAAACCACATGCCTACTTTAGTGCTAAAAACACATTTCAAATGGCCATCAATAAAAAATAGCAAAATACATGGACATATATTAAACTATGTTTAAAAAGAGGCCCCCCATATTCTTCTCAGACTCCTGCTTGTACCCAATCTTCTACCTTCTAATTTTATAAGAGGTTAGAGAAGGGTAGCACTTTATAAGCTTCGGATTAATAGATGTGCTTTCAAAAAGACTGCTGTGCTCTCACCTTACCATGATGCATGAAGGTCAGAAAACACAGTGTGTGAATGCAATAGGACCAATACTCAGTGCTGCAGCAAGCAGAAAACTTAATTAGTAGATACTGAATATAATCCAGATAATGTTAGCCAGATGAAGATATTTGATTAACTGTAGTACAATCCGCCAGAAGGGTTAACCCAACCATTAGGCAAGACTAAGTAGTTGCCTAGGGTAATAGCTTCCTAGGGGGTCAGCCAAAAGTAGCTAAAGTCATAGAAACATGATGGCAGATAAAGGCCAAATGGCCCATCTAGTCTGCCCATCTGCAGTGACCATTATCTCTTTCTCTCTCCGAGAGATCCCACGTGCCTATCCCAGGTCCTTTTGAATTCAGACAGTCTCTGTCTCCACCACCTCCTCTGGGAGACTGTTCCATGCATCTGCCACCCTTTCTGTAAAAAAATATTTCCGTAAATTACTCCGGAGCCTATCACCTCTTAACTTCATCCTATGCCCTCTCATTGCAGAGTTTCCTTTTAAATTAAAGAGACTCGACTCATGCGCATTTACATTTTGTAGGTATTTAAACATCTCTATCATATCTCACCTTTCCTTCAAACGCCTTATGATGAAGACCACATACCATTTTACTAGCCTTCCTCTGGACCCACTCCATCCATTTTATATCTCTAGAATTGTACACAATATTCTAAATTAGATCTCACCAAAGTCTTATATAGGGGCATCAATACCTCCTTTTTCCTACTAGCCATACCTCTCCCTATGCAACCTAGCATCCTTCTAGCTTTCACTGTCACCTTAAGATCATCACATACAATCACACTCAAGTCCCACTCTTCTGTCATGCACATAAGTTCTTCACTCCCTAATCTGTATTGTTCCCTCAGGTTTTTGTAGCCCAAATGCATGACCTTGCATTTCTTAGCATTAAATTTAGCTGCCAAATTTCAGACCATTCTTCAAGCTTTGCCAGGTCTTTTTTCATGTTATTCACACCATCCAGCGTGTCTACTCTATTGCAGATTTTGGTATCATCTGCAAAGATGGAAATCTTACTCAACAACCCTTCAGCAATATCATTTATAAAAATGTTAAAAACAACAGGCCCGAGAACAGAACTTTGAGGCACACCACTGGTAACATCTCTTTCCTCAGAGCGATCTCCATTGATCACTACCCTCTGTTCACCTTCCACTCAACCAGTTCTTGACCCAGCCTGTCACTTTGGGACCCATCCCGAAGGCACTCAGTGTATTTATTAGACTACTGTGTGGAACACTGTCAAAGGCTTTGTTAAAATCTAAATACACCACATCTAGCGCACATCCTCTATCCAATTCTCTGGTCACCCAGTCAAAGAAATTGATCAGATTTGTCTGACAAGATCTACCTCTAGTAAATCCATGTTGCCTCTGTTCCTGTAATCCACAGGATTCTAGAAACTTGACAATTCTCTGTTTTAAAAGTGTTTCCATTAATTTGTTTACCACAGAAGTCAAACTTACTGGCCTGTAATTCCCTACTTCTTCCTTACTTCCACTTTTGTGGCGAGGGACCACATCCGCCCTTCGCCAGTCCTCCGGTACCACTCCTGACTCTAGAGACCTGTTGAAAAGGTCAGTCAGCAGAGTTACCAGAACTTCCCTAAGTTCCTTCAGTACCCTAGGATGCTTTATTTCAGCTAGCTCCTCACGAACACAACCCTCTGAAAATCAATCAGGGTCTATTACTCCCTATTCACGTTTGTCTTCTGCGATCCCGCTCCCGGCACTTCAACTGTGAACACAGAACAGAAATATCTGTTAAGCAATTCGGCCTTTTCTTTATCAGCTTCTACAAATTCCTCTCCTTCACCTTTGAATCTTACAATGACACTTTTTCTTCCTATCACTAGTATATCTAAAAAATGTCTTGTCTCCCCGTTTTACCATATCAGCTATTTTTTTCTTCCATTTGCATCTTTGCTTTCCTGCAAGACCAGCCTCTCTTAACTTTTCCAGATATTTTTGCCTGTCTTCCTCTTTCTGCGATCTTTTGTAGTTTATGAAAGCTAACCTCTTATTCCTTACCTTATCAGCTACTACTTTTGAGAACCAAAGTGGCCTTATTTTCCTCTTACTTTTACTTACTTGCCTCACAAAAAGGTTTGTCATCCATACAATTGCTCTTTTCAATTTTGCCCACCGCATTTCCAACAAAACAGTAAAGCCTAACAACCACTCAAACTCAAGATCCATGAATGCCGATTTTTAACTGTAAAACAAAGTTTAATATTTAAAAGTGAGGAGGGGCATTAGTAAAGATTGCAACATAAACAATATCAACAACTCATTTCTTAGCATTGCAATGGGAAGTGAAACGAAACAAAAAACTATACAAAACGAAGATCATTGCTGCACCTCATCTATGCCAGGGCCGCAATTCAGTTGGGTTTTCAGGATTTCCCCAATGAATATGCAAGAGATCTATTAGCATACAATGAAAGCAGTGCATGGAAATAGATCTCATGCATATTCATTGGGGAAATCCTGAAAACCCAACTGGATTGCGGCCCTTGAGGAGGGACTTTGAGATCCCTGATGCCCATTAAAAAAACCCAAAACTGCTGTTTAGCGCTTTTTAACGCTACTGGCATCTCCAGACCTGTCAGAGATTTCAAAGCATTAAGAACTGGCGCTTCATTTTGTGCATCATCTGGGTATCGATCGGAGTGCTCATTTTAATGAGCTTGTTGCAATATACAGTATTTACATAGATTGTCAGAGACTGCTACAAACCACAGAAGATACCGCGACATGCCGATTTGGGCATTGATAGACACAATGCTTCATCATTAAACTGGTTAAAATTGGTTTAGCGATGATTGTAAAACGCGTGGTGAGTTTTGTGCACATGGGCCATGTGAGTCCAGCTGCAGCAAGGAGGCTTGCAAGGCTGCTAAAATACTATAAAGAAATGATCTGTTCATAATAAGATATACACACTAAAAAAACACTCTACTTGTGCATTCAATTTATAAAGTGCTCAGTCACCAACCAGAAAGTGTCCTTTTTGCTGTTCCCCTCTGAGTTTCAGTGAACTCCTTGGCCGCACCATGCCCCCTTCCTGACGACGCTTCGAGCGAAATTCGAGTCGAAGGGAGGCCAATAGTTTATTGAGCATGGATTTTTAAAGGGTTTCACAGCACTTGAAACGGATTCGAGTGATGATTAGTTTACTTTATTGCCAAGCGTCTGCCCCCATAAGTGACCTCATCTAAAAAAAGATAAGTAATTTTTTGAATTACCAACATAATAAGCATTTTTATATATTTTGGTGCATGGAGGGCAGGGAGAGGGACTCTCTTAGTGCGATGATGGTCCCTCCTGACAACCATTGCTGGCATTTTATATGACACTGTTTGGTTGGTGACTGAGCACTTTATAAATTGAATGCACAAGTAGGGTGTTTTTTTAGTGTGTATATCTTATTATGAACAGATAGACTTGTGGAATTATTTCTTTATATTGATTTTTTAACACAAGCAATTTATTTATGAGCTCCTAGAATTGATTTAGTATTTTGCTAAAATACTAGTCAGAGATTAGACCTAAGGGAATCTGTTACCAAAGTGGTTTAAGCGCACTAGAATTTTTAGGTAGTGCAGCTTAGAAAGTTTTAAATGAAATAAATAAAACCCTAACAGCAAAAATCAGCATGTGCTAGGTGAAAAGACTGTGAGCTAATTGTCGGGGGCAATTAATTCATGGACATGTGCATTAGAACGTGCAGAACCTGGTTACAATTAGCACGGCTGCACATAGGGCTCCTTTTACGAAGACGCGTTAGCGGTTTAAAGCTCGCTAAACCGCCGGCCGCGCTAGCCGCTACCGCCTCCTCTTGAGCAGGCAGTAGTTTTTCGGCCAGCGCGAGGGTTAGCGCATGAGGAAAAATCACGCGCGTTAACCCCCGCTAGCGCGGCTTTGTAAAAAGAGCCCATAGCATCGTGCTAACTGCACAAACGAAAGGCAGTGTATGTTAATTACCATGTGTTCACCACATTATGCATTCCAAACCCATTCTCTTCCCATGACCCACCTAGTTCATGCTCCCTAATATAATGTGCAGTTGTGCAAATTAGTGCACACAAGCCATTATGCAATTGCAGTTAATACACCCTAATTAACATGTTAATAGTTAATGCATTTCAGTAAAAGACCCCTAATTTATGTACCAAAGCATCAAGCCAGGCAAATCCTTAGGACTCAATTGTAGTAAAAATACCACTTTAAGGGATATTTGGAGCTACAAAATACCATTCAAACACATTGCAAAATTTTGCAAGACATAGTAAACAAACTAGTAATTATTAAACCCAAATGAGGATCTTCCACCCTCTCCAATTGCCAAAGACAGCCATCCACCACAGAAGTATTAATCTCCAGATACTATCTCCTGCTGTTGTTTACCGATCCATTAATTTTGTTCCTAATCTTAGAAGCCAGAGAACTGCATTGTATTTTTTATTTTCTGATGACTGAAAGCCTGTCTGAGAATTTGTTCCCAGTATAATTAATTGAATTATCTGAAATCACAATCCAAAGGAATGTGTGAGGGCCTAGAATTGTCCTGACACTAACAAAAAGATACTGTCTCTCACAGCCCATAATCTGATGCTGAGTCAGATTCATTGTTTTGGAATCACTGAAGAGAAGCAGGGCCTGATGCACAGTGTTTTATTTTCTTATATTGCAGCTGTTTGGCAGAAGAGTCAAAATAGAGGCTGCAGCTGCTCAAGCAGCTGAAGACCAAGGGATGGTAGCAGTGGCGTAGTGAGGGTGGGAGGTGCCCGAGGCGGTGGAGCTCCTCCCCCTCCCTCTTCTCCGCCACCCACCTCCACCCGCTCCTTCTCCGCCCCCTCCTGCCGCACGCACATGCACTTTTCCTTCCCCTGTACCACTTTAACGTTTGCAACACGAGCAGCAACCCCATCCTGCTGCTCACAGCAGCGTCAGCTCTTCCTCTGATGTCACTTCCTAGGCATGGGTCCAGGAAGTGATGTCAGAGGAAGAGCTGAAACTGGCACGAGCAGCAGATTGGGATTGCTGCTCATGCCATGAACATTAAAGAGGTACGAGGGAGGGAAGGAATGTGTGCGCCTGTAGTAATGTGTGTGTATGTGGGGAGAGGGGGGGCGGGGAAAGAGCAGGGGAGGATGGGAGCTGGCGCCCCCACCAAGACGGCACCTGGGGCAGAGCGCCCCTCCTTAATATGCCACTGGATGGTAGGCTCTTTCACTAACCTTGTGAAGGGTTAGAGCTTTGGAGTTTGCTGCAGAGAGCAGACTGGGAAGAGTCACAAAACCTTTCACGCAAATAAGGGCATTTAACCCTAATTCAAGAAAGTTGCATGCGCAAATTTACACACACATATTATAGAATAAGGACAGTTGTGTACATAACTTAATTTAATAATAAAGCCAATAATAGGCTATAATTAGCACCAATTACCTGTGTAACATAGGCCTAGATTCACTAAAAATAGCGACTCAATCGCTCTTGGCCAATTCTCTGGCCGATTTGCCAACAGCGATTGTTTCAAGTTTCAAGTTTATTTCATTTCTTTGATTACATGGCATAGTCCAAATCCAATGCGATTTACATAAGTTCAAAAACTGAATAAAATTTTAAAAAACGACAAACATAACATTCACTACTAATACATTAATACATGTAAGGAGGGAAGCGGTTGACAGCAACTGACATAAATACAATTTAAAAAAATAAAATAAAAGTAAAAATAAAACCAGGGGAGGGTCAAGACACAGAAGGTTGGGGAACAGGTACCCGCTTAATTCTATTAGATTGTCTTCCTTCAGTTATTATAGGTTATAACAAATCTATTGGAAAGCGTCCTTGAATAGCCAGCTCTTTAGGAGACTTTTAAACTTGCTCGGTGCTTTTTCTTCTCTTATATTAAATGGCAATGAATTCCAGATTTGTGGGGCTGTGGCCGAAAAAATCATATCTCTCCTAGAATATATAACTTTTAAGGAAGGCACTACTAGCGGAGCTTTATCTTCAGATCTTAAGGATTTTATGGGAGAGTATGGTATTAGATATTAAGTTTGCATGCAAATGATTTGCAGGGAGGTACAAATCATTTGCATGCAAACTCCCCGACTCAGTTGCTCAGTGAGCGATTGAGTCGCGGCAGAGCTGCTGTCAGGGCTATTTTTTTCCCATGCTACACCTCCTGACTATGGAAACCACACATCTGTCCGACTGGGATACTAAACAGGGACGAGTGTTGCTTACTATTTGGCAGCCCTTACCTTAACTCCACATGCCCGCAGCTGTGTTTTACTTGGTTGCCCCTGACTTGAGTTTTTGTTGGGTTTTTTCCCCCTCACATTCCTGGGATGGGCGCAGGGACAGATCGTTACTTAACTTGACCTTTGTGACACTGTCTTTGCTGTTTATTTTGTTGTACATGGCAGCTTTGCTTCTGTTTTGCATTATTGTACTTGATAGTATTTTCTTGAAAATTTAATAAATATGATTGAAAAAAAAAAAGAAAAAAAGAAAATCTATGCAAGTTGTCTTTACCCGCATACCTTAACCCCTCTCTAGAATACCTCCATGAAAATGAAATTTTACCCACATACTACATGGCCAGTATTAAAAATAAACCCTTTTACCCAGCTAAAAAGCTATTTACTGTACACCTAGAAAGCAAACTTGAAAAGTTGCCTTCTAAGAGGGTAATTTTCTAATTGCTCACAGGTACTTTGCATGAATTTTCTAAGTCAAAGCATGCAAATACTTTCACTTTGGAAATTGCCTTGAGGAAAAAGTACCCAGACACACCTCTTTGTACTGCCGGTACTCTTTTCAGCTGAAACCATGTGACCAGTTTTTTTAAAAATACACAATTATAAGCATTGTAGCACTCACCACCCTTATCATGTCTCCAGGAACACCTCTGTTGAATGTGGGTACAAAGTGTGGGTAGTCTTTTTACCTGTGTAAATAGCCATTTCCACGGATAATTTGCTTATTCTAAAACCAATTCTTAACTTTTAGTATTGCATTTATGTATTATATTTTATTCTTTTAGTCTCTCCTAATACTTAACATTTTTATCTGTGAAGTCACTGGCAATTTGGATATTGGCCAGTAGGAGCAAAGCAACCAAAAACGATGTAACTAGTTCAGGTAACTCCCCTGTGACTATGAAAGAGAATCTTGGGTGTGTCATCCACCATGTTTCAACTGGTTCAGGACTTGGGTCTGCCTTGCAGGCGTCTGCATATTTTATCTATACCAGGGAAAGAGAAAGGGATTGGGACTCATGGTATATACTGCCTTTTTGTACCAATATTTATCTTCTTGGTTTAAAAAAAAGGGTACTATTGATATACATGGAGACATGAAGAATCAGACTACAGGATGTCACATGGTATCTGCTTGAAGAACAACTCTGATTTAAATCTTACTATTCAATTTAGAGTTTTGCAAGAAAGATTAATTACATTTTTAGTATTGATAGTCCCTCTCTGTAGAACCTGCTAAAGAGAATTCTGAAATAATCTTTTGGAACAACTGCTTACAGTACTACACTTTAAGCTTTATAAAACAAGGAAGTCAGCTACAGTTGTGTGCAAAGGTTTAGGTATCCCTGCTTGAGTACCTGATTGTAAAACCGCTTAGATAACCTTGCAAGGCAGTATATAAAATCCTAATAAAACTTGAAACTTGAAAACCAAATGTTTCAATGAATCCCAAAGGGAATGGAAGCTGACTGAATCTCTGCATGGTACAAATTTGAACATGATGGGGCCAATATCAAGACCATAGGAGGCCCTGACTGCCAATATTCAATGCAGGGCTGTTTCTGGTGACCTGCATTGAATATATGGTCTATCTTTGGCCATTATAACGTAGCCAGCCAACGCTTAAAATTGACTTAGCTAAATTTGAGCCGGTTAAGGATAGACCTGCGTTTTATGAAGAAGAAGTGTATCACACTAAACGGAAGATTGTATATGTGCATTAGTGTATAGTACATGTCTTTTGCATTTATATAGGTGTATGTATTCATTTTTATAGGTACGTGCTCATACATTAGTTGGCGTGCAGTTTGAATCCTGTTGCCTGTTAACTTTCAGTTGACCATATATGCCTGAAAAACAAAACATATACGCACACACACACACACAGATATCCGTGAAGGGATTCATTTTTCTTTCCTGAAAGAGATGTATCACAAATCAAGAGTAGAGAGTTGCGCGGGGACAGAAATCCCACCCGTCCCCGCCAGGATCCTCTCCATCCCCACCCGTCCCCGTCAGGATCCTCTCCGTCCCCACCCATCCCCGCAAGAAATTACCTCCATCCCCGCCCGTCCCCATAAAAAGCAGCAATTACTTCTGACAGCATCATCAATTCCACAGTTTCTTTTGTGTTTGCGCTGCTGTGGAATCCTTGTGGATCTCTTTGGTGGAACCCTTTTTTTTGTTTTCTGTTCAGGTAATTAACTTATAAACCCCCTCTTTTACTAAGGCTGATGTGTCCATTATATTATATGGACGAACCCTGCTTCCAAAGCCTTCCAAAGCTACACCTCAACAAAGAAGGAGCAAGAGTTTTGGCAGGCAACATGAAGAAGGCAATCGAGAAGGCTTTAAACTGAAAGATAGGGGAAAGCCGACAGTCGACCACCGGTCGATGGCACGGATAGCAGGATGCCCCGACGAAGAAGCCAAGGAAAATTACTCCTACACAAGAGAAGACGACCTCACGGCAAATAAGGGAGAAAAAGCAGGAAGGGACAAATCAGACACAGGAGGGGACGACCACACAGCAAACAAGGGTGATAACACAGGAGCAGTTAAGGATATCGTAATTGAAACTACAAGGACGGCCAAGAGTAGAAGGTCCAAAAAGGTAACACGTAGGGAACTTAGATGTATGTATACGAATGCTAGAAGTCTAGGTAACAAAATGGGGGAACTAGAGACAATAGCAAGACATGACATATTGGATATCATTGGCATAACAGAAACATGGTGGAATGAAGAAAACAAATGGGACACAGTACTACAGGGATACAAGCTGTATAGAAGAGCTCGAGTAGGGCAGAAAGGTGGAGGTATTGCTCTATATATTAAGGAGGGAATAGATTCTGTCGAAATGGTTACAACAGAAATGGAAGAGAAGCTTGAGTCACTCTGGATCAAGATTCCTGGTCAATTTGGAGCAGATACGAAAATTGGCCTTTACTATCGTCCCCCAGGACAGGCGGAGGAAACTGACTCAGAAATGATGGAGGAAATCAAACAAGAATGCAAGACAGGCAATGTAATTATATTGGGAGACTTCAATTTCCCAGGGATAGACTGGAAACTAGCAACCTCCAACTGCGGCAAGGAGGCCAAGTTCCTGGAGGTGCTAGGGGATTGCTTCCTGGAACAAATGGTAAAAGAGCCGACAAGAGGCAACGCCACCTTGGACTTGGTCCTAAATGGCCTCACGGGACCGATAACAGTAGTGGAAGTTATGGTTCCACTGGGAACGAGTGATCACAATGTAATTAACTTTAAACTTGACATCGGGAAAGGGAAACATGCCAAAACCTTAACCACCACATTGAACTTTAAAAAGGGTAAATACGATAGCATGAGAGCCATGGTAGAAAAACGACTCGAAAAGAAGGTGGACAAACTTGAAACGGTAGATCAGGCATGGTCCCTACTGAAAAATACTATCACAGAAGCACAAGATCTCTACATTCCGAGGATTTCCAAAGATCGGAGATCAAAGAGCAAAAGAGAACCGGCATGGCTTACCAAACAGGTGAAGGAAGCCATAAAAGAAAAGAAGGACTCTTTCAAAAAATGGAATTACATAAAGACAACCGAAGCCTGGAACAAACATAAAGATGATCAGAAGAAATGTCACAAGGCGGTGAGGGATGCAAAACAGGAATATGAGGAAAAAATAGCCCAGGAGGCCAAAAACTTCAAGCCCTTCTTTAGATACGTGAAAGGGAAAAAACCTGCAAAAGAGGCAGTCGGACCCTTGGACGACCAGGGAAGAAAAGGGTACATCAAGGAAGATAAACAAATCGCAGACAAACTAAATTCCTTCTTTGCGTCCGTCTTTACGAAGGAGGACACCTCAACAATACCTGAAGCGGAGAAAGTGTTTGCAGGAGAAATAGAAGACAGCCTCACCACAGTTGAAGTGGACTTAGACCAGATATACTATCAGATCGACAAACTTAAAAGTGACAAATCCCCTGGACCGGATGGAATTCACCCGAGAGTCTTAAAGGAATTGAAGGTTGAAATCGGAGAGTTATTGCAAAAACTTGCAAACCTGACAATCAGAACTGGACAGATACCGGACGACTGGAGGATAGCGAACGTCACCCCAATTTTCAAAAAAGGATCGAGAGGGGAACCGGGCAACTATAGACCTGTGAGTCTTACGTCTGTCCCCGGCAAGATGGTTGAAGCACTGATCAAGGATAGCATGGTCCGGCACTTGGACGCACACGACTTGATGAAACCCAGTCAACACGGATTCAGGAAAGGGAAATCATGTTTGACGAATTTACTCCAATTTTTTGAGACCGTGAACGAGCAAATTGATAGTGGGAAGCCGGTGGACATAATATACTTGGACTTCCAGAAAGCGTTCGACAAAGTTCCACACGAAAGACTTCTCAGGAAACTACAAAGCCATGGCATAGAGGGGGATATACAAAGATGGATAGGCAAATGGCTGGAAAACTGAAAGCAGAGAGTGGGCATAAATGGGAAGTTCTCCGACTGGGAGAAAGTGACTAGTGGTGTACCCCAGGGCTCGGTACTTGGGCCGATCCTTTTTAATATTTATATCAATGATCTGGAGGAAGGAACATCCAGTGAGATCATCAAGTTTGCAGACGATACAAAACTATGCCGGGCGATCAGATCGCATGAGGATAGAGAGAAACTCCAGAGCGACTTGTGTCGGTTAGAAACATGGGCGGAGAAATGGCAGATGAAGTTCAATGTGGAGAAATGCAAGGTAATGCATTTAGGCAATAAGAATAAGGAATACGAGTATACAATGTCAGGTGCAACTCTGGGGAAGAGTGAACAAGAAAAGGACCTGGGTGTACTGATAGATAGGACCCTGAAGCCGTCGGCACAATGCGCGGCAGCGGCAAAGAAGGCAAATAGAATGTTGGGCATGATAAAGAAAGGAATCTCGAGTAGATTGGAGAAAGTTATAATGCCGCTTTATAGGGCAATGGTCAGACCACACTTGGAATACTGCGTCCAATATTGGTCTCCCTACCTAAAGAAGGATATAAAACTGCTGGAGAGGGTGCAGAGACGAGCAACAAAACTGGTGAAGGGTATGGAAAAACTGGAATACGAGGACAGACTTATAACACTAGGATTATTCTCCCTTGAGAAAAGGAGACTGCGTGGGGATATGATCGAGACCTTCAAAATACTGAAAGGAATCGACAAAATAGAGCAGAGAAGATTATTTACATTGTCCAATTTGACACGGACTAGAGGACATGTAATGAAGCTAAGGGGGGACAGGTTCAGGACTAATGTCAGGAAGTTCTGCTTCACTCAGAGAGTGGTTGACACCTGGAATGCCCTCCCAGATGAGATTATTGCGGAATCGACCGTCCTAGGCTTCAAGAGCAAACTAGATGCATATCTCCTTAAGAGAGGCATGTAAGGATATGGTGGACTATAAATTACGACAGGTGTACACCTGGCAGGGCCTCCGCGTGTGCGGATCGCCGGACTTGATGGACCGAAGGTCTGATCCGGAGATGGCATTTCTTATGTTCTTATGTTATGTTCATCCCCGTGGGAGTCCCGTTGGCTAGAGGGGGGTCCCCGTGGGAGTCCCGTGGGCCAGAGGGCAGTCCTCGTGGGAGTCCCGTGGGTTAGGGGGGATTCCCGCAGGATTCCCGCGATCCCCGTTCCCGTGCAGACCTCTAGTCAAGAGGGATCTTTTTCTTTAGATTGTTTTGGTGCCAGCAGAGATATTCATTTGGTATATTTGCACAGAGAAATGTTCTATAAAAGCAAATGACATGTTTCTGAACTTAAATTTGGTAAAGCAGGGCACATGATGTCTTAATTGAGCCAAACAGGAAAACATACCATGCAGTTAATGGTGCAAAACTTGTGAATGATATATGTTGCACATCTTATTTACGAGTAATGAGACAATTAGTAGAAGTAGATATGGTACATTAAGCAAAGGTCTCCTAGCGTGTAAATGTGTCCATCTTATTTACAACCACCACATTTGCAATATGTATCAAATTTTTAAGACTATGCGTGTAATAACGGACAAACACATATTAAGATGTTTTAAAGTCATTTTACAGCTATCCTGTGTGAAAATGGAAGAAATTAGAGTTTTAGAGTATTGACATATTCATTTTATGAATTTTAAAAGTTTATTATCTCATAGATTAATTTAACTTTAGTACCCTGATACCTTATATTTATTCTCTGATATATATTTTTAAAATATCAGGTGTCAGATCTCATTTCTGTAAGTTTGTTTAATAGCTTAATAGAGGCGTTTTGGTATGATTTGGGGCAATTTAAAGGGTATTCATTGGTTATATTAATTAAATATATTTGTTTAAGTAATTTCATTAATGAATTTCCACATAGGTAGGGAATGAACTTTATTTATAAGGGGAAGTAATTAATTAGGTTGCCTGGGAAGGGATATGGCTGTTAGTCTAAATGTATGTCTTCAAGCAATCATATGATAAGTGGGGTAGGGAATTGGGGAAAGGGTTTTTTTAAGGGGTTTAGGACGTATTGAACAAAGGGTGTATTTGTGTGGTGTATTTGGTATACTATTAAGATTTTTCTTCTTTAAAATTTTGCAATGAATTTTAAATTGTTTTCTTTAAATGTCAATGGCCTCAATCATCCTGTTAAGAGGAAGAAAACGCTCAATTTTTTAAAGCAGCAAGTCCCAGCTCTCTCTGTATCCCTGGATGCAGAGAAGGCCTTTGATCATGTGGAATGGACCTTCATGTATCAAGCAATGGATTGGTTTGGTATTGGTTCTGGATTTACACAAATGATTCAAACCTTATATAGTTTCCCCTTATGCAAGATTATACATTAATAATAATTTTTCTGAACACTTTTGTCTTAGAAGGGGAGTTAGACAAGGATGCCCGTTATCTCCTTTGCTTTTTGACATTGTACTGGAACCCTTGCTATTGGCTATTCAACAGGTAAAGAAGATACAGGGTATTCCTTATGCAGGTCGGAATACAAGGTCTCTGCTTATGCAGATGACATATTGCTTCATTTGAGGAATCCTGAAACCACCATTCCACATTTACTGGATCTGATTGATATATTTGGAAAATTCTCTGGTTACAAAATAAACTGGAGCAAATCAGAGGTTCTTCCAGAGATTCTTTGTATATTGTACAAAAGGATTATTTGATAAATTCCCTTTTCTTTGGAAGGAAGAGGGTATAAATATTTAGGTATTTGAATAAAAAGTACACTGGAAGAAACTATGAAAGTAAATGAAAAATCTTTTATTGCTGAAGGTCACAGAAATGTGTGAGCACTGGAACCCATTACATCTGTCTTGGTGGGGGAGAGTCCAAACAGTTAAGATGATGATTCTGCCTGTGGTTTGTTACCAAATGGGTATGTTACCGTTGTTTTTTCAGGGGTCTTTTTAC
This sequence comes from Geotrypetes seraphini, assembly GCF_902459505.1. NCBI lineage: Eukaryota > Metazoa > Chordata > Amphibia > Gymnophiona > Dermophiidae > Geotrypetes > Geotrypetes seraphini. The sequence goes on along the minus strand of NC_047090.1, from coordinate 44,056,361 downwards.
AAGAAATTAAATTGTATTCTGACAAAATTTATTTGGCTGGGGAAAGCAGAAAGAATTGCTTTAGCATCTTTACAAAAGCCAATTGTGGAGGGTGGGGTAAATTTCCCAAATTTTTATAGGTACCATCAAGCCTATATAATGCGTCAGGGGATGTACTGGATCCTCCCTGAGCTCATGGAAAATCTCCCAGACTGGTTATGGTTGGAATGGCAACTCATGTCTCCTCTGCGATTAGGTCACGTTCTAAGTATCAAGTTACCTAGATTGTATAAGGACAATAGAATTTTACTAGACATGGGGCAAACTTTAAAATATATCAATAATTTAACAACTTTTCCAATCCATAAATCCACGTCAGTCCTTCTGGCTGAACTCCAAGATTCATATTGGCAAGTTTAAGGTCATCTGGAAACACCGGATGAAGGCAGGTATACGCAGTGGCGTACCTAGGGTATGTGGCACCCGGGGCCCATCATTTTTTGACACCCCCCCCCCCCATCTATATGAAAAATATGATTTTTAGTACCAATCTACATATCGCACCACAAGAGTGTACCTAGGAAAAGGCTGCATCTTAAACATTGCAGTGAGCACTAGAACACCAACACATACATTGCAAAACTAAACAAGCCAGATCCCGCACAGTCAATTGGTCCTGTAGTCAATGCCAACTGAAAACTATGTCTTTTTCAGAACACACATAACAGAGATACACCCTCGCCCAAAATGGAATAATCACAAACTAAAAATAGAAATATGTAGACAAAAGTTAAACTGATCCGCCAAGAAACCAGACCCTGGATACAATGCAACACCACAAAAAACAGTAACACATGTCCTCTAATACAGTGCAAAATATAAAGACAGTAGATGTAAATTTGAAAAAACTGATACATAACAATCACCACTTTATAAATTAACAAATAAAAATAAAACAAATAATGAGAAATAAAAAAATACCATTTTATTGGACTAATCCCCGTAAGCTCGGTCCCCATCCCCGCAAACCACCTGATTCCATCCACACAAGCCTTGAATTGTTTATATTAAAGTATAAAAAGAAACAATATTCTGTACAATTGTCAATTTATAAATCAGCGTCTTCTCCCCACTCTCTTCCCCATTTCCCTTCAGCATCCTCAGCCCACTCTCTCTCCACTTTCCTTCAGCGCACGCACATAAAAACAAGCAAGTAATTTTATATCATTTTCATTCTATTCATTCATAGAAATTAAAGTCTAGATAATGCCAGTCACATAACAAAACATGATTTTACAAAAATAATTCCCTGCAGTCAAGCCTGCAAGGATTACTAGATGTCTTTCAGCAGTTCCCCTCCCTCCCTCCCCCTTACCTTTGTGGCCAAGTCAAAATTATCTACCAACAATAAAATTTTAAAAACACAAAGCACGCTGTACGCAGAGAAAATGTTAATTATCATTTATATTCCGCGGGTTTTCAAAGAGGTCAAGGCAGATGACTTTATGCAATGTCACCTCAGTAACAACTATACAAAAATAGACAAATATTCCCCCTCCCTTATTACTAAACTGCGATAGCGGTTTTTAGCGTAGGGAGCTGCGCTGAATGCCCCACGCTGCTCTCGACGCTCATAGGCTCCCTGCGCTAAAAAACTCTATTGCGATTTAGTAAAAGGGGGCCATAGTGCAAAATATAGACAGCAGATATAAATTTTCAAAACGGACACATTTTGATCACTAAGTTGAAAATAAAATCATTTTTCCTACTTTTTTGTCTGGTGATTTCATGAGTCTCTGGTCCTTCTTCTGGTCCTTCTTCTTTCTCTCTCCCCCTGGCTCCCCTCTTTATTTCTGCCTTTCTTTCTCTCTCCTCCTGTTCCCCCTCTTTATTTCTGCCTTTCTTTCTCTCCCCTTGGTCCCCCTCTTTCTTTCTGCCTTTCTTTCTCTCTCCCCCTGGCCCTCCTCTTTCTTTCTGCCTTTCTTTCTCTCCCCCTTGACCCCCTCTTTATTTCTGCCTTTCTTTCTCTCCCCTTGGTCCCCCTCTTTCTTTCTCTCTCCCCCTGACCCCTCTTTATTTCTGCCTTTCTTTCTCTCTCCCCCTGCCCCCCCCCTCTTTATTTTTTCCTTTCTTTCTCTCTCCCCCTAGCCCGCACAAAGCCATCGTGCCGATTTCTCCACTTCCACGATTCTTTCCCTACCCTCACCCCCAAGCCAGCAGCCGATTTCTCCCTGCTCCTTCCCCGATGTCCTGATGTCCTGAACTTCATCGGGCAGCAGCAGCATTCACAATTCACTGCTGTTGCCCGCTTCAGGCCTTCCTCTCTGTCGGGTCCTGTCTTCATGAAAACTGGAAGTAGGCAGGACCAGGCAGAGAACAAGGCCTGAAGCCGGCAACAGCAGCGAATTGTAAACGCTGCTGCTGCCCGAAGAAGGTAATGGAGCACCGAGGCAGTCCGCTTCTCCCCCCTCCCAGCCGAACCCCCGCTAACCCTCCTATCTCCCCCCCCCCGTGAACCTTTCCGACCTTCCCAGCGAGAGCAGCAAACCTCCTTCGCGGCTTTCTCCTCCCTCTGCCGCGTTACTGATGACGTCATCAGTGATGCGGCAGAGGGAGGATAAAGCCGACGCTACTGGAGGGAGGTTTGCTGCTTTCGCTGGGAGGGTCGGAAAGGTTCACTTGGGGGAGGAGAGATAGGATGGTCAGCGGGGTTTCGGCTGGGAGGGGGGAGAAGCGGTCTGCCTTGGTGCTCCAAGGCCTGGCGCCATTACCTTTTTCGATAATGGCGCCGATGCTGCTTTCGCTGGGAGGGTAGGAGCGCGATAGGGACCGGGCCAGCTGTGCACCCCCCCCTAAGGCGGCACCCGGGATGGACCTCCCCCTCGCCCCCCTTGGTACGCTACTGCCCTGGGGAAACAGCCTGCAACAAGATCGCGCGATGCCAGAGATCTTTGCCTGCTTCGGCTGTTTCCTCCGCCGCGGTCCCGCCCCTCCTCTGACATCAGAGGAGGGGCAGGACCGTGGCGGAGGAAACAGTCGAAGCAGGCAAAGATCTCTGGCATCGCGATCTTGCTGCAGGCTGTTTCCAGACGCGACACCCGGCGCAGGGGGGGAACTGGACCGGACCGAGAGCACCCCCTCAGGGCTTGGTACCCGGGGCGGACCGCCCCCCCGCCCCCCCCCTTGGTACGCCACTGGGTATACGTACTTTGGATGATGTTATATTTGATGGTAAGCTGCTTGACTTTTCATGATTGCAACACAAATCTGGTCTTAACAAATCATAAAATTATAGATGGTTGCAGTTGAAGCAGGCCATTCAGGAGGGGTTCCCTGAATGGAAAAATCTAACTAATCAGCATAGTTTGCCGGTCTTATGTTTTCAGGAGGACTTCCTGGGACACCAGGCCGCTCAGTGGTATAAATTAATATCTGGATTTTTAAATAAGAAACCAAAGACTGGTCTGCGTGACATTTGGAGCATTGAGATAAAGCATCAAATTACTGTGTCTCAAAGGCCACAAATTTGGTCTTGGAGGATGAGATGTACGGCGTCGGCATCTATGAGACAAACTTGGTTTTTTTTGTTACATAGAGCATTTTGGACTCCAGTTCATTTACAGAAATTAGACAGTTCTAAGTCTAATAGATGATGGCACTGTCATCTCGAAGCTGGGACATTAGATCATTTAATATTCTATTGTCCATTGATACTTAGTTTTTGGAAATCCATTTGGGGCTAAGTGAATAATCTACTGGAAAATCCAGTGGCATTATCATAAGACACTGTGTTATTTGGTACTTCCATGAGAGCTAAGAGTCAAATCTCTTCTAATAATAATAAACTTTTGCATACAGCAAATTATGAAAAACTGGAAAAATTGGGATCGGCTGAATTATAATTTTTGGTGGAATTCTTCATGCCAAATCTTTAAACTAGAGCGGGTAATAGCCATGCAGCAGGGGCATTTTAAGAAATTTAGGAATGTTTGGAAGCCATTAACAAAATATTGTACAGAATGAATATTATTTTCTCCCTTTGTTCATACACGTCCAGTGTGGGGAGGGGGACATGAAAACTGCCAATCAAGTGGAGAAGGCTTCATCCAAGGCAAGGCGGATGATGGGTTGTATTAATAGAAGTTTCATCAGCCGGAAGCCTGAAGTCATAATGCCATTGTACAGGGCCTTGGTGAGACCTCATCTGGAATATGTGTACAATTCTGGAGGCCATATTACCGTAAAGATGTGCGCAGAATTGAATCGGTTCAGCGGATGGCCACCAGGATGATTACAGGCCTCAAGGGTCTCTCGTACGAAGAGAGGCTGAACAAATTACAGCTCTACACTCTCGAAGAACGTAGGGAGAGGGGAGACATGATTGAGACATTTAAGTACATCACAGGACGTGTCGAGGTAGAAGATGATATTTTCTTTCTCAAAGGACCCTCGGCCACAAGAGGACATCCGCTCAAACTCAAGGGCGGGAAATTTCATGGCGACTCCAGAAAGTATTTTTTCACGGAGAGAGTGGTGGATCATTGGAACAAGCTTCCAGTGCAGGTGATCGAGGCAAGCAGCATACCAGACTTTAAGAACAAATGGGATGCCTATGTCAGATCCCTATGGAGGTTAAGTTAAGGAATTGGGTTATTAGGGCATAGACTAAAGGGGTGGGTCAGTAGGATGGGCAGACTTGATGGGCTATAGCCCTTTTCTGCCGTCATCTTTCTATGTTTCTATGTTACTTTATGATTTCTTATGCTTAAGTACAATTGTTGGGTATAAGGGGGGAGAGATATTTGTTGTGAGTTAAACTTTGATGGTATATTAAGGGCTCCTTTTACAAAAGGTGCTCTACGGGTTTTACCGCATGCACCGGATCAGCGCGCGCTAGCCAAAAATCCACCGCCTACTCAAAAGGAGGCGGTAGTAGCTAGTGCACACGGCATTTTAGTGTGCGCTATTCCACGCGTTAAGGCCCTAGTGCACCTTTGTAAAAGGAGCCCTAAGTGATGTTAAAGTATAAAATGATTGTATCTTATGTTACACTTATTGAAAGTTTTAAAAATGAATAAAGACATAAAAAAAATTTCAGCCTACTGCTGCATATTTTTATCACCCCCGCCGCCACATCTTTTAATAAACCCCTGCCGCCCCTGTATATTTATAACACCCCCATCACCACCACTGCATATTTTAACCCCCCTGCTGCTGCTGCTGCAGCATATTTATAACACCTCCCCGCCGCAGCTGCATAGTTTTACCCCCCGCCGCTACATATTTAGTTTAAAACCCAGCCGCCCACCCTCCCACTGCCATCGTACCTGGTGGTCCAGAGTATTTCCCAGCCAGTGGCCACAGGCCAGAAGCACAGAGATCAGGAGCAAGCCCTCTGCGCTCGTGCAGGATCTCTCACGGGATTCACAAGAACTGACTACAGCCATTCAGAGATCGACGCGGGCTCAAGCGGGAGCATGGAGGGCTTGTTCCTGATCTCTGCGCTTCTGGCCTATGCACCGCAGGCTGGGAAATAGATGAGACAACCATTGGAAGGAGGAATTTAAAAAGGTACCTGGGGGGTATGATTAAAGCTATGGGGATCAATAAAATGGTACTGGGGGAGTATGTGGGGGGATGATTTAAGTTACTGGGGGCACATGGGGGATATGGGGGATGATTTATGGTACTGGGGACACGTGGGGATGATTTAAGGTACTAGGGGCACATGGGGGTATGGGGGATGATTTAAGGTACATGGGGGGTTTAGGGCCTGCCTGCCCGTCATTAGGCCACTAGACCTGCCTGCTCTGTGCCCTGTCCCTGTCCTGGCCTATGCCCTGTCCAGGCCTACCACTAGACCACCAGAGGGGGGTGACAGGGTACAGAGCCTGGCAGAGAGGGGGGACAGGGTGCAGAGCCTGGCAGAGAGAATTTGGTTCAGAATGTTTTATTTTCTTGTTTTCCTCCTCTAAATCTAGGGTGCGTCTTATGGTCAGGTGCATCTTATGGAGCGAAAAATACGGTAGGTTCTTGTATGGGACAGCATTTGACAAAAACCATAGTAGAACATTTAGAATGTTGCAATTATTCTTACAGAACAAAAGTAGAACCCTAAATCGAGGAGGTACAAAAACAAGGTAAAAATTAAAGAACCTCCCTCACCCCAAGGAGTCTACAAAGTTTAGGGGAAAGAGATGAAGTCCAACTCCAGACTAAAGAAAATTCAAAAAGAGAATCTATAACTAAAGATTTTAAAGTGTTAAACGGACAAGCCCTCAGTCACACAGCAACCTCTGGAAATTCCAGGGAAAAGCTGTCGCGGGTTTACACCCAGAAAGGTGTTAACTGCGAAACATCCCCGGGCTTGCTCCGAATAATATTTCAAGTGCCTATGAAGTGCAATGTGTGAAAAACTCAAATGGAAAAAACACACACTATCAAAGTAAAGATAGAATTCATCTCTTCCCCCTAAGCTGGGGGCCAAGCAGGAAAGTAAGTGTCCAAATCTAACCAAGCTCAAAAAAACACAGTCTGAAAGAACTTAGCTTCTCCGTGTGTAGTGGAGGTACTAATCAACAAGCAGCAAACAAAGTCTTCGTCCAACGGACTCCGTTTCGGGGGTGAACACCCCCTTCTTCAGGAACCGCACTGCTCAATGACCCTCAGATTCATAGGTAAAGCAGGGAAGAAATTATTCTTAAACACAATAACTGCACAGAACAGTGCTAGAAAATAAATACAGTAATGTATCACAGTATACTGTACAGTACAGTAGAAACATAGAAACATAGAAAAAAGCGGCAGAAAAGGGCTATAGCCCACCAAGTCTGCCCATTCCAAGTATCCTCCCCCCCTGAGTTTACTCCCTTAAAGATCCCACGTGAGTATCCCAGTATTGCACAACTTCAGTAAACATGTGCTCAAACAAAGTAATGTACCATGGTTTTCTCACCATTAGAAGTAACATTCTTAAACAAAAAAATTGCAAAGAACAGTACTGGAAAATACAGTAATGAACTGTACAGTTCATATTGCTCATCCACAGTAAGCAATTAGTCTGTTCATCAACCAATACAATGCACTAAGGATTTCTCACAATTAGATGGAATGCTATTAAAAGAAAAAAATCACACACAACAGTGCTGAAAAATAGATACAGTGATATACTGTACAGTACAGGCAGTCTTCCCTGGGTTAAGACCGAGTTCTGTTTTTAAAACCGTTTTAAAGTTGAATTTGAATGTAACTCAGTTCATGTGAGAATCTGTGTGTATTTATGTTCTCCTGTACAGTACACAGTCTATAAAAACAACATTAAAGAAACAGTCCTCAAAATAAAGTACTGTAGTATACTATAAATAGAAATAAAGGTGGCACGTCACTCGCGCACAGGTCACTGGCATGCCGACAATTACGCGCCGACACCTGCATGCAGGACAATTGTGTGCCACCGTTTCCAGTGCTTTTACAGCTTACCAGTAGCATTCTGAGGGGTGGGGGGCAAACCCCCCCCCCCATACTTATAAATGCTCACGCTCCCAACAGCGAGAGAACAGAAGTTTTCAGTGTATTGGGGAATTCCCCCTCCCAAACCCCCCCCCAACGGGAGTGCGACCACTTACAAATGTCCTAGGTGGGTTCCACCCCCTCAAAACATTACCTATAAGCCGTAAAAGCGCTGCACCATCTCTCTTTTCCTCTCAGACACCCTGCCCAATTCTCCTTTTCTATTCCTTCTTCCACCTCAGCATCTTTTTCCCTCTCTCCCTCCATTCTTCTATCCTATGTCCCACGTTATTGACACCCATGCCCAACAATTCTCCCTTTCCATTTCCTCCCCCACCTCAGCATCTTTTTCCCTCTCTCCCTCCATTCTTCCATCTTATGTCCCAAGTTCATGCTCCACTTCCTCCCTCCATCCTGTGTCCCAAGTTCATGTTCCTTCCTTCATTCCATCCTTTGTCCAAAGTTTGTGCTTCCTTCCTTCGTTCTGTGTCCCAATGTGACCCTCTTTCTCCCTGCCATGTCCCGCTAGGGTTACCAGATGTCCAGGAAAACCCGGACATGTCCTCTTTTAAGAGCTCCCGGACGGACTTTCCAAAACCTGGTGTTTGGGTTTTGGAAAGCCCCTACAAGCTCTGGCCGCATCTTGATGGCCTCTGAGCATGTGCGGATGATGTCACATGCATCTGTGCATGCTCCAGGCCCTCAAAATGTGGTTGGAGCTTGTAGCAAAGAGAGGAGGCTTTCTGGGGGTGGGGCTGGAGGAAAAATTGGAATCGTTTAAATGATACCTTTTGGTGGAATTCTTTACAAAATAGAACTTATTCTGGTCATACAGCAGGGGCATTTAAAGAAATTTAGGACGGTTTGGGGACCATTAGAAAAATACTGTAAAGACTGATAATATTTTTCTTTTTCTATGCTGATTGTACATATCCAGCGAGAGGGAGGGAGAGGGTGGGATGCTTAAGGTCTGTGAATAAGGAACTGATGGTAGGGGAGGGAGGGTAATTGTTTTGAAGGAATTTTGTAAGAGTTTTAAGTGATGTTAAATGAAATTGATTGTATATTGTATCACACTTATTGAAAGTTTTAAAATGAATAAAGATAAATTTAAAAAAGAGTGCTCATTCCAAAGTGCCCTTTATAGAACAGCATTGAATATTGAATTTATAGAATCTAGTCCTTTATTTGTGAAACAATACATGGAGAAAGCAAAATAAATATATTTAGCTTTCTTTGGTGTTAAGACTGCCCAATAAATTTATTAGCTAATAGGGAGCTGAGCAAATTCAGCAGACCGAAAACTTCCTTTCACTTAATATACAAATAAGTATATCTAGGTCAGTTGACTTCTCCACTGGAGCTCAAATTTTCAAAAGGAAGTTCTGCTTAGGTTAGGCTGGCCCCACTAGAGTCACAGAGCTTTCTATTCACATATATGCATTCTTACTCATCACACACATGTACTCTCTTGCTTTTGAGTCATACACACATACACACACTTTTCAGATATACTGTACATACTCACTCTCTGGTGATTTACTGCTTCTGTTGCTCATGTGCTCATTCAGTCAGTTTCTCAGCCTTTTCTCCCCGCCCCCCTAGCTAGCTTTGCAATCCATTATATTCTTGCATTTTCTGCCAGTTTTTTCTCAGCATGTAGTAGACCAGGGGTGTCCAACCTTTTGGCTTCCCTGGGCCGCATTGGCTGAAAAAAATGTTTCTGGGGCCGCACAAACGCTGCAGCAAGACAGAGGAGGGAGCCGGCAAGATGGTAAACACCCGGGGGCAACAGAGGAAAACACTGCATCGCCCTCGACCAGGGCTGCACAAAATACTTCACGGGGCCGCATGCGGCCCTTGGGCCTCAGGTTAGACACCCCTGCAGTAGACCTTTATGCTTCCTCATTCCTTTTATATTCCTATTCATTTCGAACAACCTTCCCCCTCCCCCCCAGATATTTGCTGGTTTCACTAATTGCCTCCAAAGCCCCGAGCAGACTTCACATCTTCTCTCTCTCTCTTGGACCTTATCTTTCCCCCCTCACCCCCAGCACTTGTAGTTCAGCCCATCTTTTCTGTAATTACAGCAGCTTCCTACTGGCTAAATCCTACCACAGTCCCTGCACTGGGAGAGGATTGGAGGGCTGTGGGATTGGACCAGTGGCGTACCAAGGGGGGGGGGGGGGGCGGGGGGGGGGCGGGTGGGGGGCGGTCCGCCCCGGGTACCAAGCCCTGAGGGGGTGCTCCCGGTCCGGTCCAGTTACCCCCCCCTGCGCCGGGTGTCGCGTCTGGAAACAGCCTGCAGCAAGATCGCGATGCCAGAGATCTTTGCCTGCTTCGACTGTTTCCTCCGCCACGGTCCTGCCCCTCCTCTGATGTCAGAGGAGGGGCGGGACCGCGGCGGAGGAAACAGCCGAAGCAGGCAAAAATCTCTGGCATCGCGCGATCTTGTTGCAGGCTGTTTCCCCAGGGCAGTAGCGTACCAAGGGGGGCGAGGGGGAGGTCCATCCCGGGTGCCGCCTTAGGGGGGGGTGCACAGCTGGCCCGGTCCCTATCGCGCTCCTACCCTCCCAGCGAAAGCAGCATCGGCGCCATTATCGAAAAAGGTAATGGCGCCAGGCCTTGGAGCACCAAGGCAGACCGCTTCTCCCCCCTCCCAGCCGAAACCCCGCTGACCATCCTATCTCTCTCCCCCCCCAAGTGAACCTTTCTGACCCTCCCAGCGAAAGCAGCAAACCTCCCTCCAGTAGCGTCGGCTTTATCCTCCCTCTGCCGCATCACTGATGACGTCATCAGTAACGCGGCAGAGGAAGGAGAAAGCCGCGAAGGAGGTTTGCTGCTCTCGCTGGGAAGGTCGGAAAGGTTCACGGGGGGGGGGGAGATAGGAGGGTCAGCGGGGGTTCGGCTGGGAGGGGGGAGAAGCGGACTGCCTCGGTGCTCCATTACCTTCTTCGGGCAGCAGCAGCGTTTACAATTCGCTGCTGTTGCCGGCTTCAGGCCTTGTTCTCTGCCGGGTCCTGCCTACTTCCAGTTTTCATGAAGACAGGACCCGACAGAGAGGAAGGCCTGAAGCGGGCAACATCAGTGAATTGTGAATGCTGCTGCTGCCCGATGAAGTTCAGGACATCGGGGAAGGAGCAGGGAGAAATCGGCTGCTGGCTTGGGGGTGAGGGTAGGGAAAGAATCGTGGAAGTGGAGAAATCGGCACGATGGCTTTGTGCAGGCTAGGGGGAGAGAGAAAGAAAGGAAAAAATAAAGAGGGGGGGCCAGGGGGAGAGAGAAAGAAAGGCAGAAAGAAAGAGGGGGACCAAGGGGAGAGAAAGAAAGGCAGAAATAAAGAGGGGGACCAAGGGGAGAGAAAGAAAGGCAGAAATAAAGAGGGGGTCAAGGGGGAGAGAAAGAAAGGCAGAAAGAAAGAGGAGGGCCAGGGGGAGAGAGAAAGAAAGGCAGAAAGAAAGAGGGGGACCAAGGGGAGAGAAAGAAAGGCAGAAATAAAGAGGGGGGTCAAGGGGGAGAGAAAGAAAGGCAGAAAGAAAGAGGGGGGCCAGGAGGAGAGAGAAAGAAAGGCAGAAATAAAGAGGGGAGCCAGGGGGAGAGAGAAAGAAGAAGGATCAGAAGAAGGACCAGAGACTCATGAAATCACCAGACAAAAAAGTAGGAAAAATGATTTTATTTTCAACTTAGTGATCAAAATGTGTCCGTTTTGAAAATTTATATCTGCTGTCTATATTTTGCACTATGGCCCCCTTTTACTAAACCGCAATAGAGTTTTTTAGCGCAGGGAGCCTATGAGCGTCGAGAGCAGCGTGGGGCATTCAGCGCAGCTCCCTACGCTAAAAACCGCTATCGCAGTTTAGTAAAAAGGGAGGGGGAATATTTGTCTATTTTTGTATAGTTGTTACTGAGGTGACATTGCATAAAGTCATCTGCCTTGACCTCTTTGAAAACCCGCGGAATATAAATGATAATTAACATTTTCTCTGCGTACAGCGTGCTTTGTGTTTTTAAAATTTTATTGTTGGTAGATCATTTTGACTTGGCCACAAAGGTAAGGGGGAGGGAGGGAGGGGAACTGCTGAAAGACATCTAATAATCCTTGCAGGCTTGACTGCAGGGAATTATTTTTGTAAAATCATGTTTTGTTATGTGACTGGCATTATCTAGACTTTAATTTCTATGAATGAATAGAATGAAAATGATATAAAATTACTTGCTTGTTTTTATGTGCGTGCGCTGAAGGAAAGTGGAGAGAGAGTGGGCTGAGGATGCTGAAGGGAAATGGGGAAGAGAGTGGGGAGAAGACGCTGATTTATAAATTGACAATTGTACAGAATATTGTTTCTTTTTATACTTTAATATAAACAATTCAAGGCTTGTGTGGATGGAATCAGGTGGTTTGCGGGGATGGGGACCGAGCTTACGGGGATTAGTCCAATAAAATTGTATTTTTTTATATCTCATTATTTGTTTTATTTTTATTTGTTAATTTATAAAGTGGTGATTGTTATGTATCAGTTTTTTCAAATTTACATCTACTGTCTTTATATTTTGCACTGTATTAGAGGACATGTGTTACTGTTTTTTGTGGTGTTGCATTGTATCCAGGGTCTGGTTTCTTGGCGGATCAGTTTAACTTTTGTCTACATATTTCTATTTTTAGTTTGTGATTATTCCATTTTGGGCGAGGGTGTATCTCTGTTCTGTGTGTATGAAAAAGACATAGTTTTCAGTTGGCATTGACTACAGGACCAATTGACTGTGCGGGATCTGGCTTGTTTAGTTTTACAATGTATGTGTTGGTGTTCTAGTGCTCACTGCAGTGTTTAAGATGCAGCCTTTTCCTAGGTACACTCTTGTGGTGCGATATGTAGATTGGTACTAAAAATCATATTTTTCATATAGATGGGGGGGGGGTGTCAAAAAATGATGGGCCCTGGGTGCCACATACCCTAAGTACGCCACTGCCTGCAACTACTCCATATGTACTTCTAATGTCATGACAATTTAGACATAATTTATGTTTTGTTATGTTTGGAATAATGGTTACATATATGAGGTTCAATAAAAGAAAATTTTCACTGCCTGTTTCTATTCTGACCATTTATTCCATTTCATGGTTATTGCAAAAAAAAAAAAAAAAAAAATTTTTACATGGGGGGGGGGGGGGGGTGTCAAAAAATGATGGGCCCCGGGTGCCACATACCCTAGGTACGCCACTGGATTGGACCCAACTATTTTGGGCTCAGACCCACCTGAAATTCTGGCACATTTGTTATGGCACCTAAGCCCTGCTAGTTGAAGAGGTTCCCTGGCAGCCAGAACATGAGCAGAGAGGGTTGGCTAGCACAGAGGCAATGCATGGTCAGTGTCACCAGCTGCAGAGAGAAAGAGAATAACCTGTACTGGCTGCCAGGGGATCTCTTCAGAATGTGGGGTTGCCAGCTCAGGTATTTATTGTTTGTTGGAGGTCACTGGGAGCAGAAGCAGAGAGCATATGTGTGTGTGGGGGGGGATGTGGAGATTATGTGACCATCCACCTTAAGGTTAGGCCCACCCAAAATAGTATGTCTGGCTGTGCCACTGAAAAATATCTTAGAAATCTGTAGAAGCCTTTAAAAATATCCAGAGAGTTGGCAATCCTAGCCTCTTAACTCCTTAGCATATCTTATAGGCCCCCCCCCACCCCAAACGTGCGCCTATGCCTTAATTTGGCTCTGGCTCTGGCTTCAATTAGAATGACTGGTTATACCTTAACACTTATTGACTTGTTATTCTTTTCTAGCAAATAAATTCCTGAAACTTTAACTTCTTGACAATTAAAACTGGCCCTGGGCTGGTCTTAGCTGTTATTTTAGTCTACTGGGAAGATTCCCTTAGCCAGCACAATGCATTCATTACTTCATTTATCAGTCACATAAGGTGTTAGTAATCTTCATTGACTATACTTAGGTTGCACAATAACTGGGTTGGCCAGTCATTAAAAGCTTAACTACCATTCAAATTTTCTTCTGAACTGTATCCAAAATTACATTATTACTGTCTTTACTTCTTTAAAAAAATGTCTTGGTATTAAAGCTCTAGATTGAAGAACAGAAATAGGTGCAATAACGTGCGCTAGGTAGGCCTGCCCAAGACTGTTACAGATGGGGGCTTGTACTACATTTTTAGCAGCTGAAATCTGGCCATGAACAATTCAGCTGTGAGAAGGCTAGGATTACCAGACGTCCGGATTTACCGAGACATGTCCTCTTTTTAGAGGGCATGTCCAGGCATCCGAACGGCTTTTCAAAACCCGGCATGCGCAGATGCCCTTCCGACTGAGACGAGCAGGCTGTGTGTGTGTGTGGGGGGGGGGGGAAGGGGTGACGCTGGGGCATAGCATGGGCCTAACAGGGCAGGGATGGGTGGAACGGTTCATAGACAAAATCGCGCGAGACAACGGCGCACCAACAACTGAGCGCAAGGTTGACGGCGCATCGAAGAAAAGCACTATTTTAAAGGGTTCCAACGGGGGGTGTTGTTGGGGAACCCCCCTATTGTACTTAACAGACATTGTGCTGGCGTTGTGGGGGGTTTGGGGGGTTGTAACCCCCCTCATTATACTTGAAACCGAACTTTTTGCCTGTTTTTTAGGGAAAAAGTTCAGTTTTAAGTATAATGTGGGGGGTTACAACCCCCAAACCCCCCACAATGCCAGTGCAATGTCTGTTAAGTAAAGTGTGGGGGGGTTCCCCCCACACCCCCTGTCGGAGCCCTTTAAAATAGTGCTTTTCTTTGGCGCGCCGTCAACCTTGCACTCAGTTGTCTGCGCGCCGTTGTCTCGCGCGATTTAGTCCCGTCACCGGGTGGAACAGGTTGGGCCTGGGGGCGGGTCTAGGGGTATCCAGATTTTACATATGTAAAATCTGGTAATCCTAGAGATGGCCCTTCAGATAGGCCCCGTTTTGCACAGAATTGCACAATAAGGGTATCCACTTTGCCTTAGTATACCCAGCAAAATTGAGGATCTGGAATGTAGATAAAGCTCTGCTGTTGTAGTTGGTTCAATCCCTATGGAACATATGTATTAGACCAGTGTTCTTCAACCTTTTTACATCTATGGACCGGCAGAAATAAAGGAATTATTTTGTAGACCAGTGATTAAAGAGCACTGGGCTAAGTTGTGGGCTAGACCCCGCCCCCATAATAGTACTAATTGTAACACTATTTTTTTCATTCATTTTTCATATATACACACAATATAATCTTATTAACAACACATAATATTTTAGAATCTGAGATTCCTTTAACTTATGAAGTAGTAATCTGTGGTACCATTTTGTATATCAAAGATCCCCTAGAAAAATATAAAAGAAGTCTCTTTTTAATTATGACAAGTACAGCTATATTGATTACACGTAACTGGAAAAATTGGGATCGTCTCAATTTTGCTTTCTGGTGGGCAAGTTTATGTTAAATTTATAAATATGAAAACTGATCAGTTAGGGAATTTTAAAAACTTTAATTTAATATGGGGTCCATTGACGTCTTTTGTAGATTTATTATAATTATATATTTTTGTTGTTAGAAGAATTGCACATCCAGGGAGGGGGAGGGTGGGAGGAATATAAGGGTTATAATCAATTATTATTATGGATGGGGGTAGGGTGGTTTATAAGTTTAAAATATGTCTAAGTGGATAAATGTGTAATTTTATGTTTAAAATATGTAGTGAATTACGGAATTATGATAAATTTATAGATACTTGAATGATAAAGAATAGTTTGGGTGGGGGGGGGTTATTGATCTGTAAGAATCTTGTAATATTTTAAGTGATGTCTATAGTGTAAATGTTTTATTTATTGTTCTTCACTTATTGAAATTTTAAAATGAATAAAGATTATTTAAAAAAACAAAACAAAACCCAACAACAAATAATGGTTAACCATAAAATTAAACTACACAAAGCACACTGTGTGCTTCTCAACATTTCATTCCTATCAGAACACAGATAACACCTATGCAAATACGGGACCACAAACTAAAATTACTAATATATTCAAACGAAACCCTAAGATTCAAGACTCTGTATGCAGTACAACCCCAGAGAAAAAGAAACAAATACATTTCTTCCTGAGCAGTGGAAAATACAGACAGCAGATGAAAATTCTCAAAATTGACACAATTTAATCACTAAATTGAAAATAAAATCATTTCCCTACCTTTATTGTCTCCCTCCCTCCATGTGCCTTCTCTTCATCACGGCAGTTGGGTGAGGCTGGGTGTCCTGCCCTCTTTTGCTTACAAACAATGCCTTGAGAAAGCCAGTTCTCTCTCTTGTCTTCCTTCCCCTCTGCAAGAAACATACCAGCGCTCCCACCTGGATGTTTTATAGTGCCCGTGGCCAGCTCCTTCTTCCTCACTGCCTGCGGCAGCTGCAGAGCTGAGATTTACCACCACTACTCAGTGGCGTACCTAGGGTATGTGGCACCCGGGGCCCATCATTTTTTTACACCCCCCCATGTAAAAAAATATTTTTTGTAATGACCATGAAACGGAATAAATGGTCAGAATAGAAACAGGCAGTGAAAATTTTCTTATATTCCAAACATAACATAACATAAATTATGTCTGAATTGTCCTGACATCAGAAGTACATATGGAGTAGTTGCAGGTGATGCTTGGGACAGTTCTGATTGTGTTAGTTCGGTTTTATGTGTTTTTTGAATAGAAGGGTTTTTTATTTCTTTTTGAAGGTTTTGCAGTCTGTGGTCGATGTCAATTGGTTGTAGAGTTGGGGGTCGAGTGTTGCAGCTCGAATGGTTAGGAGGTTGTCGAACAGTTTTTTTCTTTTGACGTTTTTGGTTGGAGGGTGTGTGAATGGTGCGTGAGTTCTCCTATGTCTGTTTGAAGTGGATTGAATTATTTAGCTGAAGAAATTAGTTATCCCCTCATCCCACACACATTAATTCTCTTCCATTTTTGTTCCCATTATAAAAAACACTGATAAGTTCCCAGAAAAAAAATACATTAAAATAAGAAGTGAAAACAAAGGCCCCTACAGATGAGAACATAACATAAGAATAGCCTAACTGGGTCAGACCAATGGTCCATCATGCCCAGTAGCCCATTCTCATGGTAGCCAATCCAGGACACTAATACCTGGTCAAAACTCAAAGAGTAGCAACATTCCATGCTACCGATCCAGGGCAAGCAGACACTTCCCCCATGTCTTAATAACAGATTATGGACTTTTCCTCCAGGAATTTGTCCAAATCTTTCTTAAAACCAGCTACACTATCTGCTTTTACCATAACTTCTGGCCGCTTCATTTTTAAGTTTAGATCTTTCCTTTCAAACAGAGACCTTGCTAGATGTCAAATACAGCACAAGGTAACTTCACATGGACTTAGCTGTGCAGGAAATGTGAATCTCCTCATACACCCACCATATAGTGCAAAAATGTGCAAAGGTCTGTTTTTTTCTTTCAATCACTACATAGCCTAATGCCACACAAGCAGCGCTGTTACAAACATATTCTGTAGGTCAATGCTAAGGTTAACAAAGTTTCCTTCCTTGGACCAGAAGGAGATACTGATAAACCACTGGAAGAGATCCCAAAATAACACCCAAAGACCCACTCAGTGTGTGAACCAGTTGAGTGGAGTAGACTAACTGGGGGGTGGAAATGGGCCCAGAGTTTGCTCAGCAAAATTTCCCAGACCACCTCTTCCTCTCAACACATTGACACGCTGCCACCACCACCACCACTAGGAACACCTCACTGGGTAGGCCAGCTATGCTATAAACTTTATAAAACACATTATTATATTTTCTTATAAAGCACATATTTTAACTGAACTCTCTAACATCCTCAGCCTTTCCATTCACAAAAATAGAAGGAAGAAAAGTTCCCATTTCCTGCTGTCTCATGTCCCCGGCCTATACAATATTTTTTTTCTGCAGACCCTTCAAAAGTCTGACCAAATCCTTGTTTCACTTGCATTATAAAGTACTGAGGATGCCATCTCTCCCCAATCCCAGGTCCTAAAGTCTAAGACAGTAGCGCAAACTAATGCTGCCAGATTCAGGAAAAAAAATTTCAATTCGATTCAGCCTATTGAATTGGTTTTTCAATTCGATTTTCCTGCCCAGTTGGGTGATTTTTTTCAAAACTCCTGGTGGGTTTTATAGCTTTTTCACCCCCTTTGGCTTCTCCTAACTACACTGGCGCTGTGGTGTAAATAAAATAAAGAAACAAAAAGGACTTTTCCTCTCTCTGTTAAATCCTAGCTCACGTTTGCAGTCCAACACCAGCTCTGGCAGGATACATATTTCAAATCTGACATATTATAATCACAAAACAGAAAATAAAATTAATTTTTCTACCTTTTGTTGTCTGGTTATTTTTCAAATCTTGTTGGTCCAAGGCTCTGGTTTTCTTCTGATAACTTGCTTGCCAGGGTCTCCTTCTTTCTTCTTTCTGCATGCTAACCATCCATCTGCCAACTCTGTCCTCCCTTTCCATTTCCCTTCCCTCCCCAGGAAGTCTGGTATCTTTCCTTTTTTTCATCTCCCTCCACAGATCCACCTTTTCTTAACTACCCTTTCATCCGGCATCTCTCCCTCCTTCCCCACCACCCCAGAGTCCACCATCTCTCCCTTTCTTTTCCCAATTACCCTCCTATCCAGTATCTCTATCCCTCCTCCACACCATCCCTTGTGTCCAATTTCTCTCCCTAAATCCCATGGTCCATCATCTCTATCCCTCCCCTCTATTTTCAGACCCATTATTTCTTCCCCCCCAAAGTTTGGCATATGCACGTCTCTTTGAACATCCCCTTCCCTCCGTGTACTTCTAAACCAGGGTCCCCCCCAAAGGCCTGTCCCCCCTTAAAGGTCTGTCTGTCCCCCCTTGAAGGCCTGTCCCCCCCCCGAAGGCCTGCACCCCCACGTAGGCCTGTACCCCCCGAAGGCCTGTCCCCCCCTTGAAGGCCTGTCCCACCCCCTTGTAGGCCTGTCCCCCCCCTTGTAGGCCTTTTCCCCCCCTTGAAGGCCTGCCTGCCTGTCCCCCCCTTGAAGGCCTGTCCCCCCCAAAGGCCTGCACCCCCACGAAGGCCTGCACCCCCCGAAGGCCTGTCCCCCCCTTGAAGGCCTGTCCCACCCCCTTGTAGGCCTGTCCCACCCCCTTGTAGGCCTGTCCCCCCCTTGAAGGCCTGCCTGCCCCCCCTTGAAGGCCTGTCCCTCCCCCTTGAAGGCCTGCACCCCTTGAAGGTCTGCACACCCCCCGAAGGCCTGTCCCCCCCTTGAAGGCCTGCCTCCCCCCTTGAAGGCCTGCCTGTCCCCCCCTTGAAGGCCTGCCTGTCCCCCCCCTTGAAGGCCTGTCCCCCCTTGAAGGCCTGCCTGCCTGCCTGTCACCCCCCCTCCCCCTTGAAAGCCTGCCTGCCCCACCCTAAAGGCCTGATGCCCCAACCCACCCCGAAGGACCGCTCACCCCCCTGGCCTCCCCACACCACCTATGAAGCAGCCGCAGCAGGATCGCGACATCAGCGATCCCTGCGCTGCTTAGGCGCTGCTTCCTGCGCCGCGGTCCCGCCCCCCCCCCTTGGTACGCCACTGCCACTACTTGCTCCATAGAAAGAGAGAGAAGCCTGAATAGAGATCTGATTTCCTCTCCTATCCCTGTGGCTCTTCCTCACTTCCCTTCTTCCTCACTGCCAGTCTGCAACCAAAATGTGCCTTGGGCCTGAGATCAGTGCACAAAGACACATGCAGTGGCTCCTTGCGTGTCCCGCGCATCATCCGGAAGCCTTCCTTCTCATGTTGCGATGTCAGAGAGAAGGCTGCCGGTTCTGGTGCAAGATGCGTGTAGGAGCCGCCGCCCGCACCTTTGTGCACTGATCTCCTCAGGCCTGAGGCACATTCCGGCCACTGACCGGCAGGAAATTTCTGCGGACCAGCGGTTGAAGAACACTGTATTAGACTGTACTATCAGATAGATTCCTCGCACTGCACACCATGACACCATGCTCTTCTGCTGTTAATGTAATCCTATGAGTGTTAACTGTAACTCTATACAATGTTGCAATGCAATATTGTACAACTGTGAATGTACCTTAACCCTATGTACTGTCATTGTAACCCTATGAGTGCTAACTGTACCGCTATATAATGTAACTACTTTACAGCTGTGAATGTCAATTTGTAACTCGTTCTCAGCTCTCTGTGGAGGGCAGGATATAAAACTAACTAAATAAATAAATAGTATGTTAAAATATTTCAAATTTATTTCTCATCAATGGGGTCATTTATTATCAATGCAACTACAGTATCACTTTTTTTCCCCCTAACATTTTAAATGCACGTTATTTGCATATTACTTAATAAAATGGACCTTGTTGCAAATAACACAAGTTAATGGTATTAGAGCATGCTGTTAGCAAATAACCCCCTAAATATCCAACAAAGCTCTGTTGTAATAAAAAACTATAAAACAGAGCAACATAGAAGAAAAAGGAAACTGGCCAATGAATAATTGATTCTAAGAGTGTACATCCAAGATTCATCTGGGTGGAACAACTAATTTTGTTTTTATAAGAATGTTAAAATAGGTAATGATAGGATATAATAAACCAATTGCCCTGGCACTCCACAAATCTAATGAAACATTTCAGTTTCAATGCTTTTTCTAACTGGGCTCAATAGAGCAGTTGTTTTCAATTTAAGTCTTTGAGCACCTTCTAATTTACCCAGTATGTTTTTAGGATATCCAAAATGAACAAGAATGAAAATTCTCTTGAACAAGCCGAGAGGGTTGAATTTAGGACACAGGCCCGGATACACTAAAAATGGTTGCTGTAGCCAAGTGAGTCGCTGTGGGCCGATTCATTGTCTAATGTTAAAACAGCGGTCGATAGGGATTCTGGAATTTGGAAGCAGCAGATATGGCTGTGTGAGTGCTGAGCTTCTCCCTTGGTGGCACCTGCAGATTATTTCTCAGCAGTTGAACTACAGTTTTTCCTCTCAGAAGGTAGATATTTATACAATATGGCAACTGGGAAACAAACCTGGATAAAGGCGGCCTTTGTAGCTGGAGAGACCAACACAAGATCAAAACCTGAACCTTCTACACCTTCAAAAGTGCCATTGCCTAAAGGCTCAATGGATATTTTGGAACAACTTATGCACAGGATAAAGTGTGTACAAGATATTATGGAGGACAATTCTATGAAATTGGCTTCAGTTCAGAAGGAAATGGCAAACCTCACTAAAAAGGTACAAATTTCCAATACCAGACTGGACAATTGTGAGCAAAGAGTAGAGGCATGTGAGGCCAAACTGATCCAATGCCAGTCTGATCATAAGATCATTACGTGTCTTTCAAGAGAATTAGAAGATTTAAATAATAGGGGGAGGAGGAAGAATGTCAGGTTAATTGGTTTGCCCGAGGGAATAGAAGGACAGGTTGCTATAAAGTTTTTAGAAAAGTTAAGAACATAAGAACATAAGAACATAAGCAATGCCTCTGCTGGGTCAGACCTGAGGTCCATCATGCCCAGCAGTCCGCTCACGCGGCGGCCCAACAGGTCCAGGACCTGTGCAGTAATCCTCTATTTATACCCCTCTATCCCCTTTTCCAGCAGGAAATTGTCCAATCCTTTCTTAAACCCCTGTACTGTACTCTGCCCTATTACTCCCTCTGGAAGCGCATTCCAGGTGTCCACCACTCGTTGGGTAAAGAAGAACTTCATAGCATTCGTTTTAAATCTGTCCCCTTTCAACTTTTCCAAGTGTCCTCTTGTTCTTTTATTTTTCGAAAGTTTGAAGAATCTGTCCTTCTCTACTCTCTCTATGCCCTTCATGATCTTATAAGTCTCTATCATATCCCCTCTAAGTCTCCTCTTCTCCAGGGAAAAGAGTCCCAGTTTCTCCAATCTCTCAGCGTATGAGAGGTTTTCCATCCCTTTTATCAAGCGTGTCGCTCTCCTCTGAACCCTCTCGAGTAACGCCATATCCTTCCTAAGGTACGGAGACCAATATTGGATGCAGTATTCCAGATGCGGGCGCACCATCGCCCAATACAATGGCAGGATAACTTCTTTTGTCCTTGTTGTAATACCCTTCTTGATTATGCCTAGCATTCTATTTGCTTTCTTAGCGGCTGTTGCGCACTGTGCCGTCGGCTTCATTGTCATGTCCACCATTACCCCCAAGTCCCTTTCTTGGTTGCTCTCATTCAATAATATCCCTCCCATCGTATAGTTGTACCTCGGGTTTCTGTTTCCAACATGCAATACTTTACATTTCTCAACGTTGAACTTCATCTGCCATCTCGCCGCCCATTCCCCCAATTTGTTCAAGTCCCTTTGCAATTCTTCGCATTCCTCTTTAGTCCCAGCTCCACTAAATAGTTTTGTATCGTCCGCAAATTTTATTATCTCACACTTCGTGCCTGTTTCTAGATCATTTATGAATATATTAAATAGCAGCGGCCCGAGCACTGAGCCCTGCGGAACACCACTCGTGACCCCCATCCAGTCCGAGTAGTGGCCCTTCACCCCTACCCTCTGTTTCCTACCCGCCAACCAGTTTCTGATCCATCTATGTACGTCTCCGTCCACTCCATGGTTCTTCAGTTTCCGGAGTAGATGTTCGTGAGGCACCTTGTCAAAGGCTTTTTGGAAATCAAGGTATATGATGTCTATGGGGTCTCCTCTGTCCATCCGTTTGTTCATACCAAAATTGCTTTCATTAAATTTCCCTCAGCCATTGGAAATTCAAAGGGCACATAAAATCACCTCAAGAAGGCTTTCCAGGCAAAATGGCCCCAGGACATTAATTTTTAAATTGCTGTGTTTTACACAAGCAGTGGAAATTTTAAGGGTTGCCAAAGAAAAAAGAAATTTGAAGTGGCAGGAGTCAAGAGTTCTACTCTTACTGGACTTTGCAAAAGTAACAGCTGATAAAAGGAAGCAGTTCTTGATGCTCCAGCCCTAGCTGAGACAGATAGGAGCACAATATGGATTAATGTATCCAGCAGTGATAAAGGTTACTCATGCTAATAAGACCATTCAATATGAGGACCCGGATAAACTATAAACATACATCAATCAGCTTTCTGTAGAGATGTCATAGCTTTAATGAATCTGCTGAGTAAAATGTTCACCTCTTATGAATATCATTTTTATTATTATTTCTTTTTTATTTGGTGTGTGAGTGAATTTTGAGAAAGGATGGCTGCTTTATACAGTGGTACCTTGGATTACGAGCATAATCCGTTCCAGGAGCATGCTCGTAATCCAAAATGCTCGTTTATCAAAGTGAGTTTCCCCATAGAAAATAATGGAAACTCGCTTTGATACATTCCCCCCTCCCGATAACCGGCATCGCTCCTCCCCACACACAAAGGCCCCCTTGCTCCAACCGGCACCCCCCCTGCGTGAACCGGCCCCCCCGCCCGAACAACTTAAACTTACCCCCCTCCCTGACTGGCACCGGCACCGGCACGCAGGCACAGATCGTGCTGGTGCCTAGAAGATCTTCTGGCTTCTGCCTGCCTTGAGCATGCATCTGCGCATGCTCAAGGACTTCTAATTCTGCCAGCGGTCTCTGGCTGCTGGGTGGACGGCTGGGCATGAGCTCAAACTGGACAGGCCAGACCTGGCCAGGCCTGCACCATGGCTATGCCTCCTCATTCCATAGTTTCTTCATACACATATATGCCACATAAGTACGTATTTGAAATGTTATAGTAGTAGAGTGAAAGCAAGGACTTCCTCTTTCCTTCTTCACTCAGAGGAATGCACTTCCGGAGGAGGTAGTAAAGCAGAGTACGATTTTGGGTTTCAAAATGGGACTGGACAAATTCCTGAAGAAAAGGGGATTGAAGGGTATAATTAGAGGGGTACTATACAGTACAAATGCTTTAGAGTAATAGATCACTTACAGGTCATTGACCTAGAGGTCCGCTGCGGGAGCTGACTGCTGGGCATGATGGACCTGTGGTCTAACTCAGCAGAGGCGATTCTTATGTTCTTATGAGGCTTAGTACTGTACAGGTCATGTGATGGAAGCTTGACCATTGCCCTATAAAGGCAGTCAGCAGATATAGAGACAATACTGGAAACACAGTAGTTTACATTAGAGTGGCATGGTAACCATTATGGTGGTAACATCTACTGTAATGGGGACTGTGTCAGGGAACTCTCCTAGTATTACTGTGGCACTGGTAGACCACTCCACAGTAGTACTGTAGGAATATGAACCGGTACCACAGTAATACTATGATAATGGGGAACTGCTATATCCTACCCTCCTTCTGCTTCCACTGCCACTACTACTGTTTCCACATCTCTCCTTCTCCTTCTGCTGCCCTTCTTCCATTTTCCCTCCCCTATATCCCCCCCCCCCAACTAGTAGCTGATGCTGCTTTTACTTTCCTGCTCAGCTGCCGGTTAAATTAGTATTTCCTTTAAGCAGCCTTGGGGTCCTTGCTAGGCTGGGCCCTCCTCTGATGATGCAACTTCCTCTGGAGGTGGACTCAGTCTAGCAAAGGCCCCAAGGCTGCCTGAAGGAATCACAAATTTAATTGCAGCTGAGCAGGGAAGTAAAAGCAGTATAAGCTTTTCGGGGGTGGGGATAGGTGCTGCTGGACATGGAGGTGGTAGTGAGTGGAAATTGAAACGTTCCGAAATCGTCCGAAATTGGTCCCGAAATCGTCCTGCAAAACATTCTGTCATCTATTACAGACGTCCGGAGGCAATTCCCCTTAGAAAGAAAGATACCAGACAGAGTTCTAAAGGGATAGCCTGTTTTTTTATTAGTCTGCATTCATTATATATCTTCAGTGGTATTAGCAGATGACGTAAGTACAGACCATATCTAGTGACAGGATACATAGGCTTCAAAGAAGTAATCAAAAAGGAGCAGGATATGTACTTCATTGTTTAAAGCTAAAAGGTGTAAAAAGCTTCCTTTATCTATCTCAACCGGTACATAGTAGTGGGGGGTCGAGCCTTCATTGTCTGAGAGTTAACTTCGTTAACATAAATTAAATGACCTCTTCCCAAACCATTAAGAGAGTAAACACCCAACATTCTACATTTGATTACTTCCAGCATGGACAGAGACAGAAAACTTATCCATTAAAATGTGTCCTTTCATAGACAGAGACAGAAAACCTATCCTTTCCTTTCAATCCCCTCTTACGTCATGAAAATGACGTCATAAATGCACAGCATGAGCGTGGAGGGAGAGATATTCTAGATATGTCTCTTAAGGAGGGGTTTTAGGGGCTGTAATATGAGTCAAACAGCGCAGGAACAGTCTAAAAATTACAGAAGCAACAAGAGTGCAGATAATAATAAAGATTATAACAATAAGAAGGTCTTTTACCCACCCCTGCATCCAACTAAAATACTGGTCCCAAGGATGAGATAAACCAGAGTTACGTTTGAGTTCAGCAGAGAGGTCTTCTAATTTTTTAATGGCCATAGTAACCTTACCCGTGGGACCTGTATTGTCAGGAATAAAGATGCAACAGGATAAAGTATTGGGGAGAATTTTACAGACACCCAACAAAGCGTTGCTGATTATAATAAATGTAATTAATCCAATCAACATTCTTATTGATAGTAATAAGTGATTCAAACCTGGTCTCGGGCCTTGAATTCATCTGGGACCCCTCTTAGGACCCCTATCTCATCTATGTATAGCTAAAGTGCACTGGCCTATCTACGGGCTGGGTAGTTTAACACGGAGTCGAAGGTCTCCACAGAGCCAGTAAATATCACCTAAAGCAAAATCTAATGCGGCAACAGTGAAGCATACCTATAATTTCCAAAAAAGAATACTAGGCTGTAGTTAAATTTCCAGTATGCCTCGGACAATAGTTTCTGATTAATACATTAACACATTTTAGCTAATCATGATTTAATCAGGACTACTTGAAACCGTCTTCCTGCCCTCAGGGTCTATCTGCATCCCCATGCCAGAGTCAGATTGATACAATTTCCCATAGGCCTTTGGTGACACCAGCTATGCCAACCGAAAATGCTGAACGCCTGCAACGGCTATGCTGACATCTTCCATATTCTTTGAAATGAAAGCAAACTTGTGGTACCCTTAGCCAGCTTGCCTCGCTTATGCCTTGCCAATCTCTAACAGTATATCATAGCTGTCCTCCAAGCTATGAAGATGAACAGTTCCCATTATGAGTTCAAACCTCTGTCTTAGGTCGTATAGGCCATAATCTGGGCGGGGATCCCAGTATGCTTATATCTTACCCGTTGTTGAGCGAATGAACGGTGCATAAGGGATGTAGGAAGCTTTTTCAGGAGGTTCAGGTATAAAGGTACCAATATGTCATAAGAGAGAGTATCTAAGTATGGGATATGGGAAAATATTATGTCTGACCCTGGTAATGGTAATGCAATAGGCCATGCCAAATTAAAACCAAATTAAAACCAAATTAGCAAGTGTCAGAGAAGATACTGGAAATACATGTATAACTGCCTTAAAAGTTAGAAGGAACCTTGTGAGATAAAGAAAAGTACATGTGTTTCACTTTACAGCAAAGGAAAAATCATAATAATACATAGCAAAATTTGTACAATAATTAAGATAATGATAGGGTAAAGTAAAACATTAAATACATGGTTTGCAATACCCAAAGAAAAGTTCCCAAACTGAGACATGAGCGTCCCGTAGCAAATTTTCTATAGTTTGTGCAATCTGTCCATTTTCAAAAGTGATAGTATGATTCACTTCTTTGGAGGTTTTCTTAAGTTGTTCAATGTAAGTATGGAGTTCAGTAAAGTTCAGCAGCTTTTGGAATGTCTCATTCCCCATTCCAAGAGGTAGTGGATGTACAGCATATGAAATAAAGTCTGAAATGTCCATAGAATAGGTTAAATAGGAGGAATTGTACAGCAAAGCGTTCTTAGGAAGGTGGCTATCTTCGATGAACAGGAAACATTGTGTACAGCATGTGTGGAAAAGTCTTTGCAGTCAGGGTGCAGGAAGATGAATTAGTCCAGCAGGAACCGGCAGTCTCTTTAAACTGGTGAGATGGGATGAAATGATGTTTGCACAGGATCTGATGTTTGCACAGGATCTTTCAGTCACTGCAAATTAGTGGTATTCACCCTTGAGATGGAATGATGTTTGTGCATACAGGGAGGGATTTGAAAAGAGTCCCGATATCATTCAGCAGCTGTACTCCAGTGTGATCCAAATAAGAGATAGAAAATGGAGGAGAAACCATGTTGCCTGTACTGAATGTAGAGAGAGAGAGAGAGAGAGAGAGAGAGAGAGAGACCAGGTTGCCTGTACTGAATGTGGCAACATGTGACAATATTAATACATTTACTTGTTATAGTTATGGCAAAAGAGAGACAATATTCAAGTACTTAAGGTTCTTAATCAGACATTCCAAAAAGATATGTTTTTGTGTGCTGCATATAACTATTATGGCAATTCAGAGAGACCATAATTCTGTACTGAATGTATTTAAAAAAAATTATGTCAGTCAGAAATGTGTACTGAATGGTTCATATCAAGTGAGCAACATAGAATAAACACTGTATAGATATAGAATAAAACCTTTTCTTAAAAATATAACCCCTAACTAAGCTACATTTAGCATATGCAAATTATAGGGAAAAAAGAACATTGCGCATTTGGGCTAGTAAAAAGTGGGAAAAGAGCTAGCTCTAGAAATGGCCAATATTATATATCCTGGAGTACCCCTCAAACCAAAACAAATAGACAAAACACAGACCACATGGCACAGACAAGACACAAAACACATCGCTCTAGGCTTCAAACTATTCTTCCATCGGTCAAGTGTTCAGAGCTGAACTTATCTCTGGAAATAAACACATTGTTATAGAAAAACAAAACAGAGATGAACACATTTGTAAAGTATATGGACAAATAATGCATATCATAACCATCTCATATTTAGAAAAGCTAATGTCTCTTTGGATCGTCTTTATCTCTGCAGTGACAAAGAGGATCCCTGGAAAACACCAGAAATATCCTAGTGCCAAAACTGGGATGGGCATGCATATATCCGAACCGCTGCTAAGAAAAAGAAAAGAAAAACACATTTTAATTTTGCAACATCCTAATTTCAGCTAAAACAATAGGAAGGAATTTTTTTCCAAATCACAAATGTGCCAGCTGTGGCTTTCCAGATTTTATTTTTAATAGTCCTGTTCATGCGTTCGACAATACCGGAACTCTGTGGGTGATATGGGAGATGAAATTTCCACTCAATGCGGAATGCGATAGCTAAATCTTTGCATACTCTGGCAGTGAAAGCAGGACCATTATCTGAGTTGATGTGTGTGGGACATCCCCACCTAGGGATGATTTCGCGAAGTAAAATGTTCACCATAGTCTGAGCAGTTTCATTTGTAGTGGGAAAAAACTTCAGGTTATCGGGAGAACATGTCAACAATAACAAGGGCAGCTGGTATACAGGGTTTCCCCTCTTTGCACCAAAGTCCGTCCGAAGGGCGGCTTTGGGCACCGGCCAGATGGGCATTGATTAAGCCAGTGACCAGGGTCTCCGCAATTAAAACATCCAGTACTTCTAGATGGATTATCTACAAAACTACCCTGTGTCAGATTAGAAACATGACATGTGTAATTACCCTTATAGATAGTAACGGCACTATCAAGCTTTTTCTGTCCAGGTAACAAAAGGTATTTAGAACACCACAGTGCACAAAGGGGATAGGTAAAATTAGAGGAGGTAGATAGATCCCATAAGAAAACTGATGGATCGGATAGCTAGACCCACCCTTAAACCACATGGCCATAAAGTACATACCTTCATCAGTAGGTCTAGGGTTGTCAATAGTAAGAGAAAGCTTAATAATTTGTGCAGGAACACTTTTCCTATAACAGTTTCCAACCTTATGAAGGGTCATACAAGTAAGCAGTGATTTACCATTTTGGTCCACTTTTTTTCAGAGTACTTTCTGATTTATAAACCCAGTCAGTATCAATATTCCACCCTACCGCTCCCCAAAATGCACACTTATCCCCCCAATGTGAGTCAGTAACACATATATATATATATATATGTCTTTAGTTTTTTTTTAGGAATCTCTGAGGACCACCGGAGAAGATTCGACAGTGAGTGAAAGCAGTTTACTGCAATTGTTTTCTGTTCTTTGCTCTGGGAGACTTTGCGGGAAGAGAGGGCTGAGGCTGACATCGGGCGGCGTGGGGGAGGTGTGAGGTAGCTCCACCCACCCCACAGAGCGTCACTACCAGCGCGACTCGGCTCCCCCTTAAAAGGGGGAGCTGCGGTGATAGTCCCCACACCGGAGAAGATTCGACAGTGAGTGAAAGCAGTTTACTGCAATTGTTTTCTGTTCTTTGCTCTGGGAGACTTTGCGGGAAGAGAGGGCTGAGGCTGACATCGGGCAGCGTGGGGGAGGCGTGAGGTAGCTCCGCCCACCCCACAGAGCGTCACTACCAGCGCGACTCGGCTCCCCCTTAAAAGGGGGAGGGCCAACGGCGCGCAGCCGTTCGGCGTGTGGCGAAGGCGAGCGGTGAAGGCGAGCGGCAAAGGCGCTCGCCTTAGCGAGAGCGCTTTTGCGAGGACGCCTTAAGAAAGACCCAGGAATCAAGGTTAACGAACTATTAATCCTTCATCTTATTAATCCGTCAGAAAAGCACTGACAGTTTGGTTATGAGCACCCACAGATGCCACAAGATGTGCTTTCCAGTCTTCTGCACCGGCTGCAGTATGTATGAGTACCTCCCCTCAGGGACGGAGGCATACTTTTGCAATCGGTGCAGGGAGCTGGAAAGCCTGAAACAGCAAGTTTGGTTGCTGGAGGGAACGGTGAAGGAACTAGAAGAACTTCTCAGCAATAAAGTGGAAAACCGCACGCAAGAGAAGTTGATTGTGGAGTCCAGCACTAGTGAAGAGATTGAAGAATTGGAGAGGTACATCGAAGATGCTCACCAACAGATTGTGGAGACCCCGGGGCTGGAGATCAGCTACCAAACAACTCAAGAGGATGGAACAATGGATGCAGAAGGAGACACCAATCCAACCAGCAGAGACGATACACCAACTGAGGATGGGACACAGAACATAGTAATCTGCGCTTGCGACGAGGATACAGACTTAAGACCCCCGAGGAACCTCCAACTAAAGCAGATTGGGATAATAGTCGGAGATTCCATACTAAGAAATGTTGATAGCCACATTGCGGGAGGAAGGGAGGATAGGATGGTCACCTGTCTGCCTGGAGCAAGAATAAAGGATGTGGCTAGCAGGATCACCAGGATCATAGACGGAGCAGAAGGAAAGGATACTACAGTGCTCATTCACATGGGTACCAACGATGTTTGCGGGAGGAAGTACAATAGGGAAAAATTGAAGGACCAGCTCCGCTCACTTGGAAGGCAGCTCAAGGTCAGGGAGGTGAAGGTGGCTTTCTCGGAAATCCTTCCGGTACCAAGAGCAGACGCAAAGAGACAAGACGAACTGAAAGCTGTGAACACCTGGATGAGGCGTTGGTGCGAGGATGAAGGCTTCGAATTCGTGCGAAACTGGATGGCATTCTGGGGTAAAAGCAGGTTATATAGAAAGGACGGACTACACCTCGCCAAAGAGGGAGTGAGAGTCCTGGTGGAGAACTTTAAGAAGGCCATTGAGAAGGCTTTAAACTAAAAAACAGGAGAGAGCCGACAGTCGACAACCGGTCGATGGCACGGACATCAGGATACCAGGAGGAGGTAATCGCAAACACAAAATTGGGGCAAGATCATGATGACACAAGAGGCAATGAAAAAGATCAAAGGGATACAAAAAAGGATGTGAGGACCACTAAATTCAGTAAATTGGCACGAACAGAACTTAAATGTATGTACACGAATGCCAGAAGCTTAGGAAACAAAATGGGTGAGCTGGAAGAATTAGCAAATAGGAAACAACTGGATATCATAGGAATAACAGAAACATGGTGGAATGAGGAAAATGAATGGGACACAGCATTGAAAGGATATAAACTATACAGAAGAGATAGGATTGGGCAAAAAGGGGGAGGTATTGCTCTCTATGTCCAGGATGAAATAGAGTCAGTTAGAAAAGGAGACACAGAAGAAAATGGTAAACTAGAGTCACTCTGGATAATGATTCCGGGACAAAAAGAAGCAGACATACATATTGGCCTCTATTATCGACCCCCGGGTCAGACTGAGGAAACAGACAACGAAATGATGGAGGAAATTATTAGTAATTGTAAATCAGGAAATGTGTCAATTATGGGAGACTTCAACTACCCAGGAGTAAACTGGAAATTGGGAACATCTAACTGTGGAAGAGAGAAAAAATTCTTGGAAATGATAGGAGATTGCTTCCTTGAACAAATGGTAGTAGAACCGACAAGAGGAACTGCGATCCTGGACTTGGTCATAAAAGGCATTACTGGAAGGACAGCGGATGTAGAGGTTAAGACTCCGCTAGGGACAAGTGACCACAATATGATCAATTTTACCATTGGCATCGGAATGGGGAAACCAATCAAGACTAAATCCGCGGCCTTTAACTTCAAAAAGGGGAACTACGACAGCATGAGAACCATGGTTAGAAAACGGCTCAAGAAGGGCAAAGTGGAATACCAAACAGTCGATCAAGCATGGTCTCTACTGAAAAACACCATCATAGAAGCACAGAATCTACACATTCCGAGGTTATCCAAAGGAAAGCGGAAAAAGAACAAAGGTGAACCAGCTTGGTTATCCAGAGAGGTGAAAGAGGCAGTGAGGGAGAAGAGAAACTCGTTTAAAAAATGGAAAAAGGAAAAAACAATGGAGGCCTGGAACTGTCACAAAAACGACCAAAAAAACTGTCACAGAGTGGTAAGAAACGCCAAAAAAGTCTATGAAGAAAGGAAAGCACTAGAAACCAAAAACTTCAAGCCCTTTTTTAGATATATAAAAGGAAAGAAACCAGCAAGAGAGACAGTAGGGCCTCTAGACGACCAAGAAATTAAGGGGTCAATTAAAGATGACAAACAGGTTGCCGATAAGTTAAATTCATTCTTTGCTTCGGTCTTCACAAATGAGGACATTTCATCAGTGCCAGACACAGGGAGGATATTAACCGGAGGCATAGAGGACAACCTCGAAACAGTAAATGTGACGTTGGACATGATATACGTTCAGATTGACAAACTAAAAAACGACAAATCCCCCGGACCAGACGGAATTCACCCGAGAGTATTAAAGGAACTTAAGGTGGAAATTGGTGAACTATTACAAACCGTAGCTAACATGTCAATTAGAACAGGGCAAATACCAGAAGACTGGAGAACAGCAAATGTCATCCCGATTTTCAAAAAAGGATCAAGAGGTGATCCAGGAAACTACCGACCTGTGAGCCTCACATCGGTTCCTGGGAAGATAATTGAAACACTTATTAAAGACAGCATTGTGCAACACTTGGAGGATCACAATCTAATAAGGGCTAGTCAACACGGCTTCAGGAAAGGGAAGTCTTGTTTGACAAATTTGCTACAATTCTTTGAGAAAGTGAACAAACATATGGATACTGGAGATCCAGTAGACATAGTTTACTTGGACTTCCAGAAAGCGTTTGACAAGGTCCCACATGCAAGGCTTATGAAGAAATTACTAAGCCACGGAATAGGAGGAGAAATACATAGATGGATCGGTAAATGGCTAGAGAACAGAATGCAGAGGGTTAGCATAAAAGGGAAATTCTCGGACTGGGTGAAAGTGACTAGTGGAGTGCCCCAGGGCTCGGTTCTTGGGCCTATTTTGTTCAACATTTTTATAAACGATCTTGAGGAGGAAACAACATGTAATATAATAAAGTTCGCTGATGATACAAAATTATGTCGGGCAGTTGGCTCTCAAAGGGACTGCAAGGAGCTTCAGAAGGATCTGAGACAGCTGGAAACATGGGTGACTAAGTGGCAGATTAAATTTAACATAAATAAATGTAAGGTGATGCATCTAGGCAAAAAGAATAAAGAACATGAGTATAGAATGTTTGGGGTAACATTAGCAAAATGCGAACAGGAAAGGGATTTGGGGGTACTGATTGACAGAACCCTGAAGCCATTGGCGCAATGTGCGGAGGCAGCGAAGAGGGCAAACAGGATGTTGGGCATGATTAAGAAAGGGATCACGAGTAGATCGGAAGAGGTCATAATGCCACTTTATAGAGCAATGGTCAGACCACACTTAGAATACTGTGTCCAACACTGGTCTCCTTACCTTAAAAAGGACATAACTCTGCTGGAGAAGGTGCAAAGGAGAGCCACGAAACTAGTCAAAGGAATGAAAAATTTGAGCTATGAAGAACGCCTCAGGAAACTGGGACTGTTCACACTCGAGAGGAGAAGACTGAGAGGCGATTTGATAGAGACTTTTAAAATATTAAAAGGACTGGATTAAATAGATCAAGAAGCTACATTACTAACATTTTCAGATGTGACACGGACAAGAGGTCATAGACTGAAACTGGGTGGCAGCAGGTTCAGGACGAACGCCAGGAAGTTCTGTTTCTCACAACGAGTGGTGGGCGCTTGGAATTCTCTTCCTGAGGATGTTGTGGCGGAGACTACTCTTCGGGGTTTCAAGCACAAGTTGGATATACACCTTCTTGCAAATCATATTGAGGGATATGGTAATTTCAGGTTTTCATAATAGAGAACCTAAACGGGCCGCCGCGAGAGCGGATCGCCGGACTTGATGGACCTCGGTCTGATCTGGTGAAGGCATTTCTTATGTTCTTATGTTCTTATGATTATTACCATCTCAATCAGAGACAGGGGCCCGCCCGCTACGAAACCCGTGACCCCCTCTTCCACGAGGAGCGGACAGGCGCGGTCCCCAGGTAGGTAGCTGGCCCTAATAATGCAGGATTTCCCGAGGCTTAGAGATCTCAAAGCGTAGGAGAGTGTTGCGTAGTGGTTAGCGCTACAGCCTAAGGAACCTGAGGCTTGGGGGTTCAAACCCCGCACTGCTCCTTTTTTCAATCTGAAATTATGCACGAGAACTAGTGGGCCATTCTGAAATCATTTGTTTGACCAGAATCTGCAAAGGAGAACGGAGGTTAGAAAGGAAAGTCTGAAGTAGGGAATCCATATTTGCAAGGGCACTAAGTCGAATCACATTGGATTCCTGTTACTCATCGCATTACCTTTAAAATCCTACTTTTAGTTTTTAAAACACTGTCTTTGAACGAACCCCAATTCATTAATAACTATTTACTCCCCATAGTATATCACTTTCTTTAAGATCCATTAATCAAAAACTCTTAACAATTCCATCACTGAAAGTTATCGGAACTCATCATCATGATATCTTCTCTGTAATGGCCCCACAATTATGGAACACCTTACCTCAGCATTTAAGAGAAGAAAATGACCTAAACCATTTTAAAGGCAATCTGAAGAGCTTCCTTTTTAAAGACACCTTTAATTTATTTATTCCCTATTCCTATTGTTTTCACCATTCATGTCTTCTTTTGTGCTTTATTAATACAATTGTAGTTCTGCCCTTTTTTCCTTATGTATCTGTTAGTTTGTATGTCAATATGTCAAACTCATGTAATTTACTATAAATAAGCATATGTGTACACCTTTTGTTTTTATTTGTAAATCGCTCCTATTAGCTTCCCATAGATCATTGATTTACTTATAAAATAACGTTACTGATACATAAAACCATAGCTTCCGGTCTACCTGATTTCATCAACAGGTTATTAATCTCCCACAACCTGCATCGCACATTACATTCTTCTTATCAAAACCTGTTATCCATTCCCTCTTTAAGACACTTTGGCACCGTGCATACTAATAAAGTTCATCACTTGATAAATTTAAAACTAGCTTGAAGGCCTTTCTTTTTAAAGACGCATTTGGAGTATAATAGTCCTTTTAAGGACTGTAATGGGACTTTTGCTCCTTGCTTTTCTTATTCATTTTAATCTTTTCTACAAAGTGCTAGATTATTTATTTTTTGTTTCCTCCCTTTTGTTTTCATCCTTCTCTCTTTCTTTTTCATTATAATTTGTTTTGCTTTGTTTTTAAATATATGCCTTTCTGACTGTCTGTTTTAATAATTACACAAATGTATTTCTACCCTTTTTCATTTTGTTTTGGTAAGTTCCCCAAACAAACCTGAAACCTAAAACGGAATTTATTTTTTATTTTATTTTTTTATTTTCTTTCCGGCGACACAGCACAAGAAACGGCAGAAATTTAAACCTATAAGCAGTGCAAACACATACGGGAAAGACAAGCTGCTGAAAAGTTCTCAGCCGGCCCGTCAGATACTCCATGCTATCCACAAACAGTGCTGAGAACTAGTCAGCCTGCTTGTCATTACAACAAAGGAGAAGGAGGATGAGAAGGAGGGGCTGCCTCCCCCTCTTCCCGCCAAAGACTGCCACAGAATCAGCTCTAGGACACCCACTGCAAAAACCAAACCTGATCTAATACATATATGCAGACGACATCTCCATCCTAACAGCATAACAAATGAAATCTCAAAATACATTACTCATATAATGACTGAAATAGAACATTGGACAAGCAACTTCAAACTGAAACTTAACACAGAAAAAACAAAAATCTTCCTTGCAAGCCCAACGGATAAAATTGCCAATTCAATGCTACATATAAAAGACCATGATTACCCAATTACCAACACAATAAAAATATTGGGAGTCACATTGGACACACACACCTCACTATGATTGAACACACGAATATTGTGGCAACAAAATGTTTCACGATGCTATGGAGATTAAAGACCATCAAAAAATACTTTGACCCACTTTCGTTTAGATTACTAGTGCAATCACTAGTGCTTTCTACCCTGGACTATTGTAATATCGTTTATTTGGGTATCATTCAGAACTCAGCTGTCCGCTTGATATATGGATTAAAAAAGAATCACCATGTCACCCCCACCACAAACCAATGCACTGGCTGTCAGTCGAGGCAAGAATATTATTCAAGTTCTCCTGCATATGTTTCAAGCTAGTTTGGGGACTAGCACCTCCGTACCTGCAAACCCACTTTGCACTCCACAACCCAACAAGACAAACCAGAAACAGCTATTTTTTATTTTTTTTTTTCATACCCAAGCATAACCAATTGTAAATACAAAACCTTTCTGGACAGAACCTTCATGCTCCAAGCAGATAAACAACAACATTGGCTAGACAGTCACATTAATAAAGCCGAACTGACCTACAATGCCTTTAGAAAACTCATAAAAACTACCCTATTTGACAGATACATCACCTAAACAGAACCTCACCAAGCACTCTTTCTTTTCACAATGCTCTCTGAAATCCTAATTCGTGCTGTTTCTGAATCTCTAAACAAACTGTACATTGTAATTTTTTCCCTTTTTTTTTCAGGAAAGCTGTGATTTTTCTTTACAAGTCAGCTCCGAAATTCTTAGCAAACATTATATTTTGTAATTTTGATTCCTAATAGTCTCTGTACTCTGTACTCCCTCCACATATTGTAAATCGCTGAATGTTCAGCTCTCTTAAATGTAAACCGCCTAGAAGTCGCAAGATTGTGGCGGTATAGAAGAATAAAGTTATTACCATTATTATTATTATTACTGAAGCGAACAAAGTCTCATCTGTCTAGGACACAGGTGTCAAAGTCGGTCCTCGAGGGCCAGAATCCAGTCGGGTTTTCAGGATTTCCCCAATGAATCTGCATGAGATCTATTTGCATGCACTGCTTTCAATGCATATTCATTGGGGAAATCCAGAAAACCCGACTGGATTCCGGCCCTCGAGGAGGGACTTTGACACCCCTGGTCTAGGAGGTGGAGAATCCTAAGTGCCTTTATGACCCATTAGAAAAACAATATCACAATGCAGGAATTTTTTCAATAAAAAAACAATATAACAATGCAGAAATTTTCGCTTACCTTACCTTATAAGCGAGGTACATTAATAATATACAATATAATCTTATACTCTATAAAATCTTATCTAAGCGATAGAAGAGAAAAGCGCATGCAAAGAATGGCACAGATGACAGAATGCGCAGACGTTTCTCCACAATAGAGACTTTCCAAAAGTCTTCACTTAATTTCATTCTTCCCGAAAGAATGGCAGCTGCTTATTTTCGCGGCGGGAATTTACCGAAAACTCCACATTAATATTTGTCCTTGCCAAAAGGACAGTAACCGCGGCGGGTTTACCGAAAACCCTATAATATAAATAAAGGGTTGGAACATGACCCCAATACCTGTGAGTATTAAAGAACAGAATTCAAAAATTCAGAAATACTCACAAAATATTGGTAATGTCAAGTCCATCGCGGACGTAGCCCCCAAATTGAAACGTACAGGATCCGTTTCTTGGTCCCGAAATCGTCCTGCAAAACATTCTGTCATCTATTACAGACGTCCGGAGGCAATTCCCCTTAGAAAGAAAGATACCAGACAGAGTTCTAAAGGGATAGCCTGTTTTTTTATTAGTCTGCATTCATTATATATCTTCAGTGGTATTAGCAGATGACGTAAGTATAGACCATATCTAGTGACAGGATACATAGGCTTCAAAGAAGTAATCAAAAAGGAGCAGGATATGTACTTCATTGTTTAAAGCTAAAAGGTGTAAAAAGCTTCCTTTATCTATCTCAACAGGTACATAGTAGTGGGGGGTCGAACCTTCATTGTCTGAGAGTTAACTTCGTTAACATAAATTAAATGACCTCTTCCCAAACCATTAAGAGAGTAAACACCCAACATTCTACATTTGATTACTTCCAGCATGGACAGAGACAGAAAACTTATCCATTAAAATGTGTCCTTTCATAGACAGAGACAGAAAACCTATCCTTTCCTTTCAGAGGTGCTTCTGGATATGGGAGCTGAGTGAGATATAGGTGCTTCTGGACATGGGGAGGGCTTAAGGGGAAGACAGAGATATTGGACCACAGGGAAAGAGGGAGGAGATGGTGCACAAGGATGAGGGGAAGGGAAGAGAGATGGAAAACATGCTATTTATAGATAGATGGAAATAGGGGAGGAGATGGTACACATAGATGGGGATGGGGTAGGAGGAAGGGCAGAGTGAGGGAATAGATGGTGCACATGGATAGATGGGAAGGGAAGACATGGGAAAAGTAGATATAGTTGAGAAGAAAGCAGAAAAATGGAAGAAAGTTAAATGTTAAAAGTTAATGCCAAAGATGGATGTAGGTTTGATCCAAACAGACCGGGGATTTTAAATTACAGTCCACTTGAGGGGGCAATATTTTCAAAATAGAACAAAACACAAAAGACCCCCTCTCATCAATACTGGGCAAGTTTCTCAAATAATATCATCATATAACATTTAAAGGCTTTTAAATATTTAAATGTGCTCATAAGCTCTTTAGCAAGGCGCCATAGCAGCGGTACAATGTCGCTGGAAAGGCGCTTGAATTTTAATCATAACACATTGCACTTATCTGAAAAGGTCAGTTCACAGCTCCAACACAGTCTGTGTTTCGCTACGCTACATCAGGAAGCCGGTAGGATAAGCTTTTTATATTGATTTTTTTTTCAATATCAAGTGTGTAGACCAGGGGTGTCAAAGTCCCTCCTCGAGGGCCGCAATCCAGTCGGGTTTTCAGGATTTCCACAATGAATATGCATGAAATCTATTTGCATGCACTGCTTTCATTGTATGCTAACAGATCTCATGCATATTCATTGGGGAAATCCTGAAAACCCGACTGGATTGTGGCCCTCAAGGAGGGACTTTGACACCCCTGGTGTAGACCAAAGGACTCAGGCACTGCACACTGCAAATAAAATCAATATAAAAAGCTTATCCTTCTGGCTTCCTGATGTAGCGTAGCGAAATACAGACTGTGTTGGAGCCGTGAACCAACCTTTTCAGATAAGTGGTTAAACAGCTTTTGTAGAGCCATTCCAGTAGAAGCAAGAATCCTTGCTCCATGCAATGTGTTATGATTAAAATTCAAGCACCTTTCCAGCGACATTGTACCGCTGCTGTGGCACCTTGCTAAAGAACTTATGAGCACATTTAAATATTTTAAAGCCTTTAAATGTTATATGATGATATTATTTGAGAAACTTGCCCAGTTTTGATGAGAGGGGGGTCTTTTGTGTTTTGTTCTATTTTGAAAGATGGATGAAAGATGGATGTAGGGCAGAAAGTGAAGAAGGAGAGAAAAACAGCAAATGGATAAGAAGACCCTGGAAACAGGGATAAGAGCACAGACAGAAGGAAATGCAACTAGAGACTGGGAAAAGGTGATTAGAGAAATAAAACCACCAGACAACAAAGGTAGGAAAAATGATTTTATTTTCAGTTTAGTGATTAAAATGTATCAGTTTTTAAAATTTATATCTGCTGTGTATATTTTGAACTCTTCAGGAAGAAATTCATTTCTTTCTATTTCTCTGGTGTTGTACTGCATGCAGAGTCTGGCATTTTAGGATTTCATATGTGTATATTAGTAATTTTAGTTTGTGGTCTTATATTTGCATAGGCTTTATCTATGTTCTTCATGTGTGACTGAGCCAGGTATTCTGGTAGGAATGAAGGTTGAGGAACATTATTGCTATCATGGCCCCAAGTAGGAAGATATTTATCAGCTCTCCTTCAGCCCTTTTGGACCCAGAATAGCCCTCACTTAAAAATTAGCAGCAACCACTGCCCTAGGGTTACCATATGGCTCCAGAAAAAAGGAGGATGGATTAAAACATCTGGGTTTTACTTCCAGTGCTGCTGCTGCGGTAACAGCCCCAAATCCCATAGAGGTTTAAAGGGCTTTGGGGCTTTTGCTATGTGACAGCTGCTAGCATGGCTTTGAAAAAAAGGGGTGGGGGAGGGTAAGCTATTTACATGTGATATTCTGAGGGCTGTACTTGATTGAATTTTTTTTATTTATTTGCTAGCTTTGTTTTGTTGCTTGGAAATGGACATTGTTTGGTTTGCCTTCACACTGAGAAAAGCTCTAAACCATGCGCTATTGGTTTGTTTTTATACTGGGGAAAAAAGCACTAAGGGCTCCTATTACTAAACTGTGGAAGAGCTTCTTACCACAAGCTAGTGAGGTAAATGCTCCAATGCTCATTCGATTCCTTTGAGCATTGGAGGATTACCTCGCCGGCCCACAGCAAGAAGCTGTTTAGTATCTTCCATGGCTTAGTAAAACCCAGAGTAAGTTATTTGTGTGTGATATTCTGAGGGCTGTTCTTGATATGTTTTGCACATGAATAATTATTAGAACTAAAATTATTGTCTGGACTAAAATATCACCGGTATTGAGTTGGTGTTTGGCTTTCTGTGCACAATGCAGAACCCAGCACACCTCAAGAGTTGTACTGTTATTGATGTTCTTTAAAAAAAATAAAAGTTAGAACACTCTCCCACCCCACCACCACCACTATATGCTTAAAATATTTATTTGCAATGTCTTAGGCCCATAACATTGTATAAAATCATCTTTCTGCTTTGAATGGAGAGATGTGTGGAAAAAAAGTAAGACAGCAGGGGCGGAGGTGAAAAATGTGGGGATGGTGAGGGGACGGGGCTGAAAATGTGGGGACAGTGAAGGACAGCGATGAATCTTTGTCTCCACGTCACTCTCTAGTTCACGTATTTAAAATGACAGGTATCTGAACAGCAGCTCTGGCTTGTGTCTCAGCCCAGGGCATGCTTGCAGATGTGGTCTGAAAATTCCTAGTCTCTGCACGTGACAGAGTGAAACCAGCCATGAAGCAAGCAAGTCTGGAAATGTCAGCAGCAGGGAAAGGTTTCAAGTTTTATTAAAATTTGATAAAATGCTAATCACAAATTTTAAACGTTTGACAATTAAAATATTAAAAAGGGGACCAATCAACATACTCATTAATGACAAGACAGAACTTACATGAAAACAATAGGATTTTGGGGGAAATACAATTTTAAAAGAAAGAAAGAAAAAAAAAAAAAAAGGAGTACAATTAAGGTTAAAAACAAGAGGAAAGTGGGAGAGATCATTTAATGTTAAGGTAGAGTAATACAGAATTTGGCAAAAATGGATCCAGAGATCTTCTAAAGCAACAAGCAAAAAACAAAAGGAATTGACCCCGAAATATCCACAAAGAAGAAAATCCAGAGAGAACCAAAAAAACTCTGTGAAGTGACGATGTTCCTAAATGGACTTTATTTGAAAGTGTCAAAGTTCCAAAGGTACACTGAAATCATCCACCGAAAATAATTCCATCCACATAAAAGTAAATCAACCACATAAGAGCCTTAAAGGACCTAGTCCGCTAGGGATACAGGATCCAACACGGTCCGCGTTTCGACAAAAAGTCTTCTTCAGGGGTCCCTGGGGATCCTATAAAAGTGAGTACGTGGGAAATAATTGTGTGGTGAGCCGGAAGTGAGACACTGCTTGCATTTGCATTTGCAAGCAGTGTCTCACTTCCGGCTCACCACACAATTGTTTCCCACGTACTCACCTTTATAGGACGGTATTATTTTATGTGGATGATTTCAGTGTACCTTTGGAACTTTGACACTTTCAAATAAAGTCCATTTAGGAGCATTGTCACTCCACAGAGTTTTTTTGGTTCTCTCCAGAGATCATCTAGCATTCATATGCATCTTTAAATAGGAAGCTTCTAAGGTTTCCCTTAAATTTATCTAATTTTTGTTCAAACCTTAAACGTGATGGTAGCAAATTCAAATTGTAGTGGCTATAACTTCAAATGAAGAAGCCCTGAGAGTACTAATGATTTTTAAAGATGGGACTTGGCCAGTTGTTTGCACTACTGTCTAAGGCAGAAACCAGCAAACAGCTTTGTGGGTTTAGCAAAGAATCTCTGCCTTGTTAAATATGTCACATTTCAAGGAAACTGGATTTTTCTATACATTCATTTTTCAACCTGATATACATTTTGTTTCCCAAGGGTTTTTTTGTGTGTGTGTGTTTGTATGTGTGTGTGTGTGTGTTTATTATATAGTATTTAAAAAGGATTGGAAACAAAATATATTGTCAAGTTAGCAAATGAATATTTAGGGAAAGGGAATTGTGTACTGGCTTCTTGTGGCTTTGGCATTTCAAAGCTGCCATTCATAGTGGTGGGCACTGGAGGATTAAGTGGCTTGCCAAGGGTCACAAAGAGCAGCACTGGGATTTGATCTCACAACCTCTGGGTACAGAGGCAACAGCTCTACCAGTGAGCAAGATTAGTGTGTGCATGCAAAACGTCACTTGCCCTGATGACCCCACACCTTCCTAAAGTTCATTCATACCCCAGATAAATGGCTCATTCAACAGAACACACATTGTTTCTACAGAGACACAGTCGAAGAGGCTGAAGGGATTCAAGTGTACCTGATAAATTAACGGTTAGCAGCATTATATATCCATAACACTGAAGTTGTGAGAAACAAAAGTCCCAGCTTAGTGAAGCTTTCTATCCTAAAGCGTTAGTTACCTTTGATGCTTGTGGGTTTCTACTACTCTGTTGAAAACATCAGAAAGGTATATATGAGAAAGAGGAGCCAATGCTTAGGCCGGAGGAAAGTCAGTTTGGCAGTAATGTTAGGCCATCAGACATTTGGATCCTGTATGTGGAATCTGGTATCCTAT
Organism: Geotrypetes seraphini; assembly: GCF_902459505.1. Lineage (NCBI taxonomy): Eukaryota > Metazoa > Chordata > Amphibia > Gymnophiona > Dermophiidae > Geotrypetes > Geotrypetes seraphini. The sequence continues at coordinate 44,014,245 of NC_047090.1, read as the reverse complement.
GAGTCACATCATTTGGCCAGTTATGCAGCTGTGCAAAAGAGGAATTCCAGCTAACATGCAAGCATTCTCTACCACTATAACTTGGCATAGAAATTGGGTAACAAAGAATGTGCAAGACAGAGCTCCATATCCAAGAGACAGAAAGCTTTTTCCTCACCAGCTCCTTTGTAAATATAGAGGGTTACCAACAGGGAATAGAGGGTTAGGAGAAGGCCATGGACCCTGGGTGCTAATCTTTGGGGGGGCAGTAGAAGATGAGCTGGAAGATAAAACCAAACAAGGACAGTGTCTTTGTGATCTTGTGTGTGTGTGGGGGTGTGGGGGGGGTGGGAGGCACAGAAAGAAGAAGAGATAAATGTAAGCCTTGATCTCCAAACTCTTGAGACCCATAGCATACTACTGAGAGTCTAGTATGTATGAAGCTATTCTTTTATGTAGAGACTCATGAAAAATAATTTTTTAAAAACCCACTACATCTAACCTACAGTTCAGAAGAACGAGAGCAACTGTCTAGCAGGAGATGGCTGAAGTTACCAAGGAGGACAGTAAATACAGTTAGAAACAGAGGAGCCAGGGAAGACACATAAGTGCCTATAATTGGCTGAAAGAAGGCACAGGCAGTCTTCTAGCACCCCAAGTTTAGATATTTTAAAAATCTGAGCACTAAATATGTGTTTTCCCCTGGGCCAGGGGTAGGCAATTCCGGTCCTCAAGAGCCACAGGCAGGTCAGGTTTTCAGGATATCCACAATAAATATGCGTGAGATAGATTTGCATCTCAAGGAGGCAGTGCATGCAAATCCATCTCATACATATTCATTGTGGATATCTTGAAAACCTGACCTGTCTGTGGCTCTTGAGGACCAGAATTGCCTACCCCTGCCCTAGGCCAACCCTCAGGGAAGAGGAACAGCCTTCATAGTGGGAGTAAACAAACACTATTCCAGCATTGAACAGAAAAGTCCACCAGATGCTTTCCTCTAGGTGAATTTCTAAACCTCCAATTCAGGGCTTCCTTCCACCATGTTCCCTCTTTTCATGGGTAAAACGTTTTGTGGTACTTGCAGAGCCTTCCAGCTCTTCCGCTTCAATGAGAATAACACTTGGTTAGACAGCTTGGGAATATGCAAATCAGGCTCTTTCCTTGGCCCAGCCCTATGTAAATCAGACCTCCTGTAGCCACTTCTAACCAGCTCTGTAGGGGTAATTCTCCTTGAAAATCGTCTTATCCAAACAGCAATCTCTTGATACTAAGCTGTTTTAATGAGAAGCAGGAAAGTAGAACAGCCACTATCCCTTGGACAGGACAGTACCATTACCTTATGATCCTGTCCTCTACCCCCAGCTGTTAGTCTTAATTCCAAATAAAACACTTCCAAACTCAAACAGGCAAGACTCACAAGAGAGCCTTTTCCCACTTTCCCGCTAAGTACTTTGCATCCATACAGTTTCTCTACAATCCTTCCCCCATATACTTTTAGGGCTGGAGTTGTTCAGGCCTTGTAGTCTCCCCTTTTCATAAGTCGGGTACTTTTCCTCATCTTTTTTGCCCAACCTCTCCCCCCCCTCTCTTTCTGGGGAGAACTTCTAGGGACCTTTGTTTGGGGGGGGTTCAATTATGTTTATTGTGAATTGCAACACAGACTGTACAATCAGCAAACAATAGAAGCGTGCTCAATACTGTACAAAGATAATATAACGAGTATCAACAGTGAGTCAATGTGAACTGTGCCCTGCTAACCAACAACCCCATTGCAATCTACATTTTCTATATTTATAACCCTCAAACACTCTACCTCTTCGACCTTTCCCCCAAACAAGCATACCCACATATTCCCCATCCAAAATCCAGCTATCATTCCTCACACACCCAACCTCACATACACTTTCACCCAGCCATCCATCCCATGGCATATCTTCAGAAACCAGGAAAAAGCCAGATCGTCCCAGATCTAGTCCTGGGGAGCACCCAGGCAGTTGGTCAATAAATCCTTCCAAAGGGCTACATAACACAAACGATCTAGTCGACCTCCTGTGGGAGACCATTGTATCTCAAATTGAGCCACCTCTGCAACCCAGTTAAGCCAATGGGAATAGGAGGCCGCCCGATCTGACACCCAATGATGCAACAAAAGTATTTTGACCACCAAGACAGCCATGTATGTAAACTTTCGCTGAGGAAAGGAGAGCCCCGCCTCTATCATGGTCCTCTGATCCCCAAGCAGTAACATGCCATAGTCCCAGGGTATGGAGTAGAGAGTTTCAAGTTTTATTAAAATTTGATAAAACGCTAATCATAAATACTAAGCGTTTGACAATTAAAATTAAAATGGGGAACAATCAACGGACTTATTAAGACACAACTTTACTTACATGAAAACAACAGGAAAGTGGGGAGAAATACAATTTTTTAAAAGGAAAGAATACAATTAAAGTTAAAACAAAAGGGAAATGGGAGAAATCATATTGATGTTGAATATGAGTAGGAACAGAATGTAGCAAGGGAGGAGCCAGAGATCGATTAGCAATCATAAGCGTCTTTAAATAAGAAGCTTTTAAGGTTGCCTTTAAATTTATCTAGATTTTGCTCCACCCTTAAATATGATGGTAACGAATTCCATATTGTAGGGGCTAAAGTCGCATATGACGAGGCCGTAAGGGTACTAATGAATTTTAGGGATGGGTCATGAAGAAAGTGCTGTGATGCGGATCTTAAAGTTCTCAAAGGTTCGTGAGGAATAAGATACTTATGAATAAAAAGTAGGTTCCTTGGTGTTTATAGTTTTAAAGGAGATTAAGGCAATTTTATAAGTTATACGGTGGTGGATTGGTTATAAGTTATACGGTTGTGTGCATTTTTTAACAGAGGAGTAACGTGATCAAATTTTTTCTTGTTTGTTATAATTTTTCTTGCAGTGTTTTATATTAATTGCAAACGTCGGATGTCTTTTTGGCAGATTCCTTTAAGTAAGGAATTGCAGTAATCATGTTTGGAAATTATGAGGGAGTGAATTAAAATGTTAAGAGATTGAGGATCAAGAATGTTAGCTAAGGGACTCAGTCAAGAAGGAAAGAATTCCTTACATACCGGGAAAAAGTTGTATCATTAGGAGCCTCTTTTCAGTTAAGATTTCCTTGTAAATGCTTTGTTGTACATCAAAACAATAGATATATTTTTTATGATTCAGATCAATTACGTTTCTTTTTAGAAGGAAAAGGAGTTTCATTTGCACTATAGTGATTTTTGGTATAACTCAAGTCTATTATTTGTGCCATCGGTTTTACACTTAATTTCCTTTTCAATTTACAATATGTGATCTTTCCTGGAAGATTTTCTCTCTTTGTCTCCTCCCCCCTTTATGATTGAGGACTATGTTTAAATTACATATGGGTTTTCCTTTTTGTTATATTATATTGATCCAATAGGAAATTGGATTTATTTTTGTATTGCCTTTTTGATTTATTTTGTTTATTAATAGAAATATTGGATGTACTAATATCGTAATGTTGCCTGTTAAGCACAATTGTTGTACTTATCTAAAAATAATTTAAATAAAGAATTAAAAAAAAAAAAGAATGTTAGCTAAGGATTTAATCATTCTGAGTTTCCAAAAGCAATTCTTGACAACTGCACTAATCTGTAAATGATAGGACAGTTTATTGTCCATTATTACTCCAAGGATTTTTATAGAGCTAATAAAGTTTACCGGTGTGCTATTGATAGTTATCTGGGATATTAAGTGAAGATTTTCTTTCCAAGGAAAAAGAAGACAATTGGTTTTAGAGATATTTAGCAAGAGCATGTTGTCACAAAGCCATTGGCTGATCTTATTGAGTTTTAAGTTGACAAGATTGATGTCATCAGGGTTGGATGCGTCAATGGGATCGATAATCTGAATATTATTGGCATAAGTGTATGCAGTAAGGCAAATTGATTGACATAAAGTAAGCAAAGGGACCAGACAGATATTAAAAAGTAGAGGGGAGAGTATTGATCCTTGGGAAACGCCATTTTAAAATATGGTTGATGATGTGTTGTTAAAGGATACTACAGAAGTACGATTAGAAAAGTAAGAAGAAAACCAGTTGAGAATTTGTTCAGAAATTCCAACGGTGGCAAGTCTTTGAAGTAGTAATGAATGATCTATTGTATCAAAGGTGGCTGAAAGGTCTAAGGAAATAAGAATGACAGACTTGTGTTGATCCAGATAATATTGTATGGAAGTGGTGAGACCAATTAGTGAATATTCTGTTGAATGGTTTTTGCGAAAACTGGTTTGATTGGGGTGTAAAGCATGAGTATGGTCAAATAAAACAGATATCTGGTTGAAAACTATTTTCTCGGGGGACAGAAATCCCACTCTTCCCTGCGATAAATCCCTCTGTCCCCGTGAGGAATCCCCTCAGTCCTCATCCATTCCCCTAAAAGTTACCTGTCCCCATAAAAAGCAGCAATCACTTCAGAAAGCTTTGATTTTTTTAAGCCTTAGTTTATTTAAACCAACAATAAAATACAATCATTTCTTTAACACCCCCCTTTTTTTAAATACCCCCTCCTCTCTATAAAAAATATTTTTCGTAATAATCCATGAATCACAAAGCAAAGGTGCACCTAGGAAACAGGAGCATCATAAACACTGTTAAACATTGTTAAACTGAAGCCAAATTAATGCAGATTGACTCTGCACAGTCAATGCTAAAAAAACCCAGTCCTTATCATACATAAATACACAACCTCCCTACTCCTCACACTGGCCCACTTGCTTCCTTGTCACCATAACAACACTCTCCCTATCCCTGATCCTGTCACCATCATCTCTGCACCCCCTTATACCTGTTCCTGTCACCAGATTCTCTCCCTTCCCCTTCACCCCATCTAGCCTGCCACTTCACTCTCCCTACCTCTCTCTCTCTGCCCAAGGTGGAAGGCTATCACCTTGGCTGGCCTGTTTGCCACCTTATTCTCTAGTCACCTGTCATCCCATGCTCCCTGTCACCATTGCCTCATTCTCCCTACCCCTCATGATGGTAGTCACCTGTCCCTTTTGCTGGTTCTCATATTAGTCATACTGCCTGCTTACTTGTCTTTGCTATCTTGTGCCCCCCTCCTCTTCTTATCATCTTACTCTCTCCCTTCATGCCAGCTCTCACTCTTTCTTCTCCTCGCCCTGGCCTGCCTGTCACTTCCCTCTCCCTTCCCCCCTAGCTGTCCCCCACAATCCCAAGCCCACCCCTGCCTAACCTGTGGGCCAAAACGACTCTCCTTTCTTTCCTCCCCCACCAGTCACATGCATGTCAAGTCCCAGCACCCACCAACCCTAGCTCTGCTGGGTTCCGGAGGTCTGTGAAGTTTTCCCAACCCCCGACTCTGGGTTGCTAGCAGGCTCAGGGAGATCCAAATAATGTTGGGGCCAGGCCCTGGGCACCCTCTTTTCGGGTTTCCTGTCCCCTTTCCTCCCAGCACCCACAGGGAACTTGGCAGGCACAGAGCCTGATTGGTCACAACCTTCATCATAGCAGCGGGGAGCTGTGGAGGGGGAGGCGCAACTTTGGCCAGCTCAGGTGGGGGCAGGGCAGAACGTAGCTGGGAGCCAGAGAGCCATCCCGCTCCTCACTCGGGTGGCTGCACAAAGGCATCAGAAAGTGTAGCATTGTAGCTCCCCAGAAGCAGCAACTCAGCCGCAGGCTCTCCCTCCACATGTACAGAAAAGTGGTAATCAATCCTTATAGAAAATTAATTTTTAAAAAGCTAAAGCTAAAACTCCCCCTTGCTCTTTTTATTTTAACTTCAATGGGCATATATGAGACCAAACTACTGCAGAAGAGGTTGGACTTTCAGCTAACAATTTTACCATCACTAAGCTACAACAAAGGTTTTTTGTATTTCAAATCCAAGGATGCTAACTTCCATGATCTGCACGAATTAAAAGGGATTTTTATATTCAGCCCCCCCCCCTCCCCACCGATCCAATTGTAGTTACACAGTTCTAGATAGAATATTTCAGTCCACAGTCCTGGATTTCTGAATACCCCATCTCTGTGCTGCACCAATTCCAGTGGGTAGAATCAGAGATTACAAATCTCACACTGCTTGGGGATGTAAATGCTAAACCAGACCTGGCTATAAAGCCTCCAGCCTTAAACTGGATAACTTGGCATCTCTATTACAACTTTCTTTTCCTTCCCTTCCCCCTCAGCAGGCTCACGGTTACTACCTTAATCCGGGCCAGCCAAAGAAGTTGATCCACTCCTGGTTTTCCCCATGGCATCAGTTATACCGTGCTGATTTTTACCATGCACGCCAGGGAGGCAAAACCAGGTCTTTTTAAGCGCCTGCCTCCTGCTGAGCATCTTCACCACTTTGCCCGGTAAAGGACCTACTTTACCCCGTTACGAATTGCTAAGGGGAGAGAAGACGGTCAGTGTGAGATCAATGCGACAACCACCACTCTCCCGTAACGGAAGCAGCATTCTAACCCTTCCCCTGCACGGGACTCACCTAGCCGAGAACGCCGGGGCTGCGAAGACACACAGACGCAAGCAGCGGTCCAGTCTGGAGCTCATCACATAGGCAGTAAGCTCAGCACAGGTATACATTGGTTCAGCTCCAGCACAATGGGCCAATCACAAATGACCTTAGAACTCTGAGTTCGTTTGTGATTGGCCCGTTGTGCTGCAGCTGAACCAATGTGTGCCTGTGCTGAGCTTACTGCCTACGTGATGAGCTCCATGCCTACATGACATGCTGCTGATTCGTCAGGACTTGGAGCTCAGCGCAGCGCCGGACCGACAATAAGGTAGGCCTCGAGTTGGGAAGATAGGAACCCCAGTACAAGCACCGTGGGAGTCCGGTGGGCATTGGTGGGGTCCCCGTGGGAGTACTGTGGGCCTGGGAGGGGTCCCCATGGGAGTCCCGTTGACCTAGGGGGGATCCCCACAGGACCCACGGGATTCCTGTGATCCCTGTTCCCGTGCAGACCTCTAGTTTGGAGCATTTCATTGTCTGTTCAATAATGGGGAGAACGTGCAACCATATTTCCATGGTGGGGCACTCCAAAAAATGATGGACTAAAGTGCCTGATGCTCGCTTACATTTGGAGCAAAGCCCCTGTTCCCACAATCCCATTCTTGCTCCTTGGACTCGAGAAACATATGCCCTTTGTAGGATTTTATATTGCATTTCCTCGAGATCTGTCGTGCCTCTCATAACATGGACATTATCAAAAAGGTCTAGAAAAGATTTTCGTGGTGTATAGAACAGTGCTGAGCGGGGGTTTTTTTCCACGCTGATTTTTGGACGCCATATATAAAGTAGAATTTCCCTTTATGTGTGTAAGTGACTGTACAATTTTATAAAAGGCCTTTTCCACTTTACATGTGGAAAACCCTTTGCAAAATTAGCTCTGGTTGGTATAAAATATCATGCCTGAGTATATGGCCCTCAAATTTTGTTACTTTTATAATATCTTATGGAGAGTCATGTAGCCAACAAAACTGGAGATTCTTCCGGCTATCAGGATGGCTACTTGAGGAAAAGTGACATTGATCATTTTTCTCCCTCCTATATTCAAAGACTCCATAAGATTTCAGGGAGGGATTAAGGCATCTCCTTCTTTGGCTCTTTCATCTCTCACTTAAAAGCTGTCATACCAGCATATAAAACACTGCTCTTGCCTTTCTCTCCAAGTTTCCCATGGCCTTCCTTTTTGAAAAATACGCTACTTAGGAGAAAGTTAAAATGCATAAAAGATGACATAATATAGCAGCCTGTTTCCTGTTTTCTATTCTGCTCATGCCAAGTGTGGTAAACTGGCCATACGGTTCTCACACAATACTTTGTAAATAGATTTCTGAATTCAGGACTGAATATAGGGAAAAATCCATGGCTTGTCAATCTATAAAAGCTGTAAAATTCTCCAGGAAAGCCATAATATGCTGGTCTTTATGTTGACATAATATGTTGATAGATTGCTGTGCCATAAATATTTTCTACAGTCCCTTCTAGGACTGTAGTATTAGTTCCCTTTTTGTCCCTCTTTAATGCCTACCTAGATTCCCTTGGGTATTTCCCAGTTTGATTATAGATAGAGTGACTAAAATGGTTAAGGGACTGGAGGAGTTGCCATACAGTGAGATATTAGAGAAACTGGGCCTCTTCTCCCTTGAAAAGAGGAGACTGAGAGGGGACATGATTGAAATGTTCAAGATAATGAAGGGAATAGACTTAGTAGATAAAGACAGGTTGTTCACCCTCTCCAAGGTAGAGAGAATGAGAGGGCACTCGCTAAAGTTGAAAGGGAATAGATTCCATACAAACGTAAGGAAGTTCTTCTTCACCCAGAAAGTGGTAGAAAACTGGAATACTCTTCCGAAGTCTGTTATAGGAATTCAAGACAAAGATAGACAAGTTCCTGCTGAACCAGAATATACACAGGTAAGGCTAGTCTCAGTTAGGGCACTGGTCTTTGACCTAAGGGCTGCTGCGTGAGCGGACTGCTAGGCACGATGGACCACTGGTCTGACCCAGCAGCGGCAATTCTTATGTTCTTATAGATTTGCATATATAACATAACATATAATGGAAGCAGTGCATGCAAATTTCTCTCATGCATATTCATTGTGAATATCTTGAAAACCAGACTGGCTTGTTGTGTCACAGGGACTGGGTTGAGAACCCCTAGTTTAGACAAACAGAGTGCATAGCACTGATTTCTAACTCAGAGTATCCTTTTCATGTCTTTAAAGCAGTAGTTCCCATCCCTGTCCTGGAGGACCACCAACCAGAATTATCATTACTTGGTCTCACTTATACTATTTACTAATTTCTCGACCATCACAAATCTGTTCTTCTAATTTCTCTTGACTTGTCAGTGGCTTTTGACACCATTGACCTCAGTCGCCTCAAAAACTGCGGAATCTCAGGTTCCGCACTTCTCTGGTTCTCCTCTTATTTTGAAGATCATAACTTCAAAGTATATTTGAAAGAAACCACCTTACTACCAATTATTCAAACCTATGGTGTCCTTCAAGGCTCAATTCTTTCCCCTTTACTCTTCAACATTTTCCTAGCCCCTCTTCTCATTCTGGCCCAGTCTATTGGATTCACAATTTTCGCATATGTGGATGACATCCAACTTTTCCATCCCATTAATCCTGCAAACTCTATTGACACACAGGAAATAAAACTCTAAACTAGATAAAATCAGCGATTGGCTATGAACAAACAAACTTTCTCTTAATATAAACAAATCTCATGGCTTACTTTTCTCAATAAGAAATAACGAAATCATAAATGGACAAATTTCCATCGATTCTTGCTCAATACAAATGGAATCTAAATTAAAGCTACTAGGAGTCATCCTAGACAAAGACTTAACTTACCATGATCAAATAAGCTCCGTCATAAAAAGTTGGTGCTACAAACTTTGTCTTATACGCTCCTTAACTTCTATTCTCAAACCGCATCTATCGGAACTTTAATCCACTTATTAGTCATCTCTCATCTTGATTATTGCAACTCCTTATATAAAGGAATCACTCAAAAGGAATCACGTCATTTACAGCAATCAAACTCATACATAAAGCAGGAAAATATGACCATGTCACTCCTCTTCTACGAGAAGCACACTGGCTACCCATAAAAAATTATTTTGCTTGCTTTTAAATTTAAACATACGCACTCACCAGCTTTTCTCGATAAACTCATAATTTCCTACTCCTCACCACGGACCCTTAGATCAATAGACCAGAATTTATTGACTGTCCCCCCCAAACAAGGAACTTTATTACACTAGAAATAAAACTTTTCCGTTATGGCCCCAACTCTTGATAAATTCAAAACTAAACTCAAAACTTTCCTATTTCAAGACGCATTCCATAGCACTTAACAATATCCTATTTCAATAGTAATTCACTCCACAAAAAGAACCGCTTCTATGAAGTGACACCCTTCCCTGATGTTTTTTCCCCTCCCCTTATACCTTCATTTACTTTTATTTTTATGATGTAATTATAAACTTTCCTTTCCCTCTTTCCCTTAAGTCCATATACATCATTTTCTTTGTCTACTTCATGTTTTACCCATTTCTTTTTAACACCGTTTTTAAAATTTTTATTTTAATTACTATTATGTTTTTAGCTTTGTAAACCAGCCAGATACATGTTGATGGTCAGTATATTAAAATGTAAATAAACTTGAAACTTGGATAGTCCTAATGAATATACATGAGAGAGATTTGCATATAAAGGAGGTGACAGGCATGCAAATCTGCCCTATGCATATTCATTAGGGCTATCCTGAAAACCTGACCAGCTGGTGGTCCTCCAGGACAGGGTTGGGAACCACTGCTTTAGAGAGACACTTCAGATATGCTAACACGGCGTGGGCTATACTGATATGAGAGCGAATCAAAAATGAAAGGCAATTGTTAAATTACGTGATAACGGGAACAAAGCTAGCAAAATGCAACATATGTCCTTGTACATTGCCTGTTGGATAGTTTGTCCAAGCACAGTGCAGCACTCGGCCTTTAGTCGTGTAGATCCATGAGGTCAGAAACATGGACGTTCCATTGCAAGATTGCACCATTGAAGAACAATGAACAGTAGTGCACTTTCTTTGGGTACAGGAAGTGAAACCTATGGAAATTAAACATCAGATATTGACTCAGTATGGTCATAGCATCATGAATCAATGAAAGGTTTATGAGTAGGTAAAAAGGTTTAAAGTGGGAAGAACAGGTGTAACTGATGAAGGTTGTTCTGGTTGCCAATCAATATTGCGCACACAAGAGCACATTGGCACGGCGGATGCCTTGATTACAAAAGACCAATGGATAACGGTGTCTCAATTGGATGAAAATTTCAATATCAACTATGGATCTGCATTTGCCATAATGCATAATTACTTGGGATACAGGAAAGTCTGCGCACAATGGGCTCCCAACCAGCTTCCTGATCTGCACCAGCAACAGTGTGTGGAGGTTACGACCCAATTCCTGAGACGGTATGAAGAATACTGTGTACAATTCTAGAGTCTGCACCTTCACAAAGATATAAAAAGGATGGAGTCAGTCCAGAGTAAGACTACTAAAATGATTCGTGATCTTCGTGAGGACAGACTTATGAGAACAGACTTAAAGATGAGGACAGACTTAAAGATCTCAGTCTGTATACTTTGGAGGAAAGGCAGGAGAGGGGAGATATGATAGAGACGTTTAAATCAAAAATTCAAAAAATGTCACTCACCAGCAGTGGGTTACCACAATAAGATCTAACATTAAGATATAAAACAGGTGGAGAAAAAGCTTCAAAAACTTATATCACGCAGCAATTTTTGATGATTTTCAGCTGGCATTCTTATTGTCATTGGCAAATAACTCACCCCCTTAAGACAATGTTGAAAGATCTAAAGAGGGAACAACCCACTAATGTGCACATTAATAATTTTTTAAGTTTTCAAAATGTTTTAATACTTTTTAATCATTTTTTATAGTTTTTATAAATAGTTTATAAATTGTCAAGCTTCAAACTATAAAAAGCTAAAAAGCAGACAAAAGCAGAAGCAAACTATTTAGCTCTGGAAAGCCTACTAGAGCATCTTAAGTAGGTTAGTGAGTAGGCTAAACTAAACTAAAACTTAACCTTATAGACTGGGTCTTCAACCAAAGGAAGTTCGATGCGGTTAACAATAAATTTTAAAAAATAAAATAAAGTAAACTGAAATAGAAGAGTTAGTTTTCAAAATGTTTAGCAAATAAAAAAGTTTTTAGAAGTTTACGGAAGAGTTGGAAGGAACTGGGACACCTCAAAATTAGGGGAAGTTCATTCCATAGTTGGGGAAATTTAAATGCCAGAGAGCTGCTAAAATTCTTAACTCCTTGAATTCTTTTCCTAGAAGGAAGAGAAAGGTTAAATCAATGAATGCCTCTCGCATATGAAAATCTATAAACATTCCATAGTAGAGGAACAAGAGGAGCAAAGATACCATGCAAAATCTTAAAAACAATACATAAACACTTAAACTGAATTCTAAAATAAACCGGGAGCCAATGGAGAGAGAAAAGCAAAGGAGTCACATGGTCGAATTTGCTCTTTCCATAGATCAACTTTGCGGTGGTATTCTGAATCAATTGTAGCCTTTGAAGGCAGTTCTTAGTGATGCCAAGATAAATGGCGTTACAATAATCTAACTGGGATAATATAATAGATTGGACCAAAACAGAAAAATGACGTTGATGGAAAAGAGTTCTGACTTTCCTCAACATTTGTAAGCTGAAAAAACATTTCTTAACCAGAGAGTTTATTTGATCCTTAAAAGTAAGAGAAGAATCAAAAAGTATTCCCAAAATCTTAGAGGAGAACTCAATTTGTAGGGAGGTTCCAGAATCCAAAAGTACAGTGGAAGGAAGACCCAGATCCATAAACCACTCTACCCACATTTATGGTGGAAAGTGTGAGCCCACCAAAACTCACCAAAATCCTACTGTACTGCTATATAGGTACCACCTGTAGCCATAAGGGCTATTGGGGTGGTAGCCAAATGGGCATAGTGGGTTTGGGGGGCTCACTACAACTTTTAAGGGGTTATGGTGAGATGTATATATGGTACCCTTTATATAAAGTTCATAGCAGTGCCCTCTAAGATGCCCCACTGCTCTGTTAGCATGTCTATGGGGCCAGTCCATCATACTGCTGACTACTCCCATGTCCAAATGCAGTTCATTTGGATGGTTTTTTTTTTGGTTGAAAATGGGGTATAACTTTGGACATTAACATTTCGCCGTCCTTGTCCAATCCATCATCCTCTCCAAACTTGACTATTGTAATGCCATTTACCTATGCTTAACAAAAAAAAGCCTCCAAAGGCTCCAGCTTATTCAGAACACGGCAGCCAAGCTGATTTTTGCAAAACGTAAATCTGACCACGTCTCCCCACTCCTGGCCAATCTTCATTGGCTCCCAGTGATTTCCAGAGTCCAATTCAAATGCTCTTGCCTGGCTTTTAAGATTATTCACGGCATCCTTCCTTCCCTAATCCCACTTTCTTTCAACTCCTCGTGCCCTGACTCCACCAGGACCGCCCATAAATTAAAACTATCCTTCCCCTCGCTACATGGTATTCTCCACGCAGGTAAACTGGGAAAATCACTTCTTTTCAAAATCACAGTGTCAGCATAGCTATCGCTACCATTCAGCATTTTTAGTTGGCATTACTTATGTCAGCGAAGGCCTATGGGAAATTATATCAATCTGACTCTGGCATGGGAATGCAGATAGACCCTGAGGGCAGGAAGACGGTTTTAAGTAGCCCTGATTGATATGTTTTAAGTATCCCTGATATGTTTCAAGTAGCCCTGATTGAATCATGACTAGCTAAAAGGTGTTAATGTCTGATTAAGAGGGTGCTTAAGCCAATGGATCCCTCACTCTGTGTGCAGACACCATTTCATTTCAAGTGTGAACCTCATCAGTTTAAAGAGACTGCCGGTTCCTGCTAGACTCATTCAGCTTCCTGCTCCCTATCCGCAAAGATCTCCTACTCCTCTACTTCTTCACACACGTTGTTCTACCTTGGAGCTGGACATTTTTGTTTTTACCTATTCTTTCCACAAAACGTTTCCTGTTCCTTGGATCCCCAGATTCATGACAGCCACCTTCCTAAGAACGCTTTGCTGTACAGTTCAACTTATTTACTGAACAATACCTGGTGTAGTCATTCACCTCTGTCTTCCATCACCCTTAATGGGACAATCTACTCCACACCTCTGGTTACTAATGATTCTATGGACATTCCAAACTTTATTTCATATGCTGTACATCCCCTACCTCTTGGTATGGGCAACGAGACATTTCAAAAGCTGCTGAACTTTACTGAACTCCATACTTACATTGAACAACTTAAGAAAACCTCCAAAGAAGTGAATCATACTATCACTTTTGAAAATGGACAGATTGCACAAACTGTAGAAAATTTGCTACGAGACGCTCATGTCTCAGTTTGGGAACTTTTCTTTGAGTATTCGCCCACTGCAAACCACGTATTTAATGTTTTAATTCACCCTATCATTATCTTAATTATTGTACAAATTTTGTTATGTATTATTATGATTTTCCTTTGCTGTAAAGTGAAACACATGTACATTTCTTTACAACGCATATCATACAAAGTTCCTTCTAGCTTTTAAGGCAGTTATACATGTATTTCCAGTATCTTCTCTGACACTTGCTACTTTGGCTAATTTGGTTTTAATTTGGCATGGCCTATTGCATTACCATTACCAGGGTCACAGATAATATTTTCCCATATCCCATACTTAGATACTCTCTCAGGACATCTTGGTACCTTTATACCTGAACCTCCTGAAAAAGCTTCCTGCATCACTTATGCACCGTTCATTTGCTCAACGACGGGTAAGATATAAGCATACTGCGGTCCCCCGCCCAGTTGATGGCCTATACAACCTAAGACAGAGGTTTGAACTCATAATGGGAACTGTTTACAGACTATACAACCTATCTTCATAGCTTGGAGATTCTGCAGGACAGGGGACGTACTGTTGGAGGTAAGCGAGGGTACCACAAGCTTCCCTTCATTTCAAAGAATAAAAATAAAAAAAATATGGGAGATGTCAGCATAGCTATCGCTACCATTCAGCATTTTTAGTTGGCATTACTTATGTCAGCGAAGGCCTATGGGAAATTATATCAATCTGACTCTGGCATGGGAATGCAGATAGACCCTGAGGGCAGGAAAACGGTTTTAAGTAGCCCTGATTGATATGTTTTAAGTATCCCTGATATGTTTCAAGTAGCCCTGATTGAATCATGACTAGCTAAAAGGTGTTCATGTCTGATTAAGAGGGTGCTTAGGACAATAGGTTCAGGTGCACAGATCAAGAACAAAGAAGCCAGAGACTAATCCCATCCACCATGCCTGCAAGTATCACACCCTCCTTTGTCAATTGGGTTAACCATTGTTTCAAACAATTTACAAATTCTAAGCAGAAAGATACTGGGACATACAATAGTTTCTATACACAGAATAAGATTCCAAGGTATAAAAGCCTCCTCTCTGATCCATCAATGGATCTATCAATCTATCTTTCTGTCTCTGGAGGAGGGGGGTCTTGGCTCTCTCTCTCTCTCTGGCTCTTCCTAGAACTTCTGACTCTCTGTCTCTTTGTTTCTGGACTCTATAAGGCAGGAAAACTGCTTTGCTCTCTACTTAATTGTAATGCTTCATTGTAATGCTTATAAATATTACTTTTCTGTAAGACTATTTCTATAATATATTCTTTATGCAACCACCTCTGGCTGTGCCTATTATTTGATTCTACTTCCTGGTGAAACTTCAGTGAGGGAACTGAACCTGGAACCAGGCGTTTGTCAGTACGCCTCGCACTTAACCCCTACCACCTAATATTGTGGGGGCCACTAATAAAACTGACACACAGGTCTCTGGAATGACCTTACTATCCCGCTGCGGAACCTGAGCTCCCTCCATTTATTCCGCAAGCAACTAAAAACCTGGCTCTTCTCTAACATGTAATTTCTTTTCCCTTACTTTTCCACTCGATTTATAAACTTATGTAAACCTTTTCCTACCCTTTCTCATTTTTAAGTTCTTGTAAACCGTGCTGAGCTCTACTTCCGTGGAGATGATGCGGTATATAAACTTAAGGTTTAGTTTAGTTTAGTTTAGACATTATGATCTAGACATGCTGTTGAACTAGATGTCTAAGTAGATGATTTTAAAATAAAAAAATTTGGACATCTAGCGGTTAGGGTTTCAGAAATGACTTTTTTTTGTGCTTCCAATTTGGATGTTTTGCTTGAAATGTCCAAATCGGACTTAGATGTCTGTTTTGAAAATGCCCCTCCACATGCACAAATGCCATTATAGAAATTGTGCTCAATGCCCCATCATGGCATCTAACCATGTGGTGTCCAGTTATAGAGCTTCCCCCTTATTTATATGCTACTAGTGTTTCGGTGGCAGTGTTATTAGTTAAAATGTAAAATAAGCCTTCGCTACTATTGAATTCAATTATGTATACCTAAGTTTGCTGTGTGGAAGTCAGCAGCAGTCCTTACAGGAGTAAGATGTACTTTTCTAGCTTTGAGAAAAATAAATCTTGTGAAAGCAACTCAAGTTTTCTTGTTGCTCAGCTGACTGAGGAGCTTAAGCTACCCAAATTCTAAATACATCTTACACATACACTAATTATGAACTGAATATGAAGTGAACAATCATTTCCTGTCGCCCTGCCTTACTGAGCAGAAGCAGAAGCTTAGTGCCCTTTAGTGAAGGGTAAAATGATCTTTGCATTCCCTGGGATGTGCGTAATACCCGGATGTTTGATGCTGGTTACACTGGTAATTACTACACCAGATTTGTAGCTTTCTTAATTGTTTCCTTCCAATCCCAGTTAACACCCATGCTGACTAACCAGTCTGGTTCAGTTTAACGTGACATTTCCCTATTCAGATGGAAACAATGAATATACAATGGGTTTTTGACAAACGGTATGACTCCCTCTATTCTCCAGTGTCAGGGGTTTCTTAACTCTCAGCTGAAAAAGAAAGTTAGGGAAAGCACTGCTCTGCTCTATAGGCCTCTGGTATATGCTTATGCTATATGGTATATGGGGACATGATGATGCAGAAGTACAGGACTGCAAACTTAGGAAGATTCTCTTGGACTGGGTGGACACCATAAGATAAACTTTAAGAAAGGGTGAGCATTGGGAGCGTAAATAGGGACTCAGGATTTGGGTAGAATTGTGAGTGAGAGCTCAGCATTTGATAGAGCTGAAGAGTGATGACTCAGGGATTATGTGGGGGGATAGTGTAAATGTTTATGATAATGACATATACTGTATGTACCTAAATGCTAGTCTGCAAATACCTGCTTAACTTCATAGTGAGTATTTGTAAGGGGTGTGTACACAGGATACAGTATGGGTGGACTTAGGTGGGGCTTCCACTTATGCATGTAATTTAGAAAATACAGTACTGTAAGGTATGCATGTTCCTGCTGCATTCAGGTGCCTGCACTTATGCCAAATCTAAGGCATAAGTATGGACACTTGGAAGGAAGGTGTGACAATTACACCATGATGGAACCTAGGTGTCTAGGTTCTTTTGTAAAATAGGTTCCTACTGTATGGTCTCGGAAGACCAACATGGAGGTTCCCACTTGGAAAATGTATAAGTGCCAACCAATTATTGATTTGCAATTTAAGGCAGACCTTCGTACTTCCTCCATCTCTACGTCTTACACACATTTGGAGCCTTTTACAGCTGTGACTGCACTGCTTGTAATAAGACTTCCTGGTTCTCAGATGAAAAGTAAATCACATGGAGATGTATCTCAAAAGGATTCTGAGACATCTAAATAAACAGCATAGAAACATGATGACAGATGAAGGCCAAATGGCCCAACTAGTCTGTCCATTCGCAGTAACTTATCTCTTTCTCTCTCTGAGAGATCCCACATGACTATCCCAGGCCCTTCTGAATTCAGACACAGTCTATGTCTCCACCACCTCTTTTGGGAGTTTGTGCCATGCATCTACCACCCTTTCTGTAAAAAAGTATTTCCTTAGATTACTCTGGAGCCTATCACCTCTTAATTTCATCCTATGCCCTCTCATTGCAGTTTTCTTTCAAATGAAAGAGACTCAACTCATGCGCATTTATATTACGTAGGTATTTAAATGTTTCTATCATATCTCCCCTCTCTCGCATTTCCTCCAAAGTATACAGATTGAGATTTTTAAATCTGTTCCCATACACCTTATGATGAAGACCACACACCATTTTAGTAGCCTTCCTCTGGACCAACTCCATCCTTTTAATATCTTTTTGAAGGTGCGGCCTCCAGAATTGTACATAATATTCTCAATGAGGTCTCACTAAAGTCTTATAAAGGAGCATCAATACCTCCTTTGTCCTACTGGCCATACCTCTCCCTATGCAACCTAGCATCCTTCTAGCTTTTGCTGTTTGGCCATCTTAAGATCATCACATACAATCACATCCAAGTCCCGCTCTCCTATCGTGCACATAAGTTCTTCACCCCTAAACTGTACCATTCCCTCGGGTTTATGCAGCCCAAATGCATGACCTTGCATTTCTTAGCATTAAATTTTAGCTGCCAAATTTCAGACCATTCTTCAAGCTTCGCCAGGTCTTTTTTCATGTTATTCACACCATCTGGTGGTCTACTCTATTGCAGATTTTGGTATCATTCGTAAAGAGGCAAATCTTACCCGACAACTCATCAGCAATATCGTTTATAAAAATGTTAAAAAGAAAGGAAGAAGGGTGGGAGGATGTTGGAATGCAGGGTGCAGAACGGATGAAGGGAGGAAGAAATGTTACACTGGGAGGGAGGAGAGATAACTCAAGGAAAGGAGAGATGTCAGATTCCAGAAAAAAGTGATGGAAGGAGGGGGAGAGAGATATCAAACCACTGGAAGGGGAAGGAAAGAGAGATGCCAAACCAGTGAATGGAAGGGAGAAAGATGCCAGACTGCAGGAAGGAGCAGGGCCGCCATCAGAAATTTCTGGGTCCCTTACTGAGCAATCCTATTGGGCCCCCCCACGCACCCCTTCCCCCCCCGACCCCCCTTCATCCATGGGCCGAATACACACATACTTTTCTCTGTCGCCGCACTCTTTGACCAAAAGATTTGTAAGCCTGCAACCACATCAAGGTAGACTCTTTCAGCAGGGCCCTAACCTAACCTAAACTAAACTAATCTATACCTATCTATTCTAAACTAACATATGTCTAATACTGAACTAATAACAATCTAACATAAATAAGTGCATATGAGCACATCATTAACATGCAGCTATGGATGAATATATAATGATGTTATGAGTGTGCACCTCTTCCTTCCCATCCTCCTCAGCATGTCACATACAGCATGTTACATTACACAGACTTTGTGTAATGTAACATGCTGTATGTGACATGCTAAGGAGGATGGGAAGGAAGAGGTGCACACTCATAACATCATTATATATTCATGAATCAATCTGATAATCATCACCACCAGGCTGTGTGTGTTATGGGATGGAGGAAGAAAGGTGCATGGGATGGAGGAAGAAAGGTGCATGTTTAAATTGATCACTGCCTTACTAGTTCTGCAGCTCCTCGTGCTGCTCCTCTCGTCCTGTCCTCCTAGAGACGTGGTGACGTCATCCAGCCGACCCGCTCTCGCAGATTCAGTGGCAGGCAAGTGATGTGTCTCCTGATTGGCTAGGCACCCTAAGCCCAAGCCAATCGGAGTGGAGACAGGGCGGGCCTTGGTGAAGGAGTCAGGAGACGAGAGGCACGCACCTAGTATATCGCCGGCTGCGGCCGTGGGCCAGGTAGATGGAACCACTTTTGTCCGGGGGGTGCTATCAGGAAATCGGCAGGGGACAAAAAAAAGTATGACAGCAGTGTTTATTGTTTATTGTTGTGCACTGCAGAAGCATAATACAGGAATTTGTGCTATGGTGGCCTAGGACAGTGTTCTTCAACCTTTTTACACCCATGGACCGGCAGAAAAAAAAGAATTATTTTGTGGACCGGCAAATTACTAGGACTAAAATTTTAAAACCCCGTTTCCGCCCCATCTCTGCGAGCTCGGTCCCCACAAATCATCTGATCCAATCCACACAAGCCTCAGTTATGATTTTATATTGAATGTATTTTATTAAAGTATAAAAAGAAACAATATTCTGTACAATTGTCATTTTATAAATACAAATAATTCAGAGCAAGGATCAACAAAACCCCTGTCTCCCCTCCCCTTCACATATATCCCCTCTACTATCAAGAAAACTGAACAAGCCAAATTATTACAGAATGCTACACAGAAATATCATGCTAACAGAATACTGCAGTCACACATGACAGGAATAGTTTTAGGGGAGTGCAACTAGGGCAACTGCCCCCTGGTCAGAGAGCGCCCTAAGCCAGCTGGAAGCTAAAGAAGCACTGCCTGGGTTTTGCAGTCCCCAGTTATGTCTAACACCAGCTCTAGCAGGATATATATTTCAAATCTGATATATTCTAATCACAAAATAGAAATAAAATTATTTTTTTCTACCTTTTGTCGTCTCTGATTTCTGCTTTCAATCTTCTTTTCACTCTCTTCCTTCCAGCGCCTGCCCTCTCTGTCTCTTCAATCCAGCATCTTTCCCTTCCATCCACTGTCTGTCCTCTCCCCCTTCCATATGGTATCTGTCTTCTTTCTATGCCCCTTTCCCCTTTCCATCCAGCTTGTGCCCCCTCTCTCCTTTTTACATGATTCATTCCAGCTTCACTGCTCTCTTCATTTTTATCTCTCCTACACCAGATCTATCATTGTTGTCCCTCTCTGCTTATTTTTCTGCTGACCCCTTCCTATCATCAATCTCTCTACTTTCTCATGCCTGTGTCTCCCCTTCCCCTCCTCTAATCTCTCTGCTAGCTGTTTCCTTCCTTTTTTCATTCTCCCTTCCCTCCTCCTCCTGTCCAGTAGTAACTCTCTTCCCTTCCTCCCCTCCCAGCAGCATCTCTCCTTCTCCCTCTCCAGTAGCAGCTGTCCCTTTTTTATCCTTTGCCCACAAGCTTCCCTCCAGATCCAGTAGCAGCTGTCCCTTTTTTTCCCTTGCTCAGCAGCTTCCCAGACTCCTTTCCCTCCTCCCCTCCCAGCAGCATCTCTCCTTCTCCTTCCCTCCAAGTCCAGTAACAGCTGTCCCTTTTTTTCCCTTGCTCAGCAGCTTCCCAGACTCCTTTCCCTCCTCCCCTCCCAGCAGCATCTCTCCTTCTCCTTCCCTCCAGGTCCAGTAGCAGCTGTCCCTTTTTTTCCCTTGCCCAGCAGCTTCCCAGATTCCTTTCCCTCCTCCCCTCCCAGCAGCATCTTTCCTTCTCCCTCTCCAGTAGCAGCTGTCCCTGTTTCCCCTTGACCAGCAGCTTCCCAGACTCCAATAGTGGCTTTCTCCCCTCCCAGCAGCTCTCCTTACTTCCCGGCGCAGCAATTCAGAAAGGCAGTCTCGGGTCCTTTGTTGGGTCGCGCCACCTCTGAGGAAAGAGGAAGTTGCTTCATCAGAGGCAGCCGTGACTCAGCAAAAGCCCCGAGGCTGCCTTAGTGAATGGCTGTGCTGGGAAGTAAAGGAGAGCTGCAGAGAGGGGAGAAAGCCACTGTCGGAGGCTCCCCAAGATCTCTCCGGCCCAGCGCAGACTTCAGCTGTTGATCTTGCTGGCCCTGCGCGGACCGGCAGGAAATTGAAGGGAGTCAATCTTGCCGGCCCTGCCAGACCGGCAAAAATTTCCTGCGGACCAACACCGGTCCGTGGACCGGCAGTTGAAGAACTATGGCCTAGGACCCTGGGGGAGCCCAGGCCCCCTGTCAGCTCCGGGCCCCTGAATGTAGGACTGGTAGTACTGCCCTGATGGTGGCCCTGGGAAGGAGGGAAGAGAAGGAGAGAGATATTAGACCACGGGAAAGAGAGAAAGATACCAGATAATGGGAGAGGAGAGAGATACCAGTGTGTGGGAAGGAGAGGAGAAAGATGCTAGACCATAGGAGTGGGAAGGGGGAAGACAGAGATGTCAGACCATGGGAGAGGGACAGAGAAGAAGGAGATGGTGCACAGGAATGGAGGGGAAGGGGAGAAAGAGGGAAGAGATGGTGCGCAGCAATTGGTGTGGCAGGGAAGAGACAGAAGAAATGCTTCTTATGGATAGATGAGAATAGGGGAGAAGAAAGAGGGAGGAGATGGTACACATGGATAGATGGGAAGGGAAGACATGGAAAAGTAGATAGATTTTGAGAAGAAAGCAGAAAAATGGAAGAAAGTTGAATGCTAAAAGTTAATGCCAAAGATGGATGTGAGGCAGAATGTGAAGAAGGAGAGAAAAACAGCAAATGAAAAATAAGTCCCTGTAAATACAGTTAAGAGCACAGACAGAAGGAAGTGCAACCAGAGACTGAGAAAAGATGATTAGAAAAATAAAATCACTAGATAACAAAGGTAGGGAATATGATTTTATTTTCAATTTAGTGATTGAAATTGAGAATTTTTATCAGCTGTCTATATTTTGCACTGTTCAGGAAGAAATTAATTTCTTTCTATTGCTCTGGTGTTGTACTGGAAGAAGAGTCTGGCATCTTAGGGTTTCTTTTCAGAATATTAGTACTTTTAGGGGTCCTTTTACTAAGGTGCGCTATGGATGTTTTAGCGTGTGCTAAATGCTAACACATCCATAGACTATAATGGACGCATTAGTGTTTAGCATGCTAAAATGGCTAGCATGCCTTAGTAAAAGGACCCCTTAGTTTGTGGTCCTAAATTTACATAGGGGTTATCTGTGTTCTGCATGTGTGACCAAGGTCAGGTGTTCCGGTAGGAATGAATGTTGAGAAGCATATATTGTGCTTTGTCTAGTTTAACTTTGTGGTTAATGTGTTAATAAGATTATATTGTGTGTTTATATGAAAAATGAATGGAAAAATGGGATTACAATTAGTACTATTACTATTATTACTATGGGGTGGGGTCAGGAGCGGAACTTGTGTGGGGTCTGGGGCAGACTTTTGGGGCTCTCCAAACAAAAGAGAGTTCTGCTTCCTATGCTAGAGGGTGCCTATTCTATTTATGAGCACATTCTATAAAGCAACTTGGGGGTTACTTTCTTTTATAGAGTGCAAGTTTAACTAGGTGTACATGTGCATATGTGTGCACACTTGGAGAAGACTGAGATGTGTCTCAACGACAAAAAAGGCAAACCAAATAAAGGAATTGTAAGGCGATAGATGTCAATCACTCAGCAATGGGCTTATCCAAAATGTACTTTATTGGTAAATAGCATGATATGAAGAAGGGGACTCGACACTGACAGTGTTTCAGCAATCCTGCACAATCATTCATTATTCTATATATGCACATAATGCATACAACTGTTAGTGCTTATTAGGCTTTTAATCAAAGAACATAGACGTCCAAAAAGCATCCTAAATTGATACTTGAACGTCTTAATTGCCAGGATGTCCAAGTGCCGATAATCGAAACCGTCTTTCTGTATGTCTAGCGAGGTGTTCCAGCCTCTGTACGTCTAGAATACGAGATGGGTATGGTGGAGGCATGTTATGGGCGGGCTTTGGGAAGTCTCAAGGGCGGTTTAGACATGAACATCTAGCAGTGATAATCAAACATTTTGTAAGACATCCTAGATAGAACTTATATGTTTGGAACTAGACCTATTTTAGAAGGGTCTAAGTGCCACAAAGTTGCCCAAACTGATCAGATGACTACTGTATGCATCAAGGAAGATAAACTCACACTACCCTTTCCATCACACAAAAATGAGAACAAAAATGTACATACCTGTCTCTAAAACAGCTTCTGGTATGGGGAAGCCTAGCAGAGCTGCACACAAGTTTCTTAAGTAGCTTGGTGAGAGGGCTAGTGAACCATACAGCCCCAGGCCCATAAGCCACTCTAACCACTACATTGACGGTAGAACGTGTGAGCCCACCCAAACTCTACTATACTGCCATATAGGTGCTACCTGCAAACATAAGTGCTATTGGGGTGGTATACAGGACGGTATACTAGGTTTTATGGGGGGGGAGGGTTAGGGGCTCACTTTAAATTATAAGGGGGTTATGGTGAGACATACAGCTGGCACCCTTTATGCGCCCTCTAAGGTGTTCCATTGCGCTGTCGGGATGTCTATGTGGCCAGTCCATTACTATGCTGGCCCCACCCACATCCAAATGGTCAGGAATAGGACATTTGCAACCTGGATGTTTTTCTGATTGAAAATGGGGTATAAAGTTAGATGTTCTGGGGGCCAAGATGTCTAAGTAAACGATGTTAAAAAAAAAAAAAAAAAATTATATTTGGACATCCAGCAGTTTGCCATTCAAAAATGGCCATTTTTGTACCTCCAACTTTGAATGTTCAGCTGGAAACATCCAAGTTGGACTTAGACATTTTTTTCAAAAATGCCCATCCACATTATAGAATTACCCCCCAGCTTTCTAACAGCATGGAAGAGTAACCTAATGATTGGTACAGTGGCCTGGGAAAAAGTGGAAATGTGTTCGATTCTCACTGCAGTTCCTTGTGACTCTGGGCAAATCACTTGGCTCTCCATTACCCCAGATGCACAAGAAGTGCCTGTATGTAATAAGTAAACTGTTACGATTATAACCACAGAAAGGTGGTATATGAAATCCTGTCGTCTTGTAGAAAACACTGAATCAGGACAGTTCAGAACAATATATTGCTATATGAAAAATTACATCACACTGAACGCTCAGGGGGTGAATTAAAGAGAAAGCTATGGCAAGCTATCTACAATAAGAACAAAATCCCTCCCTTCCATTTTAGCATATTTAACATGTGGAGGGACAGTTTTAAAACAATATAAAACTCAGAATTGGGATGTCCTACAATAGGAACAGGAGTACTTGAAATACTCTGTGACAGGGTAAAGATCCTGCCACTGGCCAGCAGAGGGAAATCTCAATAGTGGGAATGGAGCTCATTTACATATTAGATCCTGCAAAAGCACCTGGGAGCTGTCCACTCACCCTAAGTGGAAAAGGATTCTGAAAAGGACAATTCTAGAGCAAAGAGCTGAGAAAAACAAAAGCTTGTTCAGGAGCTTTGGCAGCTATCAAGGTGAGGAATGTTGGCTTTGCCCTAACCCAGCAGAGGGCCTGGTAGAGAGGAGTCTGAGCGACAAAGAGGTCTTCAGGGAAAGTTAGTGAATGAGGGACCAGAAGAGTCCTCAGGGCATGTGTCTGGGAGAAGATGACTGAGCAACTGGGAGAATTCTCAGGGTGTGTGCCCATGAGAAGGTAATTAAGCAACTGGGAGATCTCTCATGGAGTGTGAAGACTGAGTGATAAGAAGAGTCCTCAGTGAGTAGTGTCTTTAGAGCTTGGAGTGACCAGAGTATTCAAGCTTGACGACCGGCCGTGATTAGTGGAGAGTCTGGCTAAAGGTGACTGGCAAGTGACCGGTGGAGAGACCAGAGGAAGTGGCCAGAAGACCTGGAGGGAAGCAGCCAGAGGAATCCGAAGTCCTAGGCTGAAAGGTGACCAGCGAGGGACTGGTAGGGCCACTGGCAACCAGCAGAGAGTTGAAGGGGGATGGATTCCGTACAAACATGGGGAGATTCTTTTTTACCCAGAGAGTGGTGGAGAACTAGAACGTTCTTCCAGAGTCAGTTGTGGGAGAAAACACCCTCCAGGGTTTCAAGACTAGGCTGGACAGGTTCCTGCTGAGCTGGGACATACACAGGTGAGGCTGGACTCATTTAGAGCACTAGTCTTTGACCTGGGGGCCGCCACTTGAGTGGACTGCTGGGCAGGAGGGACCACTGGTCTGACCCAGCAGTGGCAATTCTTATGTTCTTAAGTAGATAAGTTCCTGCTGGACAAGAACATATGCAGGTAAGGCTAGGCTCAAGTAGGGCACTGGTCTTTGACCTAAGGGTCACCACGTGAGCGGACTGCTGGGCACGATGGACCACTGGTCTGACCCAGCAGTGGCAAATCTTATGACTGGTAATGGTACTGGGAGCTGCCAGAAGACCCAGGAGGCAGCCTGTAGACCCAGAGAGCATTGGCCAAAGGTGACTGGTGAATAAATAGCAGAGGGACTGGTGGGGCCATTGGCAACCAGTGGAGAGACCGGTAATGGTACCAGAAGCAGCCCGAAGACCCAGAGGTCCAATGAGGGGTAGAGATGACCCAGTGAAGAGTAAGAGACCCTGGACTGACAGTGACTGGCAAGTGACCAGTGGAAGGATCAGTGGGGTTGGTGGCAATCAGCAGAAAGACTGGTTATGGTACCAGAAGCTGTCTGAAAATACAGAAGTCTAAGGGAGGGTTTGGAGAACCCAGTGGCAACCAAGGAAGAGCTCGAATGAGCCTGGTCAGGCTTTAGACATGTGAGTGAGACAGAAGACCAGAAGTGCCTGATGTGATGAAGTGATGGGTGATGATCGCTTGGCTCGATCACATGCTCCAAGAGAGAAAAATCTGTTTCTCCTTGAAACATACCTAGTCATAGGGTGACCAGCTAGCTTCAAACATTCCAGAAGACATCTGCCATCATCACTCTCTCTACAGTACATATGAAATGATATATGTTCTTTGTTGGATTTCTTTTTTTAAGTAAGGGTGATCAAAATGTAACATTGCCTACCCTTTTCATCTTTCCTTTGCTGGAGCTTTCAGTCTTTTCAAAGTCAGGTCAAACAGAACCAAGTGATTGCATCTGCAGAATGCCATGAACTGTGAGGTGTGAGATCACTCAAAGGATACTGTGAGCTACTATTGAATCTCAGGGAATTTCAATCCCTGCATATCAGTTCAACCATTCATAATTTTTGGTGCCAGAGGTCGATGAGGCACAAAGCCTTAGCTGCTGAACTGTATCAATCCTCCCAGTCCTGTTGGATTTCCACTTTCCCACAAGCTAGTCATTATTGGACTAGATGATAAGAATTTAGATACACATGTTATGAGTTATGACTAGATAAGCTGTCAAACAGGTTATGCTGTCCACCCTGTGGGAAACATGATTAAAATTTCTTTTCCTGCACACCCAGGAACTGCTGATTGCATTTTTACAACAGCTGTTTTATGGATAAAGGCTTTTAACTGTACTATATATGCTGCTATAATAACTGGACTCAGAGATCCCCAAATGACTCCTCAAGGAAGATATAACATGTGGTCTCCCTTTAGAAGTATGATGTTGTAATGAAAGTTTAAAGGCAGAAAAATGAAGTACAGCTTATTGGCAGAAATTAGGTATCTGTGTGCTTGGCACAGAAACAGAAACTTAAACATTAAACATGCCCACTGTACAAGAGTGGAGGAGTAGCCTAGTGGTTAGTGCCATGAGCCTTGATCTAAGGCAGGAGTGTCAAAGTCCCTCCTCGAGGGCCACAATCCATTCGGGTTTTCAGGATTTCCCCAATGAATATGCATGAGATCTACTAGCATACAATGAAAGCAGCGCATGCAAATAGATCTCATGCATATTCATTGATGAAATCCTGAAAACCCAACTGAATTGCGGCCCTCGAGGAGGGACTTCGACACCCCTGGTCTAAGGGAACTGGGTTCAAGTCCTACTGCAGCTCCCACTGACTCTGGGCAAGTCACTTAACCCAACATTGCCTCAGGTATAAAAGGCTTAGGGCTCCTTTCATGAAGCCGCGTTAGATTTCAATATCATCATCCTTATGTCTTCATTGATCCATTTTAAATTTTTTTTCAAATGCTTCAAAATATATTCATACTCAAACAGGAGATATGCATGCATTTACCTTAAAAAGGCATTTCTTCATATTTTATTAAATTGTTCAATATAAAACTGCTTCACATTAAAAAGACATTTCTTCATATATATAATACTAGTCTTTAAGCCCGTTACATTAACGGGTGCTAGAATATATGTCTGTCTTTTTTTTTTCTTTCTGTCTCTCTCCCCCTCCATTTCCCTGTGTAGCACTATCTCTGCTTTCTTCCTCACTTTGCACTCTCCAGCTGTAACATTACTGCCTCGCTTTTTCTCCTGCAAGCTTGTCTGCTCTCTTTCTCATCCCCAGTCTCTGCTCTTTTTCTCTTCTTGCAGGGGTCTCTGCTCTACTTTCTCTATGTGTTCCTTATTCCTGCAAACCTCTATGCTGTATTTTTTTCTTTGTATGCTCCTGATCTTGTGTTTCCCTGTAGGTATTTATTTCTATTTTTTTTCCTTCTTCAGTCTCAGCTCTTCTTTCTCTGAACATTTCCTACCTCAGTCTCTCCAATTTTCTTTCCTTCTTCAGTCTCAGCTCTTCTTTATCTGAACATTTCCTTCCTCAGTCTGTCCAATTGCAGCTCTCTTGCCCTCTAAGCCCCTGCTGCAAGTGGCTGTGCATGTATTCTCTCCTGCTCCCCTTTCCCGACAAACCTGCGACTCCAGCAGCTTGTGCAGCACTCTACACACACTGCTTCGGGGCCTTCTACTGCCCTGATTTAGTCTGGCACGTCCCTGATGACATCATCAGAGACGCGGCAGAGCAAATCAGGGCAGTAGAAGGCCCCGAAGCAGCGTGTGTAGAGTGCTGCACACGCTGCTTGAATCGGCGTTTGGAGTCGGGACCGCGAAGAAAGTAGCGGCTGAAGTCTTTTTTCGGCGATTCCCTTCCTGCCCCTTGAGGTGTCGCCGCGGCTTCTCTCGATCCCCGCCAGCGTTGGAAGCCTTCTCCGACGCTGGTGCGGCTCGTGAGAGGAGCTGACAGGAGAGCAGGATGTCCAGTGCTGGGGTCCAGTCCTTCTGGTGAGTGTAGGTAGGTGCTGGGGATTCGCACATGCGCACTCCTGCGGCCACAGACCTACTGATCATGGAAGCACGCCGATAGGAGTGCGCATGCGCGGCTAGTGTTTTATTATATAGGATAGGATGTTATCACTCAGACATAGCACTATGTTTCACTCTCCTGCCTCAGGAATGATACTCATGCAATTAGAAATCCATAATAAAAGTCCAATTTAATATGGCACAGTATATTCATTTTCTCCTGGCACACACTTTACCATCTAAACCAGTGTGTCTCAAACTTTCTCAAGCCGGGGCACACTAAAGGTAGTGGCCACAGCTCGAGGCACCCAGAGGTGTGCGGACACTGCCGTGCTGACATCACACGCATGCGTGACATCATCATGTTGACATCCACGCATGCACAGAGGCCCTGAAATGCCAGTAGGACGTGCCAGCAGGGAAGTCTAACAAATATCAACTGAGTATCCCCAACCACAGACCTCCCAAACTCCACCCTAGACCCATCCAAGATCTTCCCCAGATCCCACCCCTTTTACTAATTGTAATGCAATATTTTCCTTCTTTTTCATATACACAATATACACAGGAGACTGAGAGGGGACATGATCGAAATATTCAAGATATTGAAGGGAATTGACTTAGCGGAGAAAGAGAGATTGTTCACTCTCTCCAAGGTAAAGAGAACGAGAGGGCACTCGCTAAAGTTAAAAGGAAGTTCTTCTTCACTCAGAGTGGTAGAAATCTGGAACGCCGGTCTGTAGTTTCCCGGATCTCCCCTCGAACCTTTCTTGAAGATCGGTGTAACATTTGCTACTTTCCAGTCTTCCGGAATCCTTTGCGATTTGATA
The DNA here is from genome assembly GCF_902459505.1 of Geotrypetes seraphini. Lineage (NCBI taxonomy): Eukaryota > Metazoa > Chordata > Amphibia > Gymnophiona > Dermophiidae > Geotrypetes > Geotrypetes seraphini. Next base: position 43,985,057 of record NC_047090.1, on the reverse strand, counting down.
GACAGATTGGCTATTAGTTGAAGCAGTTCAGCTATAATCCCTTTCAGTTCCTTGATTACCCTTGGATGGATGTCATCAGTCTGCCTGCATACCTCTTCTAGACTGACCGTCAACTCAATTTCCCGTCTTCGTTTCCTGCATATAGTCTGTTGGCTTCTGGTATGTTGTGTATATCCTCTTCAGTAAATACAGATGCACAAAATGTGTTCAGTTTGTCGGCAATGGCTTTGTCCTCCTTTAGCACTCCCTTTATTCCATGGTCATCCAACGGCCCCACCGCTTCCTTCGTGGGTTCTTTCCCCTTAATATAGCGAAAGAACAGCTTGAAGTTTTTTGCCTCCTTGGCTATTTTTTACTCGTAGTCTCTTTTGGCCCCTCATACCACCTTATGGCACCTGCTTTTTCCAGTTTTCGTTCATTTTTTACCTTTTCCATTCCTTAAATGAAGTCTTCTTGTCTCTGATCACTTCTTTCACCACTACAGTGAGCCACGCCGGTTCCTTGTCCTTTTTCCTCTTGCATCCCTTATTGATATGCGGTATATATAGATTTTGCGCCTCGGTGACTATGTCCTTAAAAAGGGACCATGCTTGCTCTAGCATTTTTACAGTGCTTATCCTCTTCTTCCCCACCATGAGTCTCATCCCTTCATAATTCCCTTTTCAGAAGTTCACTGTCGTGGCCGTTGTTCTGGATCGATGTTTTGCCCCCATGTCCAGGTTGAAGTAGATCATATTGTGATCACTATTTCCCAGCGTCCCTTCTACTTCTACACCTTGCGCCAGTCCTCGTAGTTCATTTAGAATTAAGTCCAGAATTGCATTTCCTCTCATATTTTCCTTGACAAGTTGTTCCAGGAAGCAATTGCCTACAGCATCCAGGAACTTGGTCTCCCTACCACAGCCGGAGGTGCCTACGTTCCAGTCTATCCCCAGATAATTGAAGTCACCCATGATAACTGTGTTGCCTCTCTTGCAGTTGCATTTAATCTCATCCATCATTTCTCCATCAGTTTCTTCGGACTGCCCTGGGGGTCGGTAGTAGATGCCAATCTTCGTTTCCATTTCATTTGTTCCCGGAATTTTGCCCATAGAGACTCTACCTTATTTTTCATTTCCGGCGTGTTCTCTCTGGTAGACTCAATTCCTTCTTTGACGTATAGGGCAATACCCTCATCTTTTTGACCCACTCTGTCTCTGTGGTATAGCTTGTATCCCAGTAGCACAGTGTCCCAGACATTTTCCTTGATGTTTCTGTGATGCTGATGATGCCAAGGTTATCTTTTCGTGCCATAGCTACCAATTCCCCCATCTTATTCCTTAGGCTCCTTGCGTTTGTGTACATACACTTGAGTTTGAGGCCTGTTACTTTCTTGAAATTCCTTCTCCCTTCCCCCCCCTCCACTAGCATAGTAATAGCAATATACACATACGCTGACGATATCTTTATCCTCCTCGAAACAGACCAGAACCTCACTAACCTCCAAGAAAACATTACTTCATGCATAAAGAGACTTCACGCATGGTCCCTCTCAGTACAGATGAAATTAAATGAATCAAAAACAAAATTACTCTGGCTCGGCCCAAAATTAGAATACCTGCCTACCCTTTTCACACTACCCACAGGCTCGGCTCTACACCTTGAGTTCTCAAGCAAGGTCCTCGGCATCATTATCGATTCCTCTCTCACCCTCAACGATCACCTCAATTCCTTGGCAAAATCATGCTTTTTCAGCCTCCACATGCTGAGGAAAGTAAGATCCTACTTTCACCAAAAACATTTCGCCATCCTTGTACAATCCACCATTCTCTCCAAACTCGACTATTGTAATGCCATTTACTTATGCTTTACAAAAAAAAGTCTTCACAGACTCCAGCTTATCCAAAATACCGCAGCCAAGTTGATCTTTGCAAAACGCAAATACGACCACGTCTCCCCACTACTCACCAATCTTCACTGGCTCCCAGTGCTTTCCAGAATTCATTTCAAATGCTCCTGTCTGGCCTTCAAGATCATTCACGGCATCCTTCCGCCCCTAATCCCACTATCTTTTAACACCTCAAGGCCTGCTACCTCCAGATCCGCCCACAAACATAAACTATCCTTCCCCTCTCTGCACGGTATTCTCCACGCGGGCAAACTGGGAAAGTCCCTCGTCTCCAAAATCACGGGCCTTTGGAACGATCTCACTATCCCGCTGCGGAACCTGGGCTCCCTCCAATTATTCCGCAAACAATTGAAAACCTGGCTCTTTTCTAACATATAATCATTTTTTTTCCCATCATAAGATCATTTTTATTTCTCCTGTTTATATTCCTCCCACTCATATACTTTTGTAAATCTTTCTCCTTTCTTCTTATATTTTTAAACTTTGTAAACCGTGCCGAGCTCCACTTCCGTGGAGATGATGCGGTATATAAACCTAAGGCTTAGTTTAGTTTAGTTTAGTTTAATAGCAAGCTCAAGGTCCCATCTGGAGGGCCTCCGCATTTTTCATCATCAGCAGCGGCAGCCTTCAGAACTCACTGCTATGGCCAGCGTTGGGCCTTGCATTATGCTGCTTCCACCTATTTCCTGCTTCCATAAAAACAGGAACTAGCAGAGAGGATGGCCTGATGTTGGCCAGAGCAGCAGGTTGTGAAGGCTACTGCTGCCTCAAAGGAAAGAGGTTCCCAGACCTCAGGGGCCTCTTGGAGCTGTGGGGCTCAGGGCAGATACCCTGTTTGTCCCCTAATGCCAAACCTAGGAGCAGTCCCTTATTGTACCTGGGACAGACTACCCTCTGCTCCCTCCCCCCCCCCCCCCCCCCCCACTTTCCCGATACACTACTGGGTTTTGTCCTCTTTTGCAAGTGGAAGGAGGCCTATGCAGGTTTTAATCACTGAATGTGAGAAACATGCATTTGTGGAAGTCCAACAAAACTGAAACTAAAAGTAGACAATCAGCGCCTGTTATCTGCACTTAAATATGAGCCTTTCAAATTAAAGGTGCAGAAGAACAGTGCTGATGTGTGCTTGCATTTCTGATGTTGTCTGGGCATGCACAAGAATAGCCATACTGGGTCAGACCAATGGTCTATCTAGCCAATACAGACCACAGATACATGGCAGCATCCCATAAAACCTTTGCGCACATGTGCTAAGCACGTTCTTCCCCCCTTCAAGCATCCCTGAACTATTTTTTGGCAGTGTTGTTGCATTATGGGCTTTAGAACCCAGCTTTGAAAATCAGCCTCTAAATTTCCCTTTAACTTGAATGGCTCATAGTTATCAAGAGTGTCCAAGTTACCTGGTTTCAGGTGGAAGACTGGTTGGACAGTCCTGGCTAGAGAATGACACGGGGACAGTTTACCGCGGTAAACCATGGTCACCGCAGTAAATCCACAGGAATGGAGATATTTGCAACTGGTTTACACAGGAATGGGGACAAGACCTTTCACCGCCCCGTGGGAATGGGGACAAGACCTTTTATCACCTCATGGGAGTGGTGAAAAATCTTGCTCCTGTGGTAATAAAATTGCACCCATGTCAGACTCGGCATCTCCTCCCCAGTTCCTCTTGCGCCTATTTTACCTTCAGGATCAAGCCATGCTACGATGAAGTTAGAAAGAAACCAAAACCAAAGCCAATGTGATTTGAAGAATAAAATTACCAGACAAGAAAAGGTAGAAAAAATAAAAAATTTATTTGATATTTTGTGATTAAACTATGTATCCTGCTAGAGCTACTATTAGACATAACTGGGGACTGCAAGCTCTGATTCTTTAGCTTCCAGCTGGCTTAGGGCTCTCTCTGACCAGGGGGCAGTTTCCCTATTTGCACTCCCCTAACATTATTCATGCCGTGTGTGACTGAAGTATTCCATTAGCTTGATTTTTCTATGTAGCATTCTGTAGTAATTTGGTTTGTTCAGTTTTCACAATAGTGGAGGGGATATTTGTGAAAGGGGGTTTTGTTGATTCTTGCTCAGTATTATTTGTGTTTATAAAATGACAATTGTACAGAATATTGTCTCTCTTTTTATACTTTTAAAAAATAAGTTCAGTATAAAATCATAACTATTTGAGGCTTGTACAAATGGGATCTGACAGTTTAAGAACATAACATAAGAACATAAGCAGTGCCTCCGCCGGGTCAGACCATAGGTCCATCATGCCCAGCAGTCCGCTCCCGCGGCGGCCCAAACAGGTCACCTGTCTGAATCACCAGAAGGGGCCCCCTTGCCACCCTGGTTTCCCATTGAAGTCCTATCTTCCCATCGAAGTCCTAACCCTCCGGTTTTGCACATGCACAACCTGGTCGGGATTCTATACTTATTTCCTGGATACTTCTCTCAGTATCCCATGATCCCTTTATCCCTCAGGAATCCGTCCAATCCCTGTTTGAATCCCTTTACCGTACTCTGCCCGACCACTTCCTCCGGCAGTGCATTCCAAGTGTCCACGACCCTCTGGGTGAAAAAAAACTTCCTTGCATTTGTTTTGAACCTATCTCCCTTCAGTTTCTCCGAGTGCCCCCTCATACCTGTTGTCCCCTTCAGTCTGAAGAATCTGTCCCTATCCACCCTCTCTATGCCCCTCATGATCTTGAAGGTCTCTATCATATCTCCCCTGAGCCTCCTTTTTTCCAGGGAGAAGAGCCCCAGCCTATCCAACCTCTCGGCATATGGGTAGTGTTCCAGCCCTCTTACCAGTTTCGTCGCTCTCCTTTGGACTCTCTCAAGCACCGCCATGTCCTTCTTGAGGTATGGCGACCAATACTGAACGCAGTATTCCAGATGCGGACGCACCATCGCTCGATACAATGGCATGATGACTTCCCGCGTCCTGGTTGCAGGGCGGGGACGGGGACTGAGCTCGCGGGGACGGGGCAGGGATGGGGACTGAGTTCGCAGGGATGGGGACCAGCTCACGGGGATGGGGAAGGAACGGTGATAAATTTTTTCCCCGTGTCATTCTCTAGTCCTGGCTTTAAGCTTACACCCCAAATTAGTACAGGATTTGTACTCCCTGAATCTATCCATTGAAACATAATGTATTGGATGAGGTTGTAAGAAAAGTTCCAATGGATAGAATCATAAACTATGAATACCAAACTGCTTTGGACTGTAATTTGAAAACTAGGACTGGCCAACAAGTCTCCCTTCTTGAACTAAGCATCTTGCCAGCTCTGGGATTGGGTACTTGGGCCAAGAGGTCTGAGGCTAGGACAGACCTGCCAACTCTTCTGGAAGATCCCTGCATTTGGGATTCGTCTCCTGTACGTCTGCTGAAGAATCTTAAACTCCTACTCAGCATGTCTAGCGTAGTGTGGCAGTCTCCCTTTGTACAACTTAGACATACAGAATGCAGATGGTTTTATTCCCTGAACCTTGTATCTGAGGAAGTCTTCAAGAACACAGCAACATTCTACAAATCTGTCATTTATAAAGTCAAAAAAATACTATTCTAAACAAATCACTAATGCTCCCACATATGCAAACTTATATACTGTAAGATATTTTTAAAAAATCTTACTAACACAAACTTCAACATAACCAATAACTTGGCCCTACCATTAGCTCAGGACCTTGCAAAACATTTCAAGAATTTCAGACACAACCCCTACTGATACTCAAAGACCAAAGAGCCTTGCCCTTGGTAGCCTTTATATATTCAACATTCCTGCACCTCGTAGATTTTACACCACCATCACATCAATGAAAATTAGCATGTCACCTAATGACTCGATTCCTACATCCATGGTCAAAAGCTCTCTTACACAATTCAGTCCATTCTTATCATCAATAATTACAGAAAGATTGACAATTAGCAATTATCCTTTCCAAGATCAAAGATACCTCCACTTCACCAGCTTTATGTACCAATTACTGCCCGATAGCCAATCTTCCATTCCTAATAAAAATAATAAAAAATATTGTTCATACCCAACTGCAAGACTTCTTGGAAAAATACCCAATACAGTATTGTAACCCAAATCAACAGGCTTCAGGAAACATCACGGCACCGAGACAGCTCTTTTAGACATTACCACAAATATCCACTATCATTTAGCTCAAGCGAAAACTGTCCTCCTCTTATCTCTTGATTTATCTGCAGCATTCGATATTGCAGATAATCCAACTCTTCTCCGTTTACTGGAAATAGGGATCAGGGACATTGCTCTCAATTGGAGTCGGTCCAGAGGAAGGCTACTAAAATAGAATGTGGTCTTCATCATAAGGCGTATGGGGACCGACTTAAAGATCTCAATCTGTGCAATGTAAATGCGAATGAGTTGAGCCTCTCATTTGAAAGGAAACTCTTCAATGAGAGGGTATAGGATGAAGCTAAGAGGTGATAGGCTCTGGAGTAATCTAAGGAAATACTTTTTTGAGCTGGTGTTAGTTCTAGCCGCGTAGCGTGGGTTTAGCGTGCACTAAAATTCTGCGCGTGCTAAAAACATTATCGCAGCTTAGTAAAAGGAGTCCTAAATTTGACATCAAGTGCATTCAGTAAACTCAATTTTCTTACAACAGCACTCTTATAACAATTTTTACAACAGTCTTACAATTTTCTTACAATAGGCCAATGAGTTTGTAACAGTTGAATCAAATGTTCCTGTGGAGGGGACCAAAGGATGAACTTGATACCTTGATAAGTTGGATGAATGAACTTGATCCCCACTTACAGTCTACTATGAAATGTCACCAACAACATAATGAGTTCTTAGACATTTGGATATATAAAACAACTGTTGGTTTTTTCACCACATTGTTCAGGAAACAAGTTACACGAAATACACTCCTACATTACAGAAGTTTTCACCCATATAAATTGAGGTTTAATCTCTCAATCAGGCAATTTTTGCACCTTCGTCGCATTTGTTACACTGAGGAAGAATTTAGGTTACAATCGTCTTGACTTGGAGAAGAGATTTCAAAAGAGAGGATACCCTAAAAATGTAATCAATAAGGCATTTTTGAGAGCATGTTTTGCGCAACGAGAATTGATGATGACATCTGTACCTCATAGAGAAGAAGAGAATGAACAACTGACATGTGTGGTATCTTTTTCTTGAACGGCAGAACATTTGATTCAACTGTTACGAACTCATTGGCCTGTTTTACAATTGCACCAATCCCTAAGGGATTTTCCAATAATTGCCTTCAACAGAGGGAGAACTACAGGCCAGATGCTAGAATTTCAAAAGTTCAGAGTAAAAAGAAGAAGGAGTTTAATGGTACTCATAAGAAATGCTATGGGTGCCAGTGGATTTCAACTGAATCTTTGCAGGCTCCGTTGGTCCAACATTGGCTAAATAAAAATCATAAACTTGGAGATCTTAGATGGCACATTATAGACCAAATTGAAGGTAGGGTGGGTGGTAATGAGGAGCGGTATTTAAATTTTCTTGAACAAAGGTGGATTTATAGATTAAATTTAGTAGAGCCCTGAACGGAGAATTGGAATGAGCGTTCCTGTTCTGAACGTGCCATCTATGCGGTGACATCAGGAGTCAGCTGTTTTGGAGAGAGATAAAATGGGAAGTAAAAAAAGCCGTTGCCATCTTGACATACTATAAACAACTGGTCGGTTGGCGACGGAATGATTGCGGTGAGTGTTGTAAGAAAATTGAGTTTAATGAATGCACTCGTCAAATTTAATATGTTTAAAAAAATATATATGTTTTTTGATCTTGTTTAAGGGAAATGATCCTTGATAAAGCGTATACACGCGAAACATGTCGCATCAGAATTTCCCCCGATCATTATAACTAAGATAAGCAAACTGAATTTATTTAAAGCTTTTCTAGTAATCTAGATGAATTTTGCACTTAAAGCACTTTACAAAATTGCACTTTAAACAAAAAAATGGCCAAAAATATTTAATAAGGACCAGTGATGAGGCAACACGTCAAGCTTACCGCTGTGATAACAACTTGAGCGACGAGTTGTGTTTCTAAGGTCTGGTGTGAGGATTAAAATTAAGAAGAACTAAAAGGGCTCCTTTTACAAAGCCGCACTAGCGGTTTAACACGCGTAATAGCGCGTGCTAAACTGCCGGCCCGCGCTAGCCACTACCGCCTCCTCTTGAGCAGGCGGTAGTTTTTTGGCCGGCGCGGGGGTTAGTGCGTGATGAAAAGTCACATGCGTTAAACCCGTTAGCGCGGCTTTGTAAAAGGAGCCCTAAGCCTAAAATTTATTTAAGAATGTTAGGCATGATAAAGAAAGGAATCACGAGTAGATCGGAGAAAGTTATAATGCCACTTTATAGGGCAATGGTCAGACCACACTTGGAATACTGTGTCCAACATTGGTCTCCCAACCTAAAGAAGGATATAAAACTGCTGGAGAGAGTGCATAGATGAGCTACGAAGCTAGTAAAAGGTATGGAGAAACTGGAATACGAGGAACGACTTAAGAGACTGGGATTGTTTTCCATTGAAAAAAGGAGACTGCGAGGGGATATGATCGAGACTTTCAAAATACTGAAAGGAATCGACAAAATAGAGCAGGAAAAAACATTTTTTACAATGTCCAATTTGACACGAACAAGAGGACATGGAATTAAGCTAAAGGGGGACAAGTCCAGGACAAATATCAGGAAGTTCTGCTTCACAAAGAGTGGTTGAAACCTGGAATGCTCTCCCAGAGGAGGTTATAGCGGAATCAACCATCCTAGGATTTAAAAGCAAACTAGATGCACATCTCCTTATGAGAGGCATATGGGTGACTAAAAATTATCAAATCCCTTCAAAATTTATATGATCCACACAAATAACACCTCAAAGTGACACGCTATTGTTAACGAATAGTAACAATAGTAATCTTTACTTTTTCAAGACCGGGGATCTCAAGCGTCTGCGGTTAACCCTTTAGAGCTAATCATGAAGAGTAACCAACAAGCAGACTATCATCGGTCCCATTTGTCTCTTTTAGGGTTTCCATACACTATTAATTGTACAATATATTAATTGCCCTATGTTAATGCAGTTTCCTTATCAGCAAGTCCTTATTTATATCAATACTTAGCTTGGGCGAAGTTTCTCTGCCCAGCCACATCCATCCGAAGATGATAATGCTGACGGAAGATCTCCGTTTCACCCTAAATTCATTAGTTAGGGTTTCATCAGGAAATTAAGGCTTATAGTTGAAAACTACTGCAGATATAAAGGAAAGAACATACCACCATTAACCGAGTTTAGAATTGAAAACCCCATTATCTATTCATACAAGCATTATTATTATTAAGAAGATATATTACTTTATTTTAAACTTCTCTTTAAACAATCTACGACGGCTCGACACGGCCACCCCTGTCCACACTTTTCATAATGCAAAAGATTAAATATTCATTGATATAAAATATTAAGTTATTAAATAATTAAATTATTCATAAGTTACCTGCACAAGTTTATCTGCACACCGGCCTAAAGACGCCGAGGTGACTACAGCTTAGAGTGCAAAGGAGAAATCATTAATGGCTAGTCCGTTTTTAACAGCGTTCTACGTCAGTTCCGGCCAATCATGGCCAGAACCGGCTCTCTCACTAACTTGTAACGGACGGAACATTTTTTAATAATAATAAAGAATAATAAAGAACTCAGGACCCAATTTAATGGGGAATCCCACACTAAAGGTACACGCTAGAACCCGGACAGCCTATGCATTAAAAGAAAAACATCAAAAAAAGGCCTGCCAATTAATGGTCAGGTTCAAGCCCTTTGGCTGAACACAATGTAAACGATCGATCCATTTTAATTCCAACTGCAGTAATTTTTTTCCCCCATCCCCCCCTCATACTTATTCAACCACTTTGTCAATAACCATACATTGCAATTGTTCAAAGGAATGGTTATAGGTCAAGCAGTGTGCTACAAGCGGTGCTTCTTTCCTACTTAAATGAAGGCACGACTTGTGTTCAGTCATTCTAGTTTTAAAGGACCTAGTAGTTTTCCCAATATAAATTTTTTGACACGGACATTTAATCAAGTAAACCACATAATCTGATTTACAGGTATTTTGATATTGTACACCTGGCTGGGCCTCCGCGTGTGCGGATCGCCGGACTTGATAGACCGAAGGTCTGATCCTGAGATGGTGCTTCTTATGTTCTTTAATAAGGATAATCTTAAAACCATTATTGATACTTGGGCCAAGAAAAAGGAGGACAGATTGAGACATCCGGGTTTTACTTCGATTGATAGCAATGGAAGTATGGAGTACAGGTTCTGACATCTAGAAGCAATGGAAGTAAAACTTGGATGTCTGAATCTGTCCTCTTTTTTCTGCAGCCATATGGTAACCCTAGATAATATTATACTCCAGACTTCTCTCACTAAGCTATATTTAGTCTAGCAGATTTACAGCTATTAACTGTGATGCTAGTAGATTCAAAGTGTAAAAACCTAATGGGAAACAATGCTTGCTCTATGGCATGCGGAACTCTAACATGGAGTCTGCTGTCTCAACACATAAGAATAGCCAAGAAAGGGGAGCTTAGCCCACTGGTTGAACAGCAGTGCACTCTGGGAGCTTACCTTAAAGCAATACACTCTAATTACATATACACAAGAAATCTGCTTTAATGACAAAGAATAGCGATAAATAGAGTTCACTCTGAGGAAAGGGGCAAAGGAATTTGACCTCAATCCATTTATTTTCCATATTCTTATATATAATGCAGACAGGCTTATTAGGAAAGATTTGTCTTTTTATAATAATCTGGAAGGTGTGAAAAATATGAGAAGGGATCTAACAAAGCTTGAAGAATGGCCTAGAATTTTACAGCTAGGCTGCATAGAGAAAGGCATAACCAGCAGAAGAAAGGAGGTGTTGATGCCCCTGTACAAGTCACTGGTGATATTAGAATATTGTATTCAGTTTTGGAGGTGGTATCTTGCTAAGGATGTAAAAAGACTGCTGGGCACGATGGACCACTGGTCTGACCCAGCAGCAGCAATTCTTATGTTCTTATGAAGCAGTCTAGAGGGAGGTGACAAAAATGGTATGGGGCTTATGCCAAAAGATGTACAAGAAGAGACTGTTAAAACTTGAATATGTATACTTTAGAGGAGAGGATGGACAGGGGAGATACGATACAGACATTTACCCCCCTTTTATAAAACTGTAACACAGTTTTTAATCATCGGCTGCAGCAGTAACAGCTCCGAAATTCTATGAGCGTCTGGCGCTAAAAACTGCACTACGGTTTTGTAAAACAGGGGTAGGGTGAGGTTGTGAGATGGTAGATTTAGGAGTAACATTAGGAAATTATTTTTCATGGAGAAGGTGGTCGATGCCTGGAATGCCTTCCTGACAGAATTCAAAAAGACGTGAGATGAACACAGAGGACCTCTAATTAGAAAATGGATAGTATAAAACCCCCCAAATTTAAATGGTTGAATGTATCAAGTTGCACTTAGATGGTGAATCTGGTTGTGAAGAACTAAGCCTGGTGTTGGGCAGACTTGTATGATCTATGTCTCGTATATAGCAATCTGGTTTTGGATGGGAAGGAGAGGGCTTTGATATCAACTGCACTAGTTGGAATGTAAGGTTAGTGCTGGGCAGGCTTTTACAATCTGTGTCCCGCAAATGACAAGATAGATTCAGATAGACTTTAGTAAGCTTTGACAGCGACTCCAGTAGTTGGAATGTTAAGGACAATGCTGGGTGGACCTCTATGATCTATGTGCCAGAAATTCCCAAAGAATTCCCAAAGATCAAGTATTTTATATCACATTCATTGTTGGTTTAATCATGTATTGAAAATGAATATGACTGTTGGACAGACTGGATGGACCACTCAAGTCTTCAACTGCCATCATTTACTATGTTAATGTTAAATGCATGGTCATATGCTTAGGCTGCAAAACCCAAAGGAGTGGTATAGCGATGGAGATGAAGTTCTTCTGTGGAAAAAGCAAGAGCAGGATTGGGGCTAGTTAATATATCTAAATTGATATGGGGCCCATTGGCATCGTATGTTACCTCATTATAATTGATTGTTAACTGTGAGTCAGTCTTTTGTTTACTTTGGTACATATCCAGAGAAGGGTGGGAGAGGCTTATTTATGTCATAATTTGATTTTTGAATATTCACACTTTGGATGGGTGGGAAGATGTCAATATTCAGAATAGGATAAGGTTTTTATGGTAATCTATGTTTTTGTGTTTTATTGAATGATTATTAGATGGGTGGGGGAAAATGGTCAATTATGAACATGTGAAAGTTGAATGTGCTTTTGTTGTATCATTATACATTGCATTTGTTTATTGCACTGTTGAAGTTTTGAAAATTAATAAAGAATTAAAAAAAAAAAAGCAAGAGCAGGATCTAGGGGTGATTGTAATTAATGATTGTAAGACACAGGCAGCCAAACAACTAGATAATATGACATCAAAAGCCAGAAGGATTCTTGGGTGTACAGAGAGAAGGAGGACTAGCACTTATGCAATCAGCAGCAGTATCAACTGCAAAAGTATTTTTGATGATTGGGGGAGAGAGAGAGAGAGAGCATAACAACTGCCATACTGAGACAGACTAAAAGTCCATTTAGTCTAGAACAGTGGTTCCCAACCCTGTCCTGGAGGACCACCAGGCCAATAAGGTTTTCAGGCTAGCCCAAATTAATATGCATGAGAGAGATTTGCATATAATGGAAGTGAGAGGCATGCAAATCTGCTCCATGCATATTCATTAGGGCTAGCCTGAAAACCCAATTGGCCTGGTGGTCCTCCAGGACAGGGTTGGGAAACACTGGTCTAGAATCCTACCTTCAGCTGTGTCAAACAGTTGGTAATCAGGAGAACACAAGAAATGAGGCCAGTCCTTTTCAGTTTCCAGTAGTCACAGGTTATGTGAACCCTGAAACCAGGGTAATATCTTGTTGTGTCAAATAGACTGACCTATTTATCATAAATATATATAATTCTTTGTTGAACCTGATTATATTATTGGATTTCCATAATATCCTGCATTTAATTCTAAAATTAAATGCTTTTAATTAAAGCTTGATATACTTGTTCAACAAGGACAATTCAGGACGAGTAACAATAAATAGATATACTGTACACACATCATACTAATAAAATAAATAAAAACATTAAACTGTGCTGAACTGAACTTTTTTCTTTTAGCTTTATTTAATTTTTATTACATTTGCTTTCCTTTCCTTCCCATTTCATTTTTTTTCTTTTCTCTCATTGTGATTTAATTCTCTGTAGCATGTTATTGACTGTAGCATGTATATCTCTGTTCCTGAAACTTTGTGTATGATGCATCCTTGTAACCCAATCTGGGCTCCTGGAGAGGACAGGCTATAAAAATGAACAAATAAATAAATAAAAAAATATGGTATAATTCATAAAACATATCTAGAATTCATCCCATCCCAAACCAAATAATAAAATATAAGGCCCCCCTTTTACAAAGGCGATTATTGCTATGGGCCGCGATAATCTCACCGATGCCCATTAGGATTCAATGGGCATTAGAGCATTTGCTGAGCAGCAGCCACTACCGTGCCTTTGTAAAAGTGTGTGTGTAGGTGGGGGGGAGGTTAATTATTTAAAATCATGTGTAAAAGCCAAGTCTTAACTTTTCTGCCGGAATATCATAGTTTGTTTCAAAATGCAGGTCTGGAGGGATCATGTTCCAGGCAAATGAGGTGAAATAGGTAAAGACAGTTCTCTGATGGTGGTCTGTAACTTTTCTTGGGCCAGGAATTTGCAAGGGACCCTGGAATGATATGGCAGGGAAACCAAACATACAGTCAAAATTGCTAACTCACATTCAGTCTGTTGTCCCATATCTTGATAAATCTTTCTTAAAGGCCTCCATGCTGGCAAATACTAGACTTAATAACAGCCCAGCTGTATAATACAGTTTGATGGTTGGTGAAGGGAACTTAGGTAGTAGGACTGAAGAGGGCCCTGATGCTAGGAATATGCTGAATATTTAAGGCAGAGGATGTTGCTGCTTGATGAGGGCTTGGATGAGAAAGGACCTTACAGTTGCTCCTGAGACGGTGATGATACAGGCAGGATGGTCTGAATTCCAAGTGTTGAAGGAGTCAGATGTGTTGGACATTTGTTTATTCACTCATTCTGTAACATTTCTAATCATTGTAAACTGCATAGAACTTCAAGGTTCTGCGGTATATAAACTGTTATTATTATGATTATTATTACAAAGGTGTTAAATGATCCATGTTCATCTAAGGTTACGTGGCAGTTGAATGTGGCTCCTTTTTTTGTGTAGGATTGTGAATACTTCTTCAGAAATAGGACTCTTATCTGTGTCCCTTAAAAGAGCTACGGTAAAGCCTATGTTGAAGAAGAAAACTCTGGATGGGTCATTGTTAAGTAATTATAGACCAAATTTCGGTGTTACCTTTTATGGCCAAGGTTATTGAGAGAGCACTGTTGCTTCAGATGTTAAAATTTGTCGATCAGAGGCACGTTCTTGTACAGATTTAGAGCAGGGCGAGGAGTGGAGACAATTTTGGTATTAAAGCTTGATGAAATATGTGGTGGGTTGGATGCCAATTGGATGTATTGTGTGATATCTTTGGATATTGCCTCTGCATTTGATTCAGTGGCTATAGAAGTATTACTTGACAGGCTGAGGATGTTGGGAATTGGTGGTCAAGTGTATGCATTCAGTGAGAGATCAATGTAGGTGCCGAATGGTAATTTGGTATCAGCAGTTGTCTCAGTGATTAGAAGGGTACCCCAGGGATCTACACTTTCTTTGTTGCTCTTTAATATCTAGTTGGCCCCTTTAGGGAAGGTTTGTCAGGATATGGGAATTAGTATCATTTTTATGCTGATGATGTTCAATTTTTCTTCCTTGTTTCAGGGGAAGAATTGAGTTGTCAAGGAAGCTGTCAGAATCCTTAGCAGGAAAAGTGAGTGGAGGTATGTCTGTAAGATGAAGCTGAATGTGCAGAAAACAGAAATTATGCTTGCTGGGAGACAGGTAGCAGATTGATGGCCAGAGTTGATGGAAGTTGGTCCTGTGGTATTGCATGTGAGAAGCTGTATGAGTTTTAGGTGTGATCAATTGTAAGTTTGATATGGAAAAAAAAAAAGGGTCAGCAGTGGTTAAATTCTCTTTTTTTCATTTGTTAAACTGCTTGAAACCAATGTCTGCTTATGATTTTAGACTGTTGGTGCAATCTATGGTTAGCATGTGAGGTCTTACCACTTACATAATGGGTAGCAGTAGGGGCAGAGAGTGGTAGAAAACTGGAACGCTCTTCCGGAGTCTGTTATAGGGGAAAACACCCTCCAGGGATTCAAGACAAAGTTGGACAAGTTCCTGCTAAACTGGAACGTATGCAGGTAAGGCTGGACTCATTTAGAGCACTGGTCTTTGACCTGGGGGCCGCCGCGTGAGCGGACTGCTGGGCACGATGGACCACTGGTCTGACCCAGCAGTGGCAATTCTTATGTTTTTATGTTGCATGTGTCCATTAATAGAAAAAAAGTTGAAATCCGGCCATTTTACCCCAGTGAAAAAAAATGGCCTTAGCATATGAGAATGACCCACATAAATACTTGCTACGGCAGGACTACTCAG
Organism: Geotrypetes seraphini; assembly: GCF_902459505.1. Classification (NCBI taxonomy): domain Eukaryota; kingdom Metazoa; phylum Chordata; class Amphibia; order Gymnophiona; family Dermophiidae; genus Geotrypetes; species Geotrypetes seraphini. Next base: position 43,969,489 of record NC_047090.1, on the reverse strand, counting down.
TTCCAATCCTCGAGGTCCACAGGCAGGCCAGGTTTTGCAGGATATCTACAATTAATATACATGAGAGAGATTTGCATGCACTGCCTCCTTGATATGCAAAGCTCTCCCATGCATATTCATTGCAGATATTCTGAAAACCTGGCCTGCTTGTGAACTTCAAGGATAGGAATGGAGTAGCCCTGCGCTAAGGTCTCTTTACCACAGTTTGGTGAAAGGGCCCCTTAGATTGTAAACCTTCTGGGGACAGGCAGTAGCTATTATAGCTGAATGTAACTCATCTGAGAAAAGTATGAGCTAAATTCTATCCCTTCCCTTATTATTTTTCTCCTTTTCTTTTTTGAATAAATTATTATAACAACCAAGAAATCATACTTGTACATAGCCACTGATTTGACCTGATCCTTAAAACCCTGTCATACTTTCCTCCAGCCCCACTCTATTCTGCTCTAGGCCCTTCCCGCATAAACTTCTCCTCTCCTTCAGTGAGCCCGGGGCCGCATCTGGAGGGCCTCCGAGTTTGCAAGGATGCAACATGATGACATCGCATGCATGGACGCCCTTCAGATGTGTCCCCAAGCTCCTAAACCTGGACAAACTCCTAGGTTTTCAAAAACAGCCTGGACACCCAGACAGTCCTCTAAAAAGAGGGCATGTCCAGATAAATCCTTTATTGAAATTACAAAGATTATATATGCAATCCATCATAAGGAGCAATTAAGAGAAAAAACTGAACAGGAAAAAGAGCATAAAATAAACTACACAATAAGCCTTACACTGTATTTTACATTTCATGATGAAAAGAGGAATCTTTTCTGGACAAAAGGCATTTGGCATCTTTCTATACCACTGAAGTACTCACACATTCTAGGGAAGAAGGCAGTATTCAGAGAGCCCTGCAAAATTTGTAAAATTACCCCATCTTGTCTACCTGGGGTTACCGTACGGCTCCAGAAAAAGAGATAGATTGAGACATCTGGGTAAAACCCGGATATCTCAATCCATACTCCTTTTTCTGGAGCCATACGGTAACCCAATATCTACCGAGATGTAAAATTTACATTACTCCCTCTTCCTAGAGCAGCCGCTCCCCCAAACATATTTTGAATGAAATGGTGCCTATGCAGATCAGCCTTGCACTGCTGCCTATTTTACAAGCGTTCTGCTCCTCCCCCACTGTGTGCGCAGCTGAGACCTTTTCTTTGTTGGCTGCATGCATTCCATCTCCTCCTGTAACTTAGTATTAATAATTCTCTTTGTTATTGCCTTGTGCTGCTGTTTACATTGTTGATTTTCTGCAGCTGATTCCTCCCTTTGGAGCCCTCTTCCGATTGGCACTGCACTTAAACGCTGCCAGCTCATCTTCCTCCAGGCACTTTTGAAAGAATGGAATAGATGCTTCTGTAAATCCCCACAGAGCATTTTCTGTACTGCTTCTCTGCAGTTGGTTGTAGATCTAGGCAATGTGCTGGATAAACAGAAAATTAAAAGTTCACCCCAGAGATGGAAGTTTACAGAGAAAAAGGTCCGTCCGAGGGAGAGTGCTCCCAACTTCTTGATTCTGCTGCACAATAAATGTTGACTTGTACATAATGGAAAATGAGCCACCCAGCTTTTGATGGCAAATCAGTTATCAAACTAGATTGATGGGTCCATTCTCTGCCCAAAGACAAGGTAAACATTGTCTTATTAAGTCTAGGAGAATTCATAAGATTTTTTTTTAAATTGAACACTGCACCTTTAATAGTTAAGGCATGGGTGGAAAATTTCAGGGCTGCTAATTCCAAGACTCCACATTGCCACTCCCTCCACAGTCCTGCCTTCCCAGCCACCTCTTATTGGTCATCTTCATGGAGACGGAAACAGGCTATAGGATCTCTCCTGCAGAATAGGAAGGTTATTTGAAGACAAGGCTTTGAAAAAAAGAGATTTGTGTATCTGGTTTTTTCACAGCTGTTGGTGCTTTGCCAGTTGCTGTCTGCGCTCAGACTATGACTCATTAGGATTGAGTTCGCCCTAGCCTGCCCTCCTCTTTTTGCTGCTTTATATTTGAAAGTCAGACAGCAAGCCTAAGTAGAATATGTAGGATAAACAAAGTATGGTACAAGCTGAAAGAAGCAACAAAAAGGGCTACCAACCTTTATGTGAGAAAAATAAATAAAAACATGAGAAATAGAAAACCAATATGGTTCTCCAAATTAGTGGCAGAGAAAATAAAGGCAAAAGTGTTGGCATTCGTGAAATATAAAAAAAAAACCTCAAGAAGAGGAGCACAGAAATGAATACCGGATGAAAATGAAAGAAGCCAAGAGAGATGTTTGGCGAAAGCGCGAGCAGAAGAGCAAATGGCTAGAAATGTAAAAAAGGGAGACAAAATGTTTTCAAGTATATTACTGAAAGAAGGAAGATGAGAAATAGAATTGAGACTGAAAGAAGCTATAAACCAAAGCTATGTGGAGAGTGTTGAGGAAAAAGCAAATGTGCTAAACAAACACTTCTGTGCAGAGGAGATTGATAGGGAACATGATCGAAACATTCAAGGTACTGAAGGGGATAGACTTAGTAGATAAGGACAGGTTGCTCACCCTGAGAGAACGAGAGGGCACTTTCTAAAGTAAAAAGGGGACAGATTCCGTACAAACATAAGGAAGTTCTTCTTCACCCAGAGAGTGGTGGAAAACTGGAACGCTCTTCCGGAGTCTGTCATAAGGGAAAACACCCTCCAGGGATTCAAGACAAAGTTAGACAAGTTCCTGCTGAACAAGGACATACGCTGGTAGGGTTAGTCTCAGTTAGGGTGCTGGTCTTTGACCAGAGGGCCGCTGCGTGAGCAGACTGCTGGGTACGATGGACCACTGGTCTGACCCAGCAGCAGAAATTCTTATGTTCATGGAAGAAAGTCCTGGAGAAGGACCGTGACTGACTGGCAAAGTTACACGTGAAAATGGAGTAGATACTGTGCCATTCACGGAAGAAAGTGTTTATGAACAACCTGAATAACTGAAGGTAGACAAAGCCATGGGACCAGATGCGATCCATCCCAAGATATTGAAGGAGCTCAGAGAAGTTCTAGCTGGTCCAGTTGAAAATTTGTTCAATAAATCCCTGGAGATGGGAGAGGTTCCATGTGATTGGAGAAGAGCAGATGGCCCTGTTCACAAAAGTGGTTGCAGAGATGAAGCGGGAATCTACAGGCTGGTAAGCTTCACTTCGGTTATTGGAAAAATAACGGAAGTGTCGCTGAAGGAAAGGACAGCGAATTTCCTAGAATCTAATGGGTTACAAGATCTGAACCAACATAGTTTACTAAAGGTAACTCGTGCCAAATGAATCTGATTAAATTCTTTGACTGGGCGACTAGAGAAGCAGATCGAAGATGTCTTGCAAGGTTCGCTTGCTGTTTTCCACAGTCTTCTTGTGATTTCACAACTTTAGAAATCTTTGCGTCATCAGCAAATTTAATTACCTCACTTGTTATTCCCATCTCTAGATCATTTATAAAAATTCCAGGTCATATTTAGGCATTAGCATTGAATATCCGGTGCCAAGATAACATGTGCTGGCTGCAGATCTTATTCAGGTCCTAACAGATATCCAGTAGGCCGTTCAGTTGGGACTCACAGAAACATGATGGCAGATTAAGCCCAAATGGCCCATCTAGTCTCTTCCTCTCTCTAAGAGACCTCACATGCCTATTCCACGCCTTTTCGAATTCAGACAGTCTCTGTCTCCACCACTTCTTCCGAGAGACTGTTCCACACATCTACCACCCTTTCTGTAAAAAAGTATGTCCTTAAATTATTCCTGAGCCTATCACCTCTTAAACTTCATCCCATGCCCTCTCATTCCAGAGCTTCCTTTCAAATAAGAGACTCGACTCATGCGCATTTACATTATATAGGTATTTGAATGCCTCTTATCATATCTCCCCTCTCCCTATTGGCTGAGGCTCTTAACATTTGCACCTCCTCTTCCTATAGGCTAAGGCTCTGTGCGCCTGCATTGTGAGGTCATAGAGCTGCCCATCTACAGTAACCATTATCTCTTTCTCTTTCAGAGAGATCCCACGTGTCTATCACACGCCTTCTTAAATTCAGACACAAGTCTGTCTCCACCAGCTCTTCTGGGAGACTGTTCTACACATCTACCATCCTTTCTGTACAAAAGTATTTCCTTAGATTATTCCTGAGCCTATCACCTCTTAAACTTCATCCTATGCCCTCTCATTCCAGAGCTTCCTGTCAAATAAGAGACTCGACTCATGCACATTTACGCCACGTAGGTATTTAAATGTCTCTCAATACAAATCAAATAGAAAAATTGCACCTAAATTTTACTAGCCAGTGGTGGAATAGCCTCTGGAGATTGACATTAAATATCAAAAAGTGGAGAAAAAGCCTCAAATGTGTGAATTTATTATCAGCAATCCGCATGGAATACACTACTGCTACTTTATCATAGGCATAAAAAACCCCACCTTCAAATTTTTCATGCCCATGATAATTACAGTAGCAGCTTGTACATTTGCTTTTTCCTCAACACTCTCCACATAGCTTTGGTTTATAGCTTCTTTCAGTCTCAATTCTACCTACACATTGGAGGGGGTAGGCAGGGAAGAGTATTACTGAAGATAGGGGGAGGAGGTATTGTTGGAGGGCAGGAAGGGGCAAGGAAGATTTATTTATTTATTTTTTTACAAAAAAAGAAAAACTTATGCAGGCACCCTAATAAGAACATAAGAATAGCCTTACTGGGTCAGACCAATGGTCCATCAAGCCCAATAGCCCGTTTTCTTGGTGGCCAATCCAGGTCACTACTACCTGGCCAAAACCCAAGGAGTAGCAATATTCCATGCTACCGATCCAGGCAAGCAGTGGCTTCCCCCATGTCTTTCTCAATAACAGACTATGGACCTTTCCTCCAGGAAATTGTCCAAACCTTTCTTAAAACCAACTACGCTATCCGCTCTTACCATAACCTCTGGAAATGCATTCCAGAGCTTAACTATTCTCAGTGAAAAATAAAGTTCCTCCTATTGCTTTTAAAAGTATTTCCCTGTAATTTCATCGAATGTCCCCTAGTCTTTGTAATTTTTGACGGAGTGAAAAATCAATCCACTTGTATCTGTTCTACTCCACTCAGGATTTTGAAGACTTCAATCATATATCTCCCTTCAGCTGTCTCTTTTCCAAGCTGAAGAGCCCTAACCATTTTAATCTTTCCTCATATGAGAGGAGTTCCATCTCCTTTATCATCTTGGTCACTCTTTTTTGTACCTTTTCTAGCGCTGCTATATCTTTCTTGAGATAAAGAGACCAGAATTGTACGCAATACTCCAGATGAGGTCGCATCATGGACCATGAACTTTGTGAAGATTGTATGCCAGTTTGAGTAATGGTGGTATTGATACTATTTTTTCTATACATCCAGGGAAAGACGCGTCCTGTATCGTAATTCTTCTGATCTCTAGCTAATTTATTCAATTTTTGCTTCCTAACTGAATCTTTATGTTTATCAACTTGGTTTGTAATATCTTTATATTTGGAATCATAATCACAAAAGCACATAAGCATTGCCTCTGCCGAGTCAGACCATAGGTCCATCATGCCCAGCAGTCCGCTCCCGCGGCGGCCCCCCAGGTCAATGACCTGTAGTGATCTATTACTCAAGAGCATTTTGTCTTGTATAGTAACCCTCTAATTGTACCCCTGGATTCCCTTACCCTTTAGGAACTCGTCCAATCCCTTTTTGAAACCCAAAACCGTACTCTGCTCAACTACCCCCTCTGGAAGCGCATTCCAGGTGTCCACCACCCTCTGGGTGAAGAAGAACTTCCTAGCATTTGTTCTGAACCTATCTCCCTTCAATTTTTTTGAGTGTCCTCTAGTTTTTGTTGCCCCCGCCAGTCTGAAGAATCTGTCTCTCTCTACCTTCACTATACCCTTCATGATCTTATAAGTTTCTATCATATCCCCTCTAAGTCTCCGCTTTTCCAGGGAAAAGAGCCCCAACTTCTCCAGCCTCTCAGCATACGAGAGGTTTTCCATGCCCTTTATCATTTTTGTTGCTCTTCTCTGGACCCTCTCGAGTATCGCCATATCTTTCTTTAGGTATGGCGACCAGTACTGGACGCAGTACTTCAGATGCGGTCGCACCATTGCCCTGTGCAGCGAGAGGATAACTTCCTTGGTTCTGGTAGTGATACCTTTTTTGATAATGCCCAACATTCTGTTCGCCTTTTTTGAGGCCGCTGCACATTGTGCTGCTGGTTTCATTGTTTTATCCACCAAAACCCCCAAGTCCTTTTCTAGGTTGCCTTTTCCCAATGTCATCCCCCCATCGTGTAGTTGTACATCAGGTTCCCTTTTCCTATGTGCATAACTTTACATTTCTCCACATTAAAACTCATCTGCCATTTATCTGCCCACTCACTCAGTTTGTCCAGGTCCCTTTGGAGTTTTTAACATTCCTCTACAGATCTAACCTTACCGGAGAGTTTTGTGTCATCCGCAAATTTTATAACTTCACACTTTGTCCCTGTTTCCAAGTCATTAATAAATATATTGAATAGCAGCGGTCCCAGCACTGACCCTTGTGGGACGCTACTTGTGACCCCTTTCCAGTCAGAATAGTGTCCCTTTACTCTTACCTTCTGTTTCCTGTTTGCCAGCCAGTTTTTGATCCATCTGTGTATGTCCCCTTCCACCCCGTGGTTCCACAGTTTCCTTAGAAGGCGCTCATGAGGTACCTTGTCGAAGGCTTTCTGGAAGTCTAGGTATACTATATTTATGGGGTCACCTTTGTCCAAATGTCCGCTTATCCCCTCGAAGAAGTGCAGTAGGTTTGTTTGGCAAGATCTTCCAGTACAGAAACCATGCTGGCTTGTTCTCATCAGTTTAATTTTTTCTATGTGCTCACTGATACTGTTCTTGATCAATGATTCGGCCATCTTCCCCGGAACTGAGGTCAAGCTAATCGGTCTATAATTCCTCGGGTCGCCTCTGGTTCCCTTCTTGAAGATAGGTGTAACATTTGCTATCCTCCAGTCTTCCGGTATTACCCCTGTTTTCAGGGATAGGTTACAAATCTGCTGCAGTAACTCCGCTATTTTGTTTCTAAGTTCTCTTAGTATTCTTGGGTGAATTCTGTCCGGGCCCGGCGATTTGTCAGTTTTTAGCCTATCTATCTGTTTGAGTACGTCTTCGAGGCTTACCTCCATGCACGATAATTTTTCCTCTTGGTCCCCCTTGAAGAATTTTTCCGGTTCCGGAACATTGGATGTGTCCTCTTTTGTGAAGACCGACGAGAAGAACGTGTTTAATCTGCCCGCCAATTCCTTTTCCTCCTTTACCACTCCTTTCCTATCCCCCTCATCCAGGGGTCCCACCTCCTCCCTCGCCGGCTGTTTCCCTTTCACATATCGAAAGAAAGGTTTAAAGTTCCGTGCCTCCTTTGCAAGTTTCTCTTCATATTCTCTCTTTGCTGTTCTGACTACGCGGTGGCATTCTTTTTGGTGCTTCCTGTGCTTTTTCCAATTTTCCTCAGTTTTATCCTTTTTCCATGTCCTGAAGGATTTTTTCTTATCTCCTACCACCTTCTTAACTTCTCTTGTTAACCATGCTGGGTCCTCTGCTTGATTCTTTCTGCCCCCTTTTCTAAATCTGTGTATATACCGGCTTTGCGCCTCGTTCACCGTGTCCTTAAAAAAGGTCCAGGCTTGGTCCACCGTCAGTGCCTTTCTGGTGCTGTTCTTGAGTTTTCTCTTTACCATGTGTCTCATGGCATCATAGTTCCCTTTCTTGAAGTTGAACGTTGTTACAGTGGTTCTCCTCCCCTTTGGCATACTTAGTTCCACTTTGAATTGGATCGTGTTGTGGTCACTGTTCCCTAAAGGTCCCGCTACTTCCACTTCTTGGGCAGGTCCTCTCAGCCCATTTAGGATTAAATCCAGAATAGCTGCCCCTCTCATTGGTTCTTTGACGAGCTGTTCCATGTAACAGTCCCCTACAGCCTCTAGGAACTCCAATTCCTTTGAACAATTGGAAACTCCATGGCTCCAGTCTATCCCTGGGTAGTTGAAATCTCCCATAACTATGGTGTTTGCGTTTTTACATTCTCGCCTCAACTCAGCTCTCAGTTCTTCATCTATTGCTTCTGTTTGCCCAGGCGGGCGGTAGTACAGTCCCATCTTTATCTCGGTTCCCTTTCTTCCTTGTATTTTAACCCATATTGATTCCAGTTGGCCATTAATTGTTGGTGTGTCCACTCCGATCGATTGAATTGTATCTGTTACATAAAGTGCTATTCCTCCTCCTTTCTGATGTGTCCTGTCTCTTCGGTAGAGCTTGTACCCTGGTAGTGCTGTGTCCCATTTGTTGTCCTCGTTCCACCATGTTTCCGTGATTGCTATGATGTCTAGGTTCTCATCTTTGGCCCTGGTTTCAAGTTCCCCCATTTTGTTTGAATCAAACTCTTGTTCACCTAATTTAGATTTTAAATTGATTAGGTATGCATCTAAAGCAGCTTTCTGTGTGTTGATTACTTTCTTGCTATGTTCTATGACCAATAACATGATGTCTAAAGAACATTTGTTTAGAACTTTGTTCCAACAATCAATAAATTCGGTATCGTCTTTAAACATCTGAGTTTCAAGATGTACTCTTAATCCCCGAGGAATTTGTTCTTTTTTACAATATTCTATTAGAGCTGAACAGTTGAGTTCTAATCTGGCAATACGTTTAAATTTAATGAGAATATCATTAATGTCTGATGTTTCAGTAGAACAAGCAGATGTGCTCAAAGTCTCAAATTCATTCATTAATGTCTTAGCCTTATCAAATGTAAAGCTGAGACCTGAAGTCCATGATTTATCTGTGGTCTCCATAATGGGTACACGGTGCAAACTGAATGAAATAAATGAAGACTCAAGCGAGTGTTCAAATGCAAAAATCCTCAGATTGATTTGAAGTGTAGAGCACTCACAATCATATATAGTGCTTAATATATATTAAAACAGAGGAAAAAGACCTCAAAATACTCCAGGAATCCAATCAATAGATTGAAAGCGTTTTGGGGTTAAGGTATGTGTGGCGCAGTGGTTGAAGCTACAGCCTCAGCACCCTGGGGTTGTGGGTTCAATCCCCGCGCTGCTCCTTATGATCCTGGGCAAGTCACTTAATCCTCCATAGCCCCAGGTACGTAAGATAGATTGTGAGCCCACTGGGACAGATAGGGAAAATGCTTGAGTACCTGATTGTAAAACCGCTTAGATAACCTTGATAGGCGGTATATAAAATCCTAATAAAACTTGAAACTTGAAACATCATAGGTCAAAACCTCTGTTAAAAAATTTAATTCATTCAAATATTACTAAATTTAAATATTATATATGTGATTCTATAATTAAATATCTGTTTCTCTTATACTGAAATGAGCAAACAAGAGCTGGCAGCCATGGACTTAACCCCAATGATATTCCTTCTGGCTTTATGATAACTATCGTCAAGCACTTATCTTTTATGATCCGACGGAGGCCCAATCCATTTTGCACCAACGGACTTCTTCAAGGGAAGTGATAAAGCTTGCTAGTTTGCCAGTATCAGTTAATCGTTGCCAAAAGTCTTTAAAGAAAAGAGAGAAAGAAACATTGCATTATATATATATTTTACTCAATAAATCAAGACTTATTTATATAGTTCAAAATATCACCAACAAAGAGTCAAAGAGTAATGCTTGCCTGTTTTAAAGCTGCCACCACCACACTCTCGTAAATATACAAACAAAATGGCGCCTGAATTTAAATAAGACACTGAGATAAATTGACCAATCAAAACTGGCTCAGTTACTGACATCAGTTTTTGTGAAATTCATAATGTTTCTACAAAAAGTTATTATGAATAAAAGAGAGCTTGTTTAATGTGGAATATTGGTGACTAACTAAAAACTGGTTACTGAAACATGATATCTGGAACAGAAAGCCCCGAAATTATAGGATTAAATGCTGGTTTTGCTACGTTCTTGCCAAACAACTCGGGATTCTAAAACATTTGAAAGAAAGCAAAAAAGGAATGTTAAACAGCCGTCAGTAGATGTTATATTGTAATAAAATATGCGTGCCACTCAATTTGATTATTGAGTCCATAGGGCTCTAATGAATGGAGTCTGGAGATCCATTGTCGTTCACGTCTTAAAAGAAGACTGTTTTGATCTCCCCCTCTTGCTAATTTGATGACAGTGTCTATGACCCAGCATTTCAAATGGTGAAATTTGTGTTGTAGTTTGATGCAATGAGCCACTAGGGGCGCTTCTGTTTTTATCCGCTTTAAATTAGACCATGGATCTCAAAGTCCCTCCTTGAGGGCCGCAATCCAGTCGGGTTTTCAGGATTTCCACAATGAATATGCATTGAAAGCAGTGCATGCACATAGATCTCATGCATATTCATTGAGGAAATCCTGAAAACCCGACTGGATTGCGGCCCTCAAGGAAGGACTTTGAGACCCCTGAATTAGAGTGATGTTCATTTAATCTAATTCTTAAGCTTTTTATGGTTTTTCATAAAATGCCACGCGCGCTAGCCACTACCGCCTCCTCTTGAGCAGGCGGTGGTTTCTCGGCTAGTGCACACTATAGCGCGCGCTAATCCGGTGCATGCATTAAAAACGCTAGCGCACCTTCGTAAAAGGAGCCCACAGTGTCAAATATGCATTGTTGGGATCAAGATATCTCGATTTGAGGAGCGCAGAATGATGGATTTGTAAGAGATGGGAAGATTGTTATCTAAATGAGTTATAGAGAGTATTCTGGACCAAATATTTGTCCAGAACACTTGTACCTTGGAATATTTGTAAAGGAGGCGTTTCAGAGTACCGGACTGCAATTGGCAAGCCCAACATAGACATGAAGAAATTGGATATTTAAACTTAGCAATTTTATTAGTCCCTATGCAGAATAAAAAAGGTTGATTGATAAATTGAGGCTGACATGGTGGGTCAATCGCTTATTTCTGAGGTAGTTCATGTTGACTTATTCTGGAAAGAATTTGAGAATCCAGACTGGAATCTCTATAATAAATATGGAGACTCTATAATAAATATGGAAAATCATTTAGCCACCTTGATCATTGTTCCCCAGAAATTATGAAATCTGCTCCAATGGATTTCAAACCAGATTTATTCAGCTGGTTATATTGTTTGAGGAATAATAGAACTTTTCCATCTAATGGCGGACATATTTTGTAATGTAATGTAATTTATTTCTTATATACCACTAAACTCTGTTAGGATTCTAAGCGGTTTACAGAAAAATAGACAATAGGGTGCATTAAAATTATAAGTAAAATAGGTACTTAGAAATTCCCTTACTGTCCCGAAGGCTCACCAATAATCAAAAATAGAAAAGATTCAATATCATGAGTCAATAATTATAGACCAATAGCTTTGATCCCATTTTTCATTAAAATTCTGAAGGTCTTTGAAGACAAAATTTTTCATTGCATCTTCAGGTCAAAATTTTACAGAAACATCTTTTCTGTTAAACAACACTACTTACCTTATACAACCTACCATTAAAATCTTGGGTGTTATTTTAGATCAACACTTGACTATGGGAAAGTTTTTTATACTCTGTGGAAATTGTATAGTATAAGATCATATTTTGACACCACATCATTCAAACTACTGGTTCAGTCACTGGTGTTGAGCTAATTGGACTGTCCAAGTGAACAACTTTTTCATCCTGAGTTTTCACTTCCCTTTCCAATTTGTCAATTCTCTGAGCCTGGATATTGGTTCCAGCACAGAGTTTATGGAAGGAATCCAATGCTGTCCATATTGACTCCAATGTAATTACAGCTGGTCTTACCAGAGAAGGGACCATAAGAATCTACCCTTCTCGTACTGTTAACTCCGCTGCCTTCTCTGCCCTCGGTGTCCCAGTCGATTCTGATTGAGGCGTCGTCAAGCCCTCGAGCACTGCAGGCAACACTGAGTTCCGTCCCTGCTCAGCTCTCGACATTTCCCAATCTTGCGCCTGCAGGGGAAGCGCAGGTCCCGCGGGACTAAGCAAGAGTTTGCTCCCAAGCACCGAACACTCTCCGCTCCAGTGCAGCCAGTTCGCCTCTTGGTGAGGAAGTAAAGAAGCCCATGATAACCTCCTGCTGCAACAAGGTAGGTTCAATCTTCCGGGCTGAAGCAGCAATTCTTCCTCTCCTTTTAGGCATATTTGAATCCAAGTTTAACCCGCCAAAACAGGTAAGAATATTGTCAGCAGCAGGAGAGATTAACACAGCATCCTCACTCGCTGCCATCTTGTCTCCCTCCTGAGTTCCATGTCTTATAATCATTTTCGAAAGCAATGGAAGACACATCTGTTTGCCAATTAGTTTGTATTATTTGTAAAATTTTGTAAACCACATCGAACTTATTGGTTATGCAGTATAGAAGCGACTTGTTATGTTATTCCATGTCTTAAAAAAGGAGGAAGAAAGACCAAATGGCAGCCAGTGTGGTTCAGTGAGGTGAAGGAAGCTATTAGAGCTCAAAGAGAATCCTTCAGAAAGTGGAAGAAGGATCCGACTGAAAATAATTGTAAACAGCACAAGGAATGTTAAATCAAATACAAAGCGCTTATAAGGAAGGCAAAGAGAGACCATGAAAAGAAGATTGCGCTGGAAGCAAAAACATACAGTAAAAACTTTTTTAGGTATATTAAAAACAAGAAGCAAGGAAGAGAATCGGTTGGCCTACTAGACGACCAAGGAATAAAAGGGGCTCTTAGCCTCAAGTGTTTTGTTATTCACACATTCTGTGTACTGCAAGCTGCCTCTGCTGTGCCCCGGTCCACTGACGATAGCTAGTTTACTCTTTCCAAAAATACTAGATATAGGGGTCATGTGATGAAGGTACCAAGTAGTAGATTTTAAACCTAGAAACATAGAAAATTGATGGCAGATAAAGGCCAAATGGCCCATTCAGTCTGCCTACCTGCAGAAGCCATTATCTCTTCCTCTCTCTAAGAAATCCCACATGACTATCCTAGGATTTCTTGAAATCAGACACAGTCTCTGTCTCCACCACCTCTACCAGGAACCTATCACCTCTTAATTTCATCCTATGCCCTCTCATTCCAGAGCTTCCTTTCAAATGAAAGAGATTCAATTCATGCGCATTTATGCCACGTAGGTATGTATGTAAATGTCTCTATCATATCTCCCCTCTCCTGCCTTTCCTCCAAAGTATACTAGAACTAGGGTGCATGTGATGAAGGTACTAAGTAGTAGATTTAAAACAAATCGGAGAAAATATTTCTTCACACAAAGTGTAATTAAACTCTGGAATTCATTGCCAGAGAATGTGATGAAATCAGTAGCTTAGCGGGGTTTGAAAAGGGTTTGGATAAATTCCTAAAAGGGAAGTCAATAGGCCATTATTGTGATGGCTTGGGGAAATCCACTGCTTATTCTTAGGATAAACAGCATAAAATCTGTTTTAATTCTTGGGATCTAGCTAGGTCTAAGCGGTATTCTCTATGCAGGTAAACTGGGAAAATCTCTTCTCTTCAAAATCACAGGTCTCTGGAACGACCTTACTATCCCATTGCGGAACCTGGGCTCTCTCCAACTATTCCGCAAGCAACTGAAAACTTGGCTCTTCTCTAAATGTAATTCTATTTTCCCCCTTACTTTTCCATTCTATATATAAGCTCATGTAAACCTTTTCTTTTCTCTACTTATATTTTAAGTTCTTGTAAACCGTGCCGAGCTCCACTTCCGTGGAGAGGATGCGGTATATAAACTTAAGGTTTAGTTTAGTTTAGTTAGGTACTTGGGACCTGGGTTGACCACTATTTGAAACAAAATACTGGGCTTGATGGATCTTCATTCTATCCCAGTATGGCAATTCATAGTCTTTTCATGTACCAAAAAATGTAAACATTGCATGAATATACAGCCTCATGCTACTTACCCCGGTAATTAAAAACTAATCCTTATTTCATGATGAATAACTTTTGGATTATAATGCAACTTAAAAAGAAAACTATCTTTAGATAGATTTTTTTTTTCATAAAAGCATTTTATTAAACAAAATAATTGATTTTTATCCACCCTGGATTTGGCATACTGTTTTGCTGTTATAGAATATTAGTTTCATTCCTATATTTTGGGTACTTATACGGTCTTTTCAGGGCTCAAAATATGGAAGAGCTTCATCTAAATTATAAATACAGGTAACACATTCAAAATAAGTGGCTAGGTTTACTACAGTGTGCAGTAACAAACTTTGGCCCCCTTTTACGAAGCCGTGTTAGACTTTTTTTTATTGCTGGCCATGGCAGTATTAGCTCCGATGCTCATAGAATTCCTATGAGCATCAGAACTAATACTGCCACAGCCGGCGATAAAAAAAGCCTAACACGGCTTATTAAAAGGGAGCCTGTGTCTACCACAGGTCGCATTATATACAATAGATCTAGCTAGACTTCTCCATCATTATTCGCGGGGGATAGGGGCAGAGCCGGACCGCGAATGGCGAAAAACCGAGAATATCCAGCTCTGACCCACCCCCGCCTCCCTTCCACCTTCCCCTTGCATCCCGGCCTTACCTGGTGGTCTAGCTGGTTTTTGGGGCAGGAGCGATCTTCCTACGCTCCTGCCCCGTGCAGATAGCCATTAAGAAATGGCTGTGGGGAGTTCCCTTATAACACCTCCTGGTCTCTTCGTTTGACATCTCAAAACCTCCTATCTGTTCCATTCCTGAAAATTATAGGCATTAGAAGACACAATATGTTTTCGGTCATGGCCCCTCAACTGTGGAACTCACTACCACTGTACATTAGAGAAGAAAAAGATCTTTCCTCATTTAAAATTTTTTAAAAAACTTACCTTTTTAAAGACGCATTCAACCTTTCATCTTTCGACCTATGACCAGATGTTTCATAGGTCCCAAATTTTTTTACCCCCATCTCGTTTTTTCCCTTTCTGTTTTTTCTCTCTAACAAAGAATTGTAACTTTTCCCCCCTATCCTCCACGACTCATGTCTGTTTTAGATTTGTAAGTCCGAAGTTATTTTGTCTGTTTTCACAACCTTGTTTTTATGAAATTGTACATTGCTTAGTAAACTGAATAAGCAATTCATCAAATATTAATAAAAACTTGAAAACTTGAAACTTGAAAAACAGTCAATTTGAGATGCTAAGGCAGGGGAGGGGATACCACCCATGCTCTTAATAATATTTTGCCAGCATATGTTTAAGCAGCAAAAGCATCAGAGGTAAAAAGTTATCAGGATGCAGCTTGGTGGGGTTATCTCTGGTCAACATTGTACATGTTTTGAAAGACTGGGTGTGGGTGGATGCCACCCATATAAAATGGTGCTCTTTGTAAAATGAATTCTTTTAAAGGTGTTTGTTTTGAGTAGACTTTCCATGCCTTATGTGATGTGTGATGATTAAATACTGGCTACTTCTGTTTCACAGCCCCAGTAGGGCTAGGAAATACATCTTCCCTCTTTGTCAGAGAGGATAAAAAAAAAACATATTCATTTCCCTTGTCATTGTATTTTTGGTATAATTACTTCTTCTCAGACCACTCCACCCACAAGCTGTCTTTCTCTGATCCAGGCTCTATGTTGTTCCAAATGTCTAAGAATTATGCCAGCTGAGTGTCAGCACCCTCTGCCCCACCCATAAATGTTGTGCTTTCTCTGCTGGAGTGGTAAGAGTCGGATTTAGTATGTTATGTCTGGAATTGTGGGTTTTAAAAGGCAGATGTTATAGGTAACAGAATTAGGGAATCTAGGAGTTATGGCTGAAATTGCCTCATGTGTGAACAGACTGTAAGGTTAGGTTTACCATATGGCGCCAGAAAACGGATTGAGACATCTGGGTTTTACTTCCATTGAAAAGGTCCATTAGTTAAAGTGATTTGAGTGAGCAGGAAAGGCTCCTGCTCTCTTTTAAAGTGCTCTGTGGGCTGACCACAAATGTTCAGTGGCCCTTAATCACAAGAGCCACTGAATATCAGCACATGGCACAGTGGTTAAAGCTATAGCCTCAGCACCCTGATGTTATGGGTTCAAACTCACGCTGCTCCTTATGACCCTGGGCTAGTCACTGAATCCCCCCAGTGCTCCAGGTACATTAGATAGATTGTGAGCCTGCTGGGACAGATAGGGGAAAAATACACATACAGAGAGTGTGGACCACCCAACGGACAACCACCAGGAAGAAATGGGTGACAAAGCAGCGAGATCTGGAAGCAGCGGAGGGAACCCACAAGAAGACGAACCCGGTGCAAGCCGACGCCAGGATGAGAGAAAATGGATGGCAACAAAGGACACGGACCTACGGCTGGAGAGATGGACACACACCAGGGACACGGATCTGCAGCTGGAGAATCAAGAGAAGATAGAGAGGACAGCAATCATCGGGAGGGACTCCATCATCAGATAAGTCAACAGCCACATAGCAGGAGGAAGACTGGATCGACTGGTGACCTGCCTACTGGGAGCCAAAGTAGAAGACTTAGTGAGCCACATCGACAGTGTAGAAGAAGAAGATACACTATATTTCTTGCAAAAATGGGTACTGAGACCTCCCTGGTTCTAAAAAAACCCAGTTGTTTATTTTACTGTAATTTCTTAACAGAAATATAACTTTAAAAGAATCTTATTTTCTTTAGGGCATCCCAAACCCCACAACACAAGGAGTATTCTTGTATGCAAAAATGGCGACAATCAAGATAGAAACCCCCCCAACCCAACATGTTCCAGGGTACGAAACAAGAAAGACCAGTGGACACTATCAAACGCCTTGGAAGCATCAAGACTAATAAACAGAGCCGGAATCCGATGAGAATGACAATGGGCAAGTGCTAAGAGAACCTTACGGACATTACAGACCAACTGACGTCCCCGGACAAAACCAACCTGATCCTCATTGATTAGGTCAGAAAGAAATGGAGCAAGTCGATCAGCTAAGATACGAGCAAAAAGCTTGAGATCCACGTTGATCAGAGAGATGGGACGATAAGATCCCGGGGAATCAGCCTCCTTGCCAGGCTTCAACAATAATGAGATAAGGTCCTCATTGGCATAACGGGGGAAAGAGCCATTAGCTATAGCAGCGTTAAAGTAAGCCATCAGAAATTTGAATGGATAGGGATCATGGGGCCTCTTACAGCATAGCTATTTCAGTACCCACTTCACCGGTCTCTAACTTGTTTAATCATTTGTTTCTCCCCACCCTCCCCTATTTTCACAAAACTTGAATAAATACAATATCAAATTTCCACTTTAATCATAAGTGACTCTAAAGCAGCCATAAATAATGTGTGAGACGTAGCTTATCTGTCCTCCAGGACTCCAGCACTGTTCAACTTGTTCTCCTGATGCCAAGGTACAGCTAATATACTGACCCTTTCAAGACGTTTCAGTCAAAGGACCTGCATCAGGGGATTCACCTGCACACATGCATAACAGATGGTATCTCGCTCAAAATGGGGGCTTAACATACAAACTCTCTGCCACAAATTTAGTCATAGCAGACCCCCAGGCCTACCTGAAGAGGCGTGGTGGTCTAGTGGCCATTGAGACAGAAGCAAATGTTTGTTTCTCTTCTCCTCATGGCTCTTGATAGAAAATGTCCGCTATAACCTCTAGAAGAAGTTTTGTGATACTATTGCTAGGGGGTCAGCCTACTACAGGTTGTGGCGATCATTTTCTATCAGGAGCTGTGGAGGGGCAGGAGTAAGTGGGATTTTCTCCTGTCCTGATGACCACTAGACCACCAGGTCTCTTCAAGGAAGCCCAGGGAACCTGCTGGAGATAGCACATGTGGACTCCTCTTATGTGGGTCCCAGTTGATATTCAGTCAGAGCCTGCATAAGTGTCGGACATGGCCCAGCATTGAATATCTGGGACTAATTTAGCCAGAGAAAGTCAGTGTTTTAAAAAAAACTCTGATCACCACTGGCTGAATATTAACTGGAAAATCCTCTGGGGACAGGAAAATACCAATTGTACTTGAATATAATAACTTACCCTGAACTATTGATAAAGACACGATCTAAGTCCAAATTCCCTTCTCACAATTCTGATTCTTCTCCCTTCTCTATAATTCTTATCATTAGCCCAAGATTACACTACTTATTTATCTTTCTCTCCAAGTAGGAGAATAATTTATCTTTATGTCTCAAGAAAAGAACGATCTTTGCCTCATAATATCACAGCAATGCAGTGCCTCTTTCATCAAACCACAGAAATGCCCTCTTTTCTCTTTTTGTCGAACATGAGCATGTTCTTTATCTCTTCCTTAACCATGAGAACATTCTGTAAGGCTCTAAATGTCTTCCAGCAAACCACAAAAATGTTTTCTCTCAGTCTACCTCGGGAATGTTCTCTTCTTACTTAAGCAGGACACAAAGCATTCTCTTTTGTTATATTAGTGAATCAGAGAGGTTGTTTCTTCTGTGAACAGTAAGAATAGTCTCTACCCTATTCCCCTTGTCAAAATATTTTGCCATATTGCTTTTTCACTCAGCATGGATCTTATTAGTCTTGTAGGGCCACTCAGTTTTTCCTTTGTTATGGAGTGAATGTGCATCTGTGACTTAACTTGTGATGAAATGCGCCAGTCAGAGAATAAGAAAGATATAAAAAAAAACAAACCAAAGTCTTCTGATGCTTATAGCTGGCTGTTCAGTTGCGATTATTGCTAATTGAAAGCTTTTCCCAATAGCTCTGAAGACACTGCATTACTACTGTCCAATGCAAAGCCAACATAAAACCATATGATTTACTGTAGGCAAAGCCTGTTTTTACTTTACAGATCCCCAAGCCCTGCCAGTGAAAGCTCTCTTCCAATCAAGGTTTGTTTTCCTGAGCTGCTGTGCTGCCTGACCTACCCTGCTTCCCTCCTCCTCCCTCCACACGCTTGGATTTAGTGAAATTGAACATGTGCATGCTCAGTTTTCACACATGCTCAGGAGAAAGCCTCTTTCACACATGCTCAATTTCACTAAAACCAAGCATGTGTGCAAGGTGGGGGGGTGGGGTGGGGAGGGAAGGCAGGCAGCGCAGCGCAGCGGTTTAAGAGGACTTCTGCAAAACCAACAGACAGCACATCAATTTAGAGGGGATCTGAACCTAAAGGGGGGGTAGCCTTAGGCCCCCAAGGTTCCCCCTGTGGCTACTCCACTGAAAGGAATGAAATTAACCTGGTATAACTAGCCACATAAGAAGACCACATCTAAAGTGTCACAGAATTCTGTAATATTGCCCAGGCTGCGACTGGTCCAAGTTCCATAGGTAGGCTGGCATTGTAGCTCCTTCCTTGTCTGTGGTGGGTGCAAGAGTCTGAAACAGCTCAAACAAAGCAAGACAAAGTATCAGCAAGCCTATTGTTGGACTCCAGAACATACCAAGCTCTGAAATAAAGGTTTAGCTTCAGGCAACATAGCACCAACTCCCTAACCAAGAAATTAACCATGAGGCATCTGGACAACTGCTTATTTACTACCTCAACCATCCCTTTATTGTTGCACCAGAAAAATACTTTCCTGTCTCGCAACTTATTCAGCCAAATCTCATAGGCCACTATGATGGGGAAAAGTTCTAGGAAAATGATTTTCTTTGTCAGACCCTACTGTCCAGTGATTACCATATATACTGTATTTTCACGCATATAACGTGCGCATTATACACGATTTTACAAACTGTGCATAACCTTGCGCGTTATACGCATGAGCGCGCTATATAAAATTTTTTTTACATAGTTCCCACCCCGCCCAACGCCCGATTCATCATCCGGAAGGACCGCTCGCACCCCCACTGCTCGCACTCCCACCCCGATGGACCGCTCGCACTCCCACCCGAAGAACCGCTCGCACCCCCACAGCCTCCCCCCCTCCCCCTGGAGAAGCTGTCTACCTTGTTTCCGGATGCCAGTGAGCCCAGCTGCTTCCTCTGCCGGTGGTCCTGCCCCTTCTCTGAGCCCTGCTGCACTGCTTCCTCTTCTGGCGGTCCCGCCCGTTCTTCGGGTGGGAGTGCGAGCGGTCCATCGGGGTGGGAGTGCGAGCGGTCCTTCCGGATGATGAATCGTGCATCGGGGGGGGGCATCAGGCTTTCAGGATGGGGACAGGACTTCAAGGGGGGACAGGCAGACCTTCAAGGGGGGACAGGACTTCAAGGGGGGGCAGCCAGAGGAGAGTTGGGGCAGCGAACGGAGAGTTGGGGCAGCGAACGGAAAGTCGGGGCGGGTGAAAGGAGAGTCGGGGCAGCCAGAGGAGAGTCGGGGCAGCGAACGGAGAGTCGGGGCAGCCAGAGGAGAGTCAGGGCAGTGAACGGAAAGTCGGGGCGGGTGAAAGGAGAGTCGGGGCAGCCAGAGGAGAGTCGGGGCGGCATGCGCGGTATACCCGTGAGCGCGGTATATAAAAATTTCTTTACATAAATTTGTGTTTCCCGCGTGCTATACCCGTGTGCGCGTTTTACACGGGTGCGCGTTATCTACATGAAAATACGGTAATTCAGTCATTTAAATTCCAGATGCAAAAGTTCTTGCAAAAGATATTTCTAGCAAGCTTAAGTGTACTTATGAGTTATCTTAGAAGCAGGTCCTGACATGGACCACGTTTCGCATGCGGCTGCTTCAGGGAATCCAAACAAAAGGTGCTGTTTGAAGGTTCATTCAAAGAAATGTGGTCTCTCACTAACAATTCATCCAAATTTTTCACCTATTCCCCCCTTCCCTTCTTGATGTCCTCCTTCTGCTTCCAGATCTTTTTTCCCCCCAGGACAGTTCCCTGAATCAAACTACTGGAGAACTGAAGGTAAGTCACCCGGCTCTTGGCTAAGCTTGTTCATGGAGACAAGCTCTGAGACTTGTGGCTTTTATTTAGTGATCTGTAGTAATGTAGTCTCCTCAGCTATAGTATATTGATGTTCTACGGTGGTAGGGCTGTTGAGACCCTTGTATTGCTTTTGTGAGAGTGGGAGGTGCTATGTTGATACTGTTGAGCCCCTCATGTTGTTTGGCATATTTACTGAATCTACTGTTGTAAATGTCACCACACACCACTGTAATTTAGGGACATAAATGTAATCTTATATTATTTCTTCTCCCTTGACTTTCTAAATATTCTAGTTTCTTGAATCAGATCTTTCTCTTTAATTTGCACAGCATTAAAGTTCCTATATACTTGACTTCGTTACCTCAAGCTTTTCTACCAGTACCCTACCAAAATACTGGAAGGAAGCTGTTATCTATCCAACTATTAAAGATCATTAAGTAAGTACGCTTGATAAATCCAACTACCGTCCAATTTCTAATATTCCTTTTCTAGCTAAACTCACAGAGAAAGTAGTCTTCACACAAGTTTCAGATTTCATAGAGAAAACTAACGTACTTCATCCTAACCAAACAGGCTTTGTAAGCATCATTCAACTGAGCTGTCACTGATAGGCCTGACTATTAACTTCATTGACCACCTCGATCACCATAAATCAGTTTTACTCATCTCCTTTGACGTATCTGCTGCATTTGACACAATAGACCATCAACTTTTACTTCATCGTCTCCATGAAATAGGCATTACAGATCAAATTTTGGACCGGTTCTCCTTCTTCTTTAAAGATCGCTCATCAAAAGTTATGCTTAACGACACAACCTATAAACACCTTTCCCATTGACTATGGCATCCCACAAGGTTCAATACTTTCCCCATTACTATTCAATATTTTCTTGGCTCCACTATTAACATTACGCTGATGATATACAATTAATTCATCCTATTGATCTTGACAATCCTGAAGACATTCTTGTTATCAACTGAAAATTAAAAAAAATAAGTAATTGGCTGAACACAAATATGCTATCTCTTAACATCAACAAATCAAAAACTATTCTTCCCCATCAAGGATGGTCTATCTCTATCCAGCCCCATTGAAATCACAGTTCCAACTATTAAGCTATTGGGGGTTATTTTTGACAGAAAATTATCCTATCATGATCAAATTAGCTCAATTGTTCAAAATGTTTTCATCGCTTACATATGATTCGCTCACTTTCCAGACTGTTAGACTCTTCTTCACTAAATATTGTTATTCATTCACTTGTGATCTCATGCATCGACTATAGTAATGCCTTATATAAAGGAATAATAAAAAAAGAAATTAGACGATTACAAATTATACAGAATACCTCAATAAAAATTATCATCCACACAAAAAAATTTGATCACGTTACCCTCCTTCTGATCAATGCCCACTGGCTACCAATAGAACATCAAATAGCATATAAGATTTTGTTATTAACTTTCAAAACCAGAGCCAGCGGTCAACCAGATTTCATCAATAGGCTTTTAATTTCTTATTCTCCCCAACGATCCTTCCGATTAGTTAATCAAAACTTGCTTGTAATTCCATCATTAAAACATATTAACACTATGCAAACTAACATTTTCTCTGTAACAGCCCCTACGCTCTGGAATTCAGCTCCAAATGATCTAACTTACATCATTAAACATCTTTAAGCCTAATTTTAAAACATTGCTGTTCAAAGACACTTTGGGATTATGACCGTCCTTTTAAGGATGTTTTACATGCATTTTAGATCTGCAGTGTGTTTTCCTTCCCTCTTGTTCCTCTTTTCTCTATAAATATTGTACTTCTTCCCCATTACCCTTATCGTTTCAGTTTTGTCTGTGGCTTACTGTGTCCCTTTAATATTTGAGTCCTATCCAATTGATTGTGTATACTTTTATGTATTCCCTTTTTTACATTTTATTTTAACATTGTAAACCGCCTTGAATACCTAACTAGGTGGTATAGCAAACTTTTAATAAACTTGAAACTTGATCTCAGCAATCTGCCCTTCAATTCATCCTTTCCATTCACTTGATTTGTGCAGTTTGCAAATCCAGTGCCAACTGGTGGTTAACCAAATAGAAACCTCTTTATATTTATGAGAAAACAGAGCAGATAGTACCTGCCGACTGAATCCATAGATCTGAATGCTTCCCAAAGGAGTCCATTCCAGTTTTATTACTGCTGGTCTTTCTCTCAATCCCTGAAACACACTTGAAGAGCCTGTTGCCACACACTCAGTTGAACAGATAGGAAGGCCTCCTTCTCTCCCACTAGACACTCCCTCTTCCATTGAAGAAGAAGCAGCCAACAAAGTCCTTTCTTCAGAAAGATTTTCTCTAAAGCATTTTTGCAATTTGAGTCCTCTGATGCCACTGTCTGAATCAGTTCTGGAAGAACAGTTCATGTTATGTGATGCCCCTTCCAAACTAAACCCTGGGGAGCTTCTGGTGCTGCCCAT
This sequence comes from Geotrypetes seraphini, assembly GCF_902459505.1. Taxonomy (NCBI): domain Eukaryota; kingdom Metazoa; phylum Chordata; class Amphibia; order Gymnophiona; family Dermophiidae; genus Geotrypetes; species Geotrypetes seraphini. The sequence goes on along the minus strand of NC_047090.1, from coordinate 43,946,172 downwards.
TGCAACTGAATCCTCTGCTTACAGCCAGATCCCACAATACCTCAAAAGTTGCCTGTACAATAGGGAAGGCCTCCTGGGTTCAGAAGAGTAAGTTTTGGGTCTGGCCTTCTGTTTCCCCATGTTTTTCTACCTGCAAACAGGAGCTCAGCACCACATATCCTTCCCAGATGCCATCTTGATTCCAGTTTGCAGAAGCCACTACAAATAAGATATTTTTTAATTGTAAAGTAAAATCAGGCATGTGGGATTGCAGCAGGGTTGGAGAGCAGTGAGAAGGTAGGGCAAAATTTTGTGTCACTCCACTTTGGACTCAGGTCCTCTCAAAACCTGAAATCTGGCTACACGTCTGATTCCTTGGACAGAGTAAATGGAGGGAAGGATCGGTACCTGATAGCAGAATGGCAAAGTATGTTAGATATAAGAACATAAGAACATAAGCATTGCCTCTGCCGGGTCAGACCAGGGGTCCATCGTGCCCGGCAGTCCGCTCCCGCGGCGGCCCCCCAGGGTTGGGGTACTCTAAAGGAGTAGTGGTATGGCAGATCGCTGGTTTTGTTTGGGGAACCCCACTCCTAGTTTTTTGTGCATAGAATGTTCACTGGGTAGGATTGTGTGATGACTCTTCCTGATTCCAGGTGCACGATTAACCATGACATCTTGTTATCCTTATCTCAGGTCTTGCCTTATGTTGTTGACTCTGATTATGAGGTCCTGTTGTTTAGGGCTGCCTTCTTGCTCACTTTTATTTGGAGCATTTTGGGTTGATGAGTTGGTGGCTTGAGCAGGGGTGGCCCCAGGGGCTAGTGGTTTTTAACTGGAGCATGTGATATTACAAGGGGCCAACTTATGCATCTGTATTATTCTATTAAAGACAAATTAGTTTGGCAAAGATCAGAATATTGTTTTAAAGAGGGTGATAGAGGTTGACACTTGTCCTATATTATATGTGGCTATCTATCTGGAGGCTGACCCATCCAGTGCACAGACCTTCTTAGTGCATACTGACAGGAAGCTCTAACTACATACCAGTTTGTAGAAGTTTTGTGGAAAGCATTGGAGTGATTGCGGAGGATGTGCCTTCAACTCATAACCCTCTGCCCTCTGCTCATCGTCATAGCCAGAAGTTAACCATCCCCTGATAACTATAACCCTACCCTGGCATCCTCTTTGTCTGTCTTGATTGATTAGATTGTGAGCTCCTTAGATCATGGTTTCTCTCTTTCGTGACTCTGCACAGCACTGTTTACGTCTGGAAGCACTCTAGAAATAATTAGTAGTAGTAGTAGTTTGGGCACTCATCCAGTCTGCTTAGGTGCCTTGATTAGTGCCAGTGGGGTTGGCCTGGAGGAAGAGAGATTAAGCACATAAACCATTGGTCTTCTAAGGCATTTCAGGGTTATAGTTGTTCAGTTATATATATAAAAAAATGAAGGGAGGGGGGGAAAGAAAAGGTGATGGGGACCTAGGATTTATTCACCAAGGTTCTGCTCTTCATTTTCGTGAGATCCTGTTGCTTACTTTCTACATTTGGTGACATTGTAGGTTTTGGTTTCTCTTCCTTGTCCCTTTCTTGGTTTTTTTCCACTGCTGTGCCCCACCCCTTGACATATCCATTTATTGCAGATGCAGTTGGCTTGCTCTGTTTGGATTATTGGCCATTTATATGTTCATTGGGCTGGCCACAGGGCAGTGCATTATCCTAGTGGACACAATGAAAGGTGATGATCTGCAAACAGTCACAAGCTGCAAAACACAATGCAGACCAACCGAAATAGGATATGTGTGGTTTATTTAAATCCATCAACCAACGTGGCCAAGTTTCCCCCCTAAGGCTGCATCAGGTATTAAAAGAGGATTCCAATCACACTTTCCCTTTAAAACAACTTTCTTCTATTTGCTTCTGCTTGCTGAGACTAAATGCTGCCGCTCTGTGGAAGGACTGTTTGTGTTTTTTATTTGGAAGAAAGTTGCTTTATATCAGGTTTCAAATTGGGGTCATGGGACCTGACTAGCTGGGCATGGAGGTCCATGCCTGCTCCTTAGGCCCTAGTTACTTATGTAGGGCAGGAGAATGGAGATTATCAGCGGTGGAGTCAATGTACTAGAGTCTACTGCTCAGTTGTCAAGGCGAACAGCTGAGTCTAAAAAATAATTTTGTAAACTTGTAGCTCGGGTGCAGAACTTGTTTTGTTGACATAATGATTGTGTTGCCAATAAGCGAAGTTGTGGCCTGGTTTATTTCAATTTGTTGTAGTTTTATTGTTATATTTGCACAATATTAATTATGGGACTGGAATGTCTTAAAGGAGGTGGGGGGTATGATCACCTGAGGTGGTCTCGGTTCTATTGGTTAATCATAAGTCCTAGAGTGAAGCCTAACTGTGGACTATGTGATTTACCTTCAGGTCTCAATTAGGGATCAATGCAGGGAAAGGTGAAGCATAAGCTCATTTGCAAGTTTTATTTAAAAATTCTAGAAGTGCCAAGATCCCAATTCTGGGATTGGCCAGGCAGACCTAAAAGGAGGGATTTGAGATTATTTAGATTTGCCCCCTCCAAGGCACAGGGCTTTTCCTGCTCCTCAGAAGTAGGTTTCCCATCCACCCTTCCATTTTTGCTTGGTTTTAGGTATTTTGTGAGTGATTGGGTTGTGGTTGGGAAGTTTTGGTTGTTACAGCTACTGAGATTTTGGCTTATCAGAGATGAGTACCACACATAAAGTATGACTCAAAGATCATGTTTCAAATTGGGGTCTTGGGACCTATTTAACTGGGCATGGAAGTTAATGCATGCTCCTTAGACCCTAGCTATTTATGGTGGATTGGGGGAAAAGAGATTATCAGGGGTGGAGTTAATTTGTTGGAGTCTGTTGCTCAGCTCAGCCCTTTACATTCTACATTTACGCAGATGACATTCAGCTTTTTTCCTCTAGATACACATTCTCTTATATCCTACTCATCAATTTCTGCAAAGTTGGATGCCATTGAAGACTGGTTTACTGAAAATAAACTCAAGGTCAATTCTCAAAAGACAGCAGTGTTGCTTTTTTCCTCAAAGAATTTACCAGAACACTACAATCACTTTGAAAGGAGTCCGCTTAGAATTCTCATTGAAAACCAAAATCTTAGGTGTAACAATAAATAACACCCTACGTTTTCATTTTCATATTTCTAAATTGGTTTTTTCATCTTTCTATGTTCTCTGCCAAATTTGATCCATTCGCTCATTTCTTCAACAAAGTTCACTCCGTATTCTTATACATTCCCTCGTCCTTAACAAATTTAACTATTGTAATTCTATTCTCATTGGACTTCTGAAATATCAATTACATCATTTACAATTAGTCCAGAACACTGCTGTAAGATTACTTCATCGCTGTTCTAAGTTTGATCACATTACACCACTTCTAAAATAAGAACACATCCTCCCGGTGTCATATCGCATTCCTTTTAAATATAATATTCATTCTCATCATATTCTCTTGAGTGGTCTTCCTTCTTTTCTATATATTTTCCTGGTTCCATACTCCATTCAGAAAAATCATTTGTGAATTTCAAGACACAATTAAAGGCATACTACTTCTCCTTGGCTTTCTGTTCTTAATTTTCTAGGTAACCTTTCTCTAAAGTTCCATCTTTGGCTGTATCTCAACTAATGTGGGCTGAACAAACTTTCGTTTTTTCCCTTACCATATTGTTCATTCCTTCCCTTTCCTCAACCTTTTTTGTTTTTATTGTAACCTACTAACTCCCTCCTTTCCTCATATTTCTTTGTTGGTTTGACTGTTTAACTGTGTTTTATGTTTTGTTTATTTTTTGTTCCCTACCCTATTTAATTTTTATATTCACTTATTTAAAACTTTTATTGTATACTGCTTAGATTTACCTTTGGTTCTATATTTGTGGTATATTAAATAAATTGAACATATATTGCTTGTAAATATGTTTATGTGCTTCTACTGTTAACTTTTAAAATGCAATAAAATCTAAAAAAAAAAATAAAAAATTGAACTTGAACTTGAACTTAAGGCGAACATCTGAGTATGAGTAATAATTTTGTAAACTTGTAGCTTGATTTTTGTTATCATAATTAATGATTGTGTGGCCAATAAACGGTGATGCAGTCTAGTTTACTTCCACTTGTAGTGTTACTCTAATACTGTATTTGTACAATGTTAATTATGAAACAAAAAAAAATCAATTCTAGAGAATGATTTATGAACTTGGGAACAAAAAGAAAATTCATGAGCATTAAAATGAAAAATCCGCCATATATCTTTCAATCCACATAAATCGCAAAAATTATCAATACCTAATGATTTTAATGATCTAGATGATTGTTTGTCCATTATAGGATCTATGACAACATTAAAATCTCCAGCTACTATTAAATTAGATGCAGCTAGTGACAGAATTATTTGTTGGAGGTTGTTTTTTGTTTGTTTTTTTAAGAAATCTACTACAAACCTTCAAACAAAAGGCTAGAACACAAGAGGAAATTATCCTACTGGAATTCTAGGAGAAAAATATTTTAAGGATCTCAAGCGCTCACAGGTTAAACCATGCTAAGAAGCTAAGTACTTTATAAAAGTCTTGGAGCAAGGAAAATCATGCTATGAAGCTAAGTACTTCATTAAGCTAAAAATTTTGGAGCAAGGAAAAACGTATTTATAAAACAGAATAAAAGTTTTGAGAATTTAATATTTAAATAATATTTAAATTATATGAGATAAAAGGAGAATATATAGGACCGATGATAGCTCATATATTGGGTAACTGGCTTGTGACATATAACGGGCCTTTAACCTGTGAGCGCTTGAGATCCTTAAAATATTTTTCTCCTAGAATTCCAGTAGGATAATTTCCTCTTGTGTTCTAGCCTTTTGTTTGAAGGTTTGTAGTGTATTTCACTGAAAGTTTGAGGTTTTTAAGAAATCTGCCTGATTAATGTTAGGTGCATAACTATTAAAAAGTGTCAGAGTATCTTTTCCCGAAGTCATATTAACATGAAGCCATCTACCCAATGGATCTGCCCGAAAATGATCAAATGTGGTGAAAATATTCTTATTGACCAGGATTGCTACCCATGCCTTTTTCCTAATTGCAGGAGCAAAGAAGCAGTGCTTTATCCATCCCGCTTCTAGTTTAGCAGAGTCAATCGCAGACAGATGGGTTTCCTATAGGAAATAAATATCAGCATTTTGATTTTTTTTTTAAAGTAAGTATTTTTTTCCTTTTAATGAGATGGTTAAGCCCATTCACATTCAAAGAATAAAGTTTTATCACCATTGCAATAATTTAAACAATATTAAAGCATAAGTCACCAAATTTCTATTAATGGAATATAAAATTTGAAGTTTCACACACATCCTAAACCCATTTACACCCCATACCTCCCCATTCCCCCCTCCCCCTTCCATACCTCATGGTCAGTTTAGATAATTTGCATAAATATCAAATACATATTTATCTATCCTTAATCAACAGACTCAAAATCTATATATAAAGTGAATATATTTATCCCAATCAATCCCTCAAAACCCTTTTATTCTATTCAGGATAAATATTTCATTAAGTAAAAGTATACCCTTTCCAACTTAGGTTATCAAGGAAATTTCCAAACCACCCAAAATAGAATCTAAACAGCAAAAATATAAAAGATATATAAAGACAGAAATTATCCATTATATAACCTACAGCAATCAATTTCAACAGCGGTATAGTTGAATAAGAACATAACATAAGAACATAAGAAATGCCTCTGCTGGGTCAGACCAGAGGTCCATCATGCCCAGCAGTCCGCTCACGTGGCGGCCCATCAAATCCAGGACCTATACCCTTCAATCCCCTTTTCCTTCAGGAAATTATCTAATCCCTTCTTTAAACCCAATAGCGTACTTTGTCCTATCACACCCTCTGGAAGCGCATTCCAGGTGTCCACCACCCTTTGGGTGAAGAAGAACTTCCTAGCATTGGTTCTGAATCTGTCCCCTTTTAATTTTTCCGAATGCCCTCTCATTCTTGTAGTTTTCGAGAGTTTGAAGAATCTGTCCCTATCTACTTTCTCTATGCCCTTCATGATCTTGTACATCTCTATCATGTCCCCTCTAAGCCTCCGCTTCTCCAGGGAAAAAAGCCCCAGAATGGTAAGACATATTATATTATCCCTAAATAATAACCCCTTTGAGATTTAGATGCACTGTAGACAAGTACCATAGAAATCCATCTACATAATACAATTTCAAAAATAGTAAATTGGAAAGGTTTCATCAGCCCCTTTTATGCCACATTTAGATGTTTTTATTTTTTGAAAATGAGCCCCATATAGTCAATACATGCATATTGTGACAAACCTGTGGCCAGCTTTGTCCCTGTAAGGGATAAAAGCAAAACACGGTCCCTGGTCAGAAGGGCTGACCAGGTTAAAAGTAAAAGTTTGGTTTTGGCTGACTACCCCTCAGACAGTGAGGTAGAGTAGGAGAGGCAGGAACATAGGTACATCCAGCAGAGAGCGCCATCTCAGGACAGGTACCCTAGAAAGCCTGGGAGGACTCTTATTGAGAAGTGGAGTCCTAGGGCTGGAAGGTATGCTCATTACCAGCCTAGGAGAAACCTGAGTTATGTCCCTAGAGATTTCCTGCCTAACACAGCTGCTCTGAGGAGAGAGGGGTGGGGCTTTAACCAACATAAAAACAGAGTATGGAATCTCAGTAAGGAGAGCAGGGAAAGCCGGGACGGAGCTGGGGCTAACGAGCTCAGGCAGCGACGGGAGAGACAGCAGAGCTTGAAGGCAGATGAGGGGAGAAGTCTCTCTCCTCCAGCCCGCAGCAGTGAGGATGTGGAGATGACAGAGGACTACCTCAACTCCACCCCAGAGGCTGCTGAGCAGACAGAGGCTATGGACACCGCTGAGCCATTGCTGGAAGCTAGCCATTTCCCCACTGACATGGAGGTTAGTTGTTAAGGGGAAGGAAGCAAGGCTGTGATTGTGCTGTCTCCCGTAACCCAAGCCCAGCTGACAGAGATTAGGCAAAGGGCAGGAAAATCTCTCCGCTACTCTGTATGACTGCCCGGAGAGCTTTGTTTGCTCAAGGAACTTTTAGCTGTAGGGGTGTGAAAGCTCCGTGGGAAAAACCCAAGTAAAGTTCACAGCTTACATAATGCTTTGCTGTGTTCCTTCGGCCAGGAAACCCAGCTGCTAATAACGAGCTGTGAAGCCTGCTCTGCAAACCTGTCCGTGTCTCAGCTAGGTAAGCTGAAACGTTTAAGAAGTTCAGTGCTAGGTTTTTGAAACTGTAACTACTCTGGCTGTAGTCACAAGGTGTGCAAAGTTTGAAAGTTTTATTTTCCTGATATTTTTTCATTTGCCTTTTTCCCTGGTGAAGAGGACTGTATGTAAACTGGAAGGTCCAGGGTTATTGAACTGTATGTGGCATTTATAGCAAGCCATTCTGACAACTGCAAGTTATTTTGTGTTTTATAATTTTTGCCATGACATACGGGTGGCTGATGGTATTCAGACCCCCGGGTTCAATAAAGCTCAAGAACATTCTTTTGTAACAAGACTTACCTGTGTGGTCTTCTCTTTATAAATTACTCTCAGTGTGGCCTGGCAGACTAGGCAGGCGCCTAGGTCTGTTCTACCCTGAAAAGCCTTCCTCCAACCTGAGGAGGCCACGCCGACAGGCCAGAACTCAACATACTTAGTCCCTCTGCTGGTTAGAGCAAGGGATAAGTGTGTCACAAGATGCCCAAGACCTGTGTGTCCCACCCAGTGTTCCCGCTAAGCTGCGTTGGCCTGCGCTCACGCACAAAATATTACATCGCAGCGCACAAGTTTCTCTTCACAGCGCACACACGCGTCGCAAATTTCCCCACAATTGCCATGCTTCGGTTCCTCTTCTTCCTTCCTTCCTCCCCCCCCGCGGGACCCTGCGGCACCATCAACTCTTACTCCCTCTAATGTCGGCCCTGCAGCTCCAGACTTCCTCGCACCTTCTCCCCTCCCCCTTTGGATCGCTATTATTTTAAATGTTATAGCCGCGGAGCTGTATCCATCAGTGGAGATGTCTAACCTCGGCCTGCCCCGGAACTCTTACTGCAACAGTGACTTCCTGTTCCTGCCTAGACGGGCGGCTGCTGCAGTAAGAGTTCCGGGGCAGGCCGAGGTTAGACATCTCCACTGATGGATACAGCTCCGCGGCTATAACATTTAAAATAATAGCGATCCAAAGGGGGAGGGGAGAAGGTGCGAGGAAGTCTGGAGCTGCAGGGCCGACATTAGAGGGAGTAAGAGTTGATGGTGCCGCAGGGTCCCGCGGGGGGGGGGGGGGAGGAAGGAAGGAAGAAGAGGAACCGAAGCATGGCAATTGTGGGGAAGTGCAGAGCTGCAGGGAAGAGTGTTGCGGTACCCAGCTGGAGGGAGAAGGAAGATGAGGGAGGGAATTAAAGGAGATGCCAGGGCTTGGAGCGTAGGAGGAAGGTATGCCAGTCTAAGGGAAAAGGAAGGGGGAGATGTGAGAGCATGGAGGGGGAGTGAAAGATGGAAGAAAAGGAAAGGAGAGAGATGCCAGAGAATCAGGGAAGGGGAGATACCAGACTATGAGGAGAGGTGTGGGAGAGGGAAGGCGAGGAGAGAGATGCCAGACCAATGGGGTGAAAGGAGAGATGGAAGGGGGAGGCATACAGTTTCTGGAAGGGGCATAGAAGGAGAGAAGATGCCATATAGGGGAAGAGAGACGGCAGACAGTGGATGGAAGGAAGAGAGTTACAAGAAGATGAGGAAAGGAGAAACCACAGAAGACAAAGGTAGAAAAAAATTTCTATTTATTTATTGCTTTAGGAGACATGTGTCACTGTTTCTGTGAAGCATTGTATGCAGAGTCCAGCTTCTTGCTGGTTCAATTTAACCTTTGTCTATGTATTTTTATTTTATCCCCCCTTTTACAAAACTGTGAAGCGTTTTTAGCACCAGCCTTGGTGGTAGCAGCTCTGATGCTCAGAATTTTATGAGCATCAGAGCTGTTACCTCCGTAGCTAAAATCCACACTACAGTTTTGTAAAAGAGGGAGGGGTTAGTTTGTGATTACATATTCCTTACTAGGCGAAGGTGTTTTCTGTGTTCTGTGTGTTTTCTGTTAGGATTGACGGTGTAGGATTGATCTGTGCTGGTCTGGCTTGTTTAGTTTTACAATGGGTGTATTGATGTACTGCTCACTGCAATATGTAAGATGCTGCCTTTTCCTAGGTACTCATGTGTGACGTGTGGTTTGTTACTAAAAATCATGTTTTTCTTACAGATGGGGGGGGTGCCAAAAAATGATGGGCCCCGGATGTTACATATGCTAGGTACGCCACTGTATGTAAAGATACCAGAAAGCTGGCGTAGCAAAAACTTCTAAGTTTTGAGTATTTAACCCTCCCACAATCTCACGGGCACTCGTTTCAAGTTTATTGAGATTTTGATTTAAACGCAATATCAAATATTTTCAATGCGTATAACAAAAATAAATTTGGGGAAATAAATAAAACCATTTGAACCAGTGTTCCCGCTAAGCTGCGCTGGCGCACAAAATATTACATCGCAGCGCACACGTTTCTCGTCACAGCGCACAATCGGAAGAGGCGTACGGCAGATGGCAGGGCGGCGAGAGGAGAATCGGGCGAGTTGGCTCATAACTTGCTGGCGCCCGATATTTTTGGCTCACGGTGAAAAAAGTTTGCTCACAACACCCGCCCGCTTAGAGGGAACACTGGTCCCACCCCCTACTTGTTTTGGACAGATCAAAATGCAGCTGGCCTTGAGTATATACCTTTCCGACAGTCAAATGGTTTGTGTCAATTTAAGAAACTTTTAAAATGTCATCTATTTTGCCAGTTGAAATATGTGCATTGAGGTACTTGTCAGAAAGATTGGATTTAATGATCCTCTGAGGAAATTGTAAAGAAAACTTTTATTATGCTATGTAATGATGTTTTATTGTGATGTACGTAGTATTATAAATGTTAAGTTATTGTTTTAATTATGAATGTACTGATGTAATCCACTTTGTAAAAAGGTGGAATATAAGTAATAAACTATAAACTATTTCCTCAAAGACCTCTTAACCAATTATTCACCTGTTTAATTCCCATGCTGTTTTAATCACTCTCATAATAAATGGAACTTCCTAATCTCTTATTTGTCTTGTATTTGTCCTGTCTGTCTATTTTGAATGTAAGTTCTGTTGAGCAGGGCTTGTGCCTTACATGTTTGTGTATGCCTGTGTATGTCTTGTAGTGCTGTAGAAATGATACACAGTAGTAGTGGTAGGCCCTGTGCTTAGTGCTATGTCTAGGATCTTTGCTAATGCTCCTTCTATTGTGGCACCAGCACTACTTAAATTGTGTTGTCCTGGGTAGATATCTAGTCTATCTATGGCTGGCCAAGTCTTTCATAGTTCAAACCTCATGACACAGCAGTCTATCTTTTGTTAGAGTCCTGTTTCAGAGAAAATCATATTTCCCTATATATCAATCTAGCATATTGTCAGCTGACCTGAATTATTTCCCATTAAATGAGAAGAGGAAGGAGTATTGAAGCTCCTTACACCATATATAATTACACTCAAAAAGGGTGACTCGTATGTGGTAAATTCAAAAAAAAGCATCAAAGTTATAAAATCTGCATATTCAACAAGCACAAAATGTCACTGAAAACCACAGAAGCGAAGATAATCCAGTATGAGTCCAATGATCTAACTTGCCAAGTGCACAATAGCAGTCTTCCTTTAGATGACTCGTCATGATTTATGTCACATCTGAAGAAGAGAGCTATGTGGTTTGGCTATTTCATATACATCATTAAGTTTGGATAATTCCAGTGATGGTCCAGCAAATGTTATCACCATTTGCAAATAAAACAATGACCTATGTGCACTCTGCCTCATCTCTTACCCCTTATCCACTGACTATCTTTTTCCTCTGACTCTATCTTTTCTGTCTCCTATGTCACTTTATATTTTGGTTTTGGACTTCTTGTTTTTCATCTCTTGTGTACTCTCTAAATCACCAGCATCTATAAAAATATTTAGTATTTTTTCCTTAGCTAGGAATACATGAGAAAATAAGCACAAATTCAAATATTTGCTTTACAATACAATACAATCAAAATATTATAAACTTCCTTTTATATAAAAAGCTCAATTTTTAACTGTATTTTCTTTTTCCTGAGACTATACTAACTTCTCCCATCTCCTTGGTTTGACTCTTTCCTGGAATTTAAGCTATAGCTGTACCCTGCTTTGATCTTTCTTTTTAACCCACCCCATATTCAATCACCTCAGGGACTTTAAATCATTTATTGTTCTATTGTCCATTTATTATGGCTTTCTGGAAATCAATTTGGGGCCAAATTAATAGTTTGTTAGAAAATTATGTGGCATTATCGTACGATACAATATTATTTGGTATGTCTATGAGGGCTAAGAGCCAAATATCTTCCAAAAATAATAAACTCTTACTTATTTTAACAGGAGTCGCCATACAACAAATAACATGCAATTGGAAAAATTGGAGTAGACTAAACTATAGTTTTTGGTGGAATTCAGTGCGTCATATTTATAAAATGGAAAGAACATTAGCTCTTCAGAAAGGAAATTTTAATAAGTTTCAAGATGTGTGGGGGCCATTAACAAATTATCACAATGAATAAATATCATTTCCCTGGTTAGTACAAATGAAATAATGGGGAGGGGGATAATTTTTTGAATTTTCACTAGGTGCTTTGAATGAAAGGAAAGTCTTTATTATATGATATATGTGTTATGATATATTGAAGAGTTGGGAGAGAATGGGATAAAATATATTATGATTAATTATAGAATTTCAAGTGATAGGGGAATACCGCGCGTTAAACCGCCTGCCGCGCTAGTCGCTAACGCCTCCTTTGACCAGGCGTTAGTTTTTTTGCTTGCCGCAGGGGTTAAAGCGTGATGAAATGTCCGACGTGCTAACCCCGCTAGCGCGGCTTGCTAAAAGGACCCCTTAATGGCAGAAATGACAGTGCTTAAGATTTAAACGTATAAAACTAAAAATAAGGTAAACATGGTTATACTACAAAAGGCTTTGGCATGGGTTCTTTCAGAAATGTGGCTGTCCACTCGAAGGAGAAGAGGAGTCTCAGTGAAAGCAACCTTGGCTGTGTGAACTGAAATGAAGTATTATGGTTTGAGGGTAGAGGTGATTGAATATTAGGTGGGTTAAAAAAAAAAAGATCAAGGGAAGATGCAGCTCTAGCCTAAATTTGGGAAAGAGTCAAACTAAGCAGAACTCCTCTTTTCTCCGCTTCATTTCAGTACAACTGTGGATTTTTTTTTTTTTTTGCCTGAGGCTTTTGCTGTCTTTTTATTCTGTTTGGCCACCTTAATATCATCATATACTATTATACCCAAGTCCGCTTCTCTTTTGTGCACAAAAGTTCTTTACCCCTAAACAGGAAATTCTATACTATTCCTGTCTAACAATGCCCCCATTGGTTTTAGTAAGAGCACAGACATATAATAGATAATTAATATTAATTTATTTATTGTCATTTAAAAACATAAGCTTACATTACGGGCTCATACATATGTGATTGTATCTGTACAATGGGAATCCTTTCTCTTCCAGCTGTCTATTCTCCGGACACCTAAAGGGTTTCGGGCTGACTAGACCCCCTATGCCAAATGTTTGTTTAGATATTACAAACAGAGTGTTGCATCTGTAAGTGGGAACTCGTGTAAAAAGTTTTATCCGAGTTCACCAGGGTTCAACACCGCCAAATGCACAAGCGTGCTTGGCAGACATTACCCACTCACATCATTTTAAAACACTCTGTGGGCTAATCTAAAGATCTATAATTCAAAGTGCAAATTTTTTTTTTAACTGCTTTTTTACTTTTTCTTTAAGCTATAAATTAATGCAAAAATTGTTATCAATTGCCCAAAACCCTGGTGTCTATATAGTGTGGAGAATTAAATTTAAATAGGATTCAAATAAATAAATCAATAATTCAACAACGCTTTTAAATGACATTGGTGAAAAACTCCTGAAAAATATAAAGCCTGGTGAATTTTAAACCCTTAGTAAAAAAATGGCTGAAAAAACAGGAACTTATCTGCAAACCGCTGTTTGTTTTTTCATGCAGGATGCCAGCTGATTGCCCTTCAGAGCCCCGTTTCGTGTCCTTCATCAGGGGCAACCTCAGCGGCATTTCCCAGAGCAGTACGGATCAAAAGCTGGTTCTCCGCGGTGCAGTTACACTACAGATAAAAGCAAGAGTATTTAAACCTTAAGGAACATTCCCCAGCCCCCTCACTCCAGCTGATATTAATCTTCCTTATCCCAATGGGCCCACCCTTCTAGCATCATAGATATTCTCTCCAATGCTAGCTCAATCCTACAGCAAAGGGAGCTGGTCCACGAGGGGGTGGAGCATGTCTCCCTTTGCTGCAGAATTTTAAAAATTTCAGGTTATTTGGGAGCCATTAATAAAATTTTGCAAAGATTGAAAGTATTGTATAGAATAAACATTAATTTTTTTCCTTTGATTCATATACGTCCAGGGTGGGGCGGGGGGATGGGATTATTTTTTTTTCTTTGGTTTCTTTTAATTATGAATAAATATAGGATAAAAGGGAGAGGGATTATTCTATATAGTTTAGAATTTGATGTTATATTAAGTGTGATTTAAGTCTAAATGATTGCATTATATGTTACACTTACTGGGTGCTTTAAAAATGAATAAAGATTAATTAATATAACAAGTTATGGGGAGGGGGAAGCATTGTTTTCTGTATTAATTGTGTAGATAAATGTGCCTTTTCCATAATGTTTACATATAAAGTAATTGTATGGCACTGTCAAAGTTTGAAAACCAATAAAGATTAATAATAAAAAAAGAAACCTTACAAGAAGCTGCCCCCCAACTCCCTTCATGACACCCAACCAAAAATCCCTCTTCCCAAGCCCACTCCTGGTGGTGGCTCCCAAAAGGGGAGCCTCTCTACACCGCAATCACTTTCCATCCCCTCTCCCACCTAGCTGACCACCCTTAGGCCTTCCCTGGGCCTACCTTAGGAAGCCCTGATGGTCCACTTGTTCCTGCCCCATGCAGTGTAATGGCTGCTGAGACACGGAATGAATATCATTCTCATCTTGAGCTAATTCTAAATATACTACTCCTTGTGGTGTTCTCCTATGAAAGTTTACCAGCAGGCCCATTTACCCTGCACAGTTTGCTGATACAAAGTAAGTGGGCTAAATCCATAAAAATCAGACCTGTAGATTTGAAAATGGAACCCCCATGCTTGCTTTTCTGAGCCCAGTTTGCCCTCACCCTTCGTTCCACCCCTTTCCCGCCACAGAGGGCTGAAAGCAATTTTAGATGGGACTTTTTCCATGGATAAACCCCTGATTATCTGTGGAAATCCTTGTGAAAATTTCCTTTGAGGTGTATTATCTGGGAAATAAGAAAATTCTGTTCTGGATCTGAGTTTCTTTTTGTTTCCACTGGCTTTTTGTTTCTATTTGACACTTTCATTGTACCCACAGCTGAGATACACAGGAAATTACCTCCAAGTACAGTGAATTCTCACCAAGATTGGTACTTGAGAAAGCAAGAGATAAAAGAATTTGGTTAAGGACAAAGTAAGGGCTATTAACAGAAGCAGGATTGGAATGCTGGCCCCTGTCTCCAACCATTAATTCACTCTGGGTCTCTCGCACACACTAATTTTTGTCTAGAACATTTTCCCAATTTCCAGCTAAGGCAGGATTGACAATTACTGTAGAATTCTCAGATTATTCACTCGCACAGTTGTTGAGTCTATTTTAAAAGGTTTTTTTTTAGGTCTTATCCCTACTTTTCCTAATATTTTATTTCATGTAGTAACACATGTCAAGCAAGAAAAGGATGTGACAATTCTTTTTTGAAAGCCACATCAGCTGTTTAGAAAAATATCTATCCTTAAGTCCATTTGTTAAATGTCAGTCATTCCTGCTTCTCCTGTGTCAGCATCATGATGCCTCTAAATTGTCCATTTGGCATCAACTCTCATTTTCTTTTGTTTGTGAATGGGTAGGGAGTGGGGAAGGAGTAAGCAGGTGGAGATTTTTAAAATAGTTCACTCACTAATATTACTTCAGGAATCAAATATATTAGAATTTAAAAATAGAATACTAATGATTTTCTGCATTTTCGCTATTAACTGAATTGCCTCTGTTTAATTTTGCTGGTAGTTCTGTGCATCAAAAATTGCACAGGGCTTGTGAAAGCCACAGAATGTTTGATAAATTAGTCTTAAGTTGTGCTTTTGGTGCCCCCATGTGGATGACATGGATCAAGTAAACCAGTTGAGAAAGCACTACTTGGATTCTACTACAGCAAACCCTTGATTATCCGGACCTCGTTTATCCGGACTTTGGATTTTTAACGGACAAAATATTCACCACATGCAGCTTCTGCCATATTCTCCCCGCACCGCACCCCAGCGACTACAACTCCCAGTTTGCAATGCATCGTCCTCTTCAGCGATGCTCTTTGAGTGATGCCAGCGACACTGAGAGAGAAATCTGCCCCAGTGCAACATTTGGGGCTGAGCAGCCACTTCCCAGAGGAAAATAAGGGCTTTTCTTGGCATAACATTTGTCAGGGAATAGATACCAGCTATATGTCCAGCCTCTGCCTGCGTCCGGCTTTCATTACAGTGTCTCTTACAACTTTGCTTGCAAACAGAAGCGAGTCTGGCTTCCAGGAATAGCTCCTCTTCACAGATTGGCTGCTCCAGCTCTCAGTAGACTGCAGCTGACCACTCAGCATGAACAGTGGATAGGTAGCTGCTGTATGGTATCTTTGGACTCCCACCCTTGTTTTTGTTCTACCTCCCTCTTCTCGCCATTTTTGGGATATTCGGATTTTCCAGACAATCGTGTTTAATGGACACTACTCCCCCCTGAGCAGTCTATTTAATCAAGGGTTTACTGTAGTTCTTCTATGGTTGCTTCCTAGCTTTCTTCATCTTTTCTTGCTGTACAGTCACTCAAAGCAGGATGGTCATGGAGGAAGACATGAGGGTCCTTCCGTTTTGTCATTCCTCTGTCCTGGGGTTTGCCCACTTTTCTGATACAATAATATGATTCTCACTGATCTTTTTTTTTTTTTTATCTCTGTCCAGCCATAAGAACATAAGAATAGCCTTTCTGAGTCAAATCAATGGTCCATCTAGCCCAATATCTTGTCTTCATGGTGGCCAGTCCAGTTCACAAGCACCTGGCAAAAACTCAAATATTTGATGCTACCAATCCAGAGCAAACAGAGGGAGAAGGGAGATATGATAGAGACATTTAAATACCGTATTTTTCGATCTATAAGATGCACCTGACCATAAGACTAACCTATGTGTAGAGGAGGAAAAACCAAGAAAAAAATTTGGTTCAGAATTTTTTTTTCGTGGTTTTTCCTCCTCTACACGTAAGTGCGTCTGGTGGTTTGGTGCACCTGGTGGTAGGCAGCCTGCAGCCTCAAGCCCCCTGCCCCCGTACCTTTTTTAAAATGCCAGTGGTCCCTCGCAGTCTCGCCTGGAGCTTTCCAAGCTCCTGCTGGATGGCTGCCTTATTTGTTGCTGCAGAGCGGTGAATAAGGCAGGAGCAGGAGCTTTTCGCTTTCTGCCTGGTCCCGCGCCGCTCTGTGAATGGCTGCTATCAGTTCTTGGGGGCTGTGGGGTGGGGAGGTGTTTAAAAAATTGTATTCGCTCCATGAGGCACACCCACTTTTTGGGGCAGAAAAAGTACATTTTATGGAGTGAAAAATACAGTACCTACGAAGCATAAATGTGCATGAGTTGAGTCTCTTTCATTTGAAAGGAAGCTCTGGAATAAGAGGGCATAGGATGAAGTTAAGAGATGATAGGCTCAAGAGTAATCTAAGGAAATACTTTTTTACAGAAAGGGTGTTAGATGTGTGGAACAGTCTCCCGGAAGAGGTGATAGAGACAGAGATTGTGTATGGAAGGCCATTCCATGCATATACAGTACCACCCTTTCTGTGAAAAAGTATTTTATGGGGTTACTTAGTTTATCCTCTTTCACCTTCATCCTATGCCCCCTCATTTCAGAACTTCCTTTCAATTGAAAGAGATATAAGAGGGCTATAATGACAAAAGCAGGAACAAATGATTGTGGCTAGCTGGAAGGCAAGCGGAAGAAGTGGCCTAAACCTAATGTCAACCTTCTATGCTGTCCAGATCAGCACAATTCTAGAAAATGACCTAGTACAAAAATACCACTATCTTATCGCTGTTGTTTCACCACCATGGCCTATAAATTAACAATGGCCTCAGCTGAGGCCAGGACCAACCTATCCATAGTTCTGCCCAAAACAAAAACAGTACTGATGTTTATAGCCACAGAGGCTGCTGAATAAATCTGGCTACCAATGTAACTATATAAGCCCCCCCCCCATAAAAAAACAAAACCCCCCAAAACAAAAATCCATAACCTCTGGTAGGCCAGACTACTGTGGGATGGAAAGTAGGAAGCATTCTCAGGGGTTATAGGAGAAAGAATATTTGGAGATGATGGGGGCTTTTGATTTATGCTCCACAGCTGGAGCTCTGGGGGTATTTTCCAGTTCCTTGGGCAGACAAGAGTTACTAATGTGGCTTGCTGCTTGAAAAAATAAGTTTCCATACTCCTGAGTCAGAGTTGTTAATGAGTCCTGCAAAACATTTAGGTGAGGAACAAGAATGAGCCCTGTTTTGGTAATTCTGTTAACAAAAGTCTAAATTACAATGCCAAAGTGGAAGGCAGAAGTTGTTAAGTGCAGTGGTTAGAGCTACAACCCCAGCACTCTGGGGTTCTGGGTTCAAATCCTTCACTGCTCCTTGTGACCCTGGGCAAGTCACTTAATCCCCCTGTGCCCCAGGTACATTAGATAGAGTGTGAGCCCATCAGGACAGATAGGGAAAAATGCTTGAGTATCTGAATAATTTGTAATCCGCACAGAATATAAATAATTAAATTAAAAATTAATTAATTAATTTTGAATTCACAATATCATATTTACTCCAGTAAAGCTTTGAAAAATGTGTATGACCCCTTTTGATCTACATTTTGAAGTTCTCGAGTTGTAATTGGTTATTTGATTTTATTAAAAGTGGAAAATTCTCAGAAAGGACATTTTGGAACTAAAGTCTTTTCCTTCTTCTTAATTTCCTTTGTGAAGGTCTGTTTCCAGAAAAATTCTTGTTCACAATATTTTCTTCATCCACAGACAGGAAACCCTGGATCAAGAATGAACCTACCAATCAATATCAACCACTATGCAACAAAGAAGAGCTTAGCAGAGAGCATGCTGGATGTGGCCCTTTTTATGGCCAATGCTACACAGCTGAAAGCTGTGCTTGAGCAGGGGCCCTCGTTCCAGTACTATGCAACCCTTATCACTTTGATCAGCATCTCCCTCTTCTTTCAGCTGGTCATTGGAATCCTGCTGATTGTCATCGGTATGTATCCTTCAGTGCTTCTAAACATACAGGGAACGTACCCGCATGAAAGCTACTTTGAATTGCTACTGAAACGTTGCATATTAATTCATATTCAAATTCAAATCCCTTCAACTTAGAAGGGTCCTGTTAGCTTCAAAAGGCACTGAAGAGGCAGGGTTTTGCAATCCAAAATATGTTTTAAAATAGGCTCGCTTTACTGAAGTAGGATGTGAAAACTGTAAGGCTGTTTAGAGCTATTCAGCATGCTGTTTTAGATTCTTTAATTTGTAATTTTTCAATTTCAATTTCGTATTTATTACACTGGCCAACACTCATTTTGGTGTCTCAAATGTTAGACCTGTTTCTGGGTATATTTGACTTCCTGATTCCAAAATTGCCACCAGTTTTCTCCTATCAGCTCTAGTTTTTGAGATACAGAACATGTTCCATACTGTATACCACTCTTCACTCTGCTCACCCATTAAAAAATCAGGATATTTTAATGTAGTGTTCAAATGAGTATCTTTTAAGCATGAAGGAAACATATTAAAAATTAAAAGAAATGTGTACAACATGAAAATCTACTTATTTCATACCAAATGCACAAGTTTATGATACAAACTTTCCAGTCATTTGAAACTGTAACCAGTCAGGCTTCGTGCCAAATTATTACTTATAATAACTCGGGTTGCCATTCAACAAATTACGTATAATTGGAAAAATTGGAGTAGATTAAATTATAATTTCTGGTGGAATTCCTTATGTCATGTTTATAAAATGGAAAGATTTATTGCAATACAAAGCAGTTTTTTTCAGGAAATTTCAGGATGTGTGGGAGCCATTTACAAAGTATTGTACCAATTAGATGACATTTTATTTTTTTTTTCCCCCTTAAATTTACAAGTTTGATTTTGAGGGGGGGAGGGGAGGGTAAATTTATTGTTACATATTGTATAAGGTATTGATTATATGATAAGAAAGGGTGGGAAGGGGGGAGATAAGAGCATATTATTTGTACCATTGATGATTATTAAGTGTTATATTTATTGTTAATTTGTTTGGATATATTGTTACACTTATTGTAAATTTGAAAATGAATAAAGAATTTAAAAAAAATAAAAAATAAATTAAATAGTATTCTTACTAAATTTATTTGGCTGGGTAAAACTGCAAGAATTGCCTTAGTATCTTCACAAAAACATATTGCGGCGGATGGGGTAAATTTTCCCAATTTTTATAGGTACCATCAGGCCTATATACTGCATCAGGGTATGTATTGGATCCTTCCTGAGCTCATGGAACATCTCCCTGACTGGTTGTATTTAGAGTGGCAAACTTATGTCCCCATTACGATTGTTTCATGAGTTGAGTATCAAGTTACCCAGATATGTTAAGGACAATAGTATTTTATTTGACACCTGGAAAACTTTGAAATTTATTAACAAATTAACAGATATTCCAGTAGAGAAATCCACTTATCAATCCTTATGGCTAAACTCCAAGATTCAAATTGGCAAGTCCGGGATCTTCTGTAAGCAATGGATGCAGACAGGTATACGTTCTCTAGATGATGTTTTATCAAATGGGAAAATGCTTGATTTTTCACGACTCAACAATCATTCGGTATTTCAAAATCTCAAAATTATAAGTGGTTGCAGTTGAAGCAAGCCATTCAGAAGGGGTTCCCTGATTGGCAAAATCTAAAAAATCATTATAGCTTGCAGGTTCTATGTTTCCAGACAGATTTCCTAGGACATCAGGCTGCCCGGTAGTATAAATTAATATCTGAATTCTTGAATAAAAAAACCAAAATCTACAGCCTCTTATACAAAGCCGCGCTAGTGGTTGCTCTGCGCTAATGGCCCTGAAGCCCATAGAGATTTAAAGGGCTTTGGGGCTGTTGCTGTGCAGCTTTGTAAAAGAGGCAGCTAGTTTTAGAGACATTTGGATCATTGAGATAAAGCAGTATATTTCTGCATCTCGATGGCCACGAATTTGGACTTGGACGATGAGATGTACAGCGTCAGCATGTATGAGACAAACATGGTTTTTCTTGTTACATAGATCTTTTTGGACCCCGTTTAGGTTACAAAAGTTAGACAGTTCTAAATCTAATAGATGCTGGCACTGTCATCTAGACATTGGGACACTGGATCATCTGTTGTTCTATTGTCCTTTGATACTCAACTTTTGAAAGTCAATATGAGGAAAGATTAATAACATACTGGAATCATCAATTCCATTGACATATGAGGTAGTTATATGTGGAACAATATTACATATTAAGCCCCACTCCATGGACCGTTATAAATGCCGACTTTTCCTAATTATGACTGGGATAGCTATGCAGATGGTAACTCGTAATTGGAAAATTATGATCGCCTCAATTTTCCTTTTTGGTGGGTGAATTTATGCTGTAGCTATACGTATGAAAAAATGAATGCTGACATGTTGAAGCATAGTAATTTATTTAAATTGGTTTGGGGCCCGTTGACATCTTTTATTACTTCACTATAGTTGTCCTTTGTTTATAATTTAATTTTTTGTTTATTTTCATACACATCCAGGGAAGAATGGGAGGGGGGAGGCTATTTCTATTTCTATCCTAATTTTAGCCCTTTGAGTATATACATCCAGGATGGGTGGGAGGAGGGTGGAATGACATTACTATTTTAAATAGGGAAAGGTTATTGAAATAATCTATGTTTTGTGTTTTTATTGATTAGTCATTGGGTGGGGTGGGTAGGAAAAAATGGTTGTTCATGTATATTTGTATGATGAATGTGTTTTTATTGACTTATTATAAGGATACATATTTGTGTTTTGCACTTTTGAAGTTTGGAAAATTAATAAAGAACTTTTTAAAAAGAAGATTTATGGTAAGAAAGCTGGATTACAACGTGAAATTTAGATTTCATGAGTCCCCTCACAGCAGTTCCAAATAAATTTAGACCTGTCATTCATTTGCCTAAATTTATGAACCTACCCCCACCTTTACAAGACCAAAAAAATGGCCCCAAAATGGGGGTCTTGTCCTATATTCGGGTCATCACCTGACCCCCTTCCGACATGATGCATCCCTCCCATCTCCTGTCCTGGCCGATACTAATAATTTCCCCCCCTCCCACCCCATACCTGTGAGAGACTCCTGATAAAATTAGAGAGTCATAGGATAGGAGGGACGCCAGTGCCCTTCTCAATTGCTTTCACTTTCATCTGGAATGTCTACTCTGGACACGACCTTTCGTCAAAAGTTTTTCAAAGACATTAGGTACCATACATTGGTGTCAATCAAATTAGGACCCTGAGGAAGGCTGATGTCTTTCCGAAACACAAACCATGTAGGGTCTGATTTTCACTCGTGAGAATGTACCATCAATGACGCAATTTATACCTAATTCATCTAGAGGTTGCTTTTATCTTGATTTTAAACTGATTGTTTTGAATAAATAATTTCTCCTGGACATCCAGAAACTTGCGTTCCTCTTTACATTTATGCACCTATGATGCCATTAACATGTGGCCAGTGAAAAAATTTAACACTTGAGCATTTAGGGCCACACTCAGTAGGCACCTAGTAAAGTGGCACCTACTTCATGTCAAAGTTAGACACCATTTGTAGAATCATATCCAGTGGTGCCTAAATCAACTCCGACAGCATTAGGCGTCCTAATGCCAGTATTGTATATTAAGCCAAGGTTTTCTTGTCATAATATACTGGGGCCCAACATAGATTTCTACTGGCACCTAAATCAGTCCACGCCCAAACTCTGTCCTTAAACATGGCTACTTTCCCTGTAGGTGCCTCGGTGTAGATGTCTACCAGCTAATTAAAATTTTTATATTGGTTTTTAATCACTTTTTAATGGCACTTTCAAATAAGAGTGCTGATTAACCAAATAATAATAAAAAAAGTATAAAATCAGGGCCTTACTGCCACCCATTTTGTAGGCAGTTAGGTCTCATGCACTAATCCTATGCTAGTCAGTTAACAACACATGCACTTGCAATGTAGATGTGCTAACTGATTAGTGCTAAAATGTCCGCTCTTTGCCCCAACACAGCCCATGACCAGCAAAACTGAAATAAAACTCTGATTTTGATCACAAGGAACATAGGGGTTCTTTTATCAAGCCGCGTCAGCGGGGTTAGCGCATTGGACATTTCATCACGCGCTAACCCCTGCGGCCGGCTAAAAATCTAATGCCTGCTCAATGCAGGCGTTAGCGGCTAGCGCGGCAGGCTGTTTAACGCGTGGTATTGCGCGCGTTAAACCCCTATCCAGCTTGATAAAAGGACCCCATTGTTTATTATGAATGTTTAAGTTTCATCTAACATTAAGCATTTGAATTACAGTGTGTCTACAGTACATAGCAAATAAAAAATTTTTACAAACTTAACATCAAGATTAAGAGAAAAGCTATGTATTGTATCGTAAAGATTAAGAGTCTGATAAGTCTTCCATATACCAGCCTGATACTAGTAATAGAACATGATGACAGATAAGGATCACCAAATCCATCTTGTCTGACCTTTCCCCCTCTTTACTGTACCATCTCAGATCCTGTTTGGTCTCTTTCTCTACCCCTCCCTTCTTCTCTGACAAAGATCCTCTGTGCATGTCCCAGGCTGTCTTGAATTCCATGGTCTCCAAATTCTTTCCTTCTGTCTGGCAATTGCAGTGCCCTCAGTATTATGTGAGACTGAATCTGACTTGTCTGAATCTCAGAGAGGGTTTGAATTCTCTGTGTGTTTTTTGTGACACCTTGCCCTCTAGGCAATCTGACCCATCCAGACACAGAAGGAGTTCTGAATTCTTCAAATTGTTTTCACAGCTCGAATAAATCTAAATGAAGTTTCGAATCAACCACGTCTCAACATACTCAACAATATCGCCACAGCCTTGGTGTTCATCACCGTTGTTATCAACATTTTCATCACAGCATTTGGGGTGCAGAAAACAGGGTTGTATCCTAGAGGATATACAGCTCACAGACCCTAGTGAATCCCACACAATAACCCAGGTAAGGAGCTGATCTGTAGCTCACATCTCACCCCCATTGGTCTGGCATCCATCTTCTTCCATTCCCTCCTTCAATGATCTGGCATCTCTCCCCTCTCCTCTTCTTCCCTTCCCTCTCCCACACCCACACCCCCATGGTCTGGCATGTCACTCTCTCCTCTCTCTTCCCCCCACTTCCATCAAAATCAGCCCCCTTTCTTTCCCTCCAACCTAAATCCATCCAGTATCCTTCCCCCTTATGTTCCCCCCCTTTCCCTGCACACCAATTCCATCAGCATCTGCCCCTTTCCTTTCCTCCAACCTAAATCCATCCAGTATCCTTGCCCCTTATATTTTCCCCCTTTCCCTGCACACCAATTCCATCAGCATCTTCCCCATTTCTCTCCCTCCACCACCCTTTCCACACAGCAATGGAAATGCACCCCCCCAGCAATGGCAACAGGCCCTCTTTATGGCAATGGGCCCCCACCTAGCATCGACGATGACAATACCGCCTCCCCCACAGCATCGATGGATGCAATGCGTCCTCCCCCTGGCATCAACGTTAATGCAGCTGACTTAGCTCCATGAAGATCCCGCGATAACTGTGTCTGCCGGAAGAAGTAAGTGACGTTGGAGGGGGATGGACTGGCAGACGCATTCATCGTGGGACTCTTGGAGCTGTGTTGCCATTGATGCCGGCGGTTTGCTACGTTGCCGTCCATCGATGCCGTGGGGGGGGGGGGTGCGGTGTAGTTGTCATCAGGTGGGGGCCCATTGCCGAGGAGGGAGGGAAGGGGGGCCGTAGCCGTCTGAAAAAAAAATGGCATGGTAAGTCGTCTTTTAGTGGGCCCTCATTATTTCAGGCCCTAGGCATGTGCCTACTGAGCCTATTCATTAATCCTGTCCTGGGCATGAATGGTAATATTTAAAAGAACTGTGATCACTTATCTGTGAGATTATAGAGTTCAGAGCATTTGAAGTATATGGACAACATTTAACAATCAGATAATATATCCCAAAAATATTTATCACTATATTGTGACATTCTTGTGAGATGACAGATAACAGTGAACATACTTTTGAGTTAAGGTCACATTTGTTTTCTGAACACAATTCACAAAATTTGTGTTAAATCATTTGGTACATTGTATTATTTGAAGTGGTATGATGTACACAGATATCCCTCAGTATTCGTGGGGGATAGAGGCAGAGCCGGACCGCGAATGGAGAAAAACCGCGAATATCTTATCGTCTGGCTCTGACCCACCCCCGCCTCCCTCCCACTTTCCCCCCGGCATCCCAGACTTACCTGGTGGTCTAACAGGTTTTCGGGGCAGGAGCGATCTTCCTACGCTCCTGCCCCGTGCAGATCGCCAATAGAAAATGACTGCTGTGAGTTCCCGTAGTCTCTCGAGACTACAGCGGGAGCTCAAGGCAGCCATTTCCTATTGGCGATCTACACGGGGCAGGAGCGTAGGAAGATCGCTTCTGCCCCGAAAACCTGTTAGACCACCAGGTAAGTCTTGGATGCCGGGGGGAAAATGGGAGGGAGGCGGGGGTGGGTCAGAGCCGGACGATAAGATATTCGCGGTTTTTCTCCATTCGCGGTCCGGCTCTGCCTCTATCCCCCACGAATACTGAGGGATATCTGTGTACATCATACCACTTCAAATAATACAATGTACCAAATGATTTAACACAAATTTTGTGAATTGTGTTCAGAAAACAAATGTGACCTTAACTCAAAAGTATGTTCACTGTTATCTGTCATCTCACAAGAATGTCACAATATAGTGATAAATATTTTTGGGATATATTATCTGATTGTTAAATGTTGTCCATATACTTCAAATGCTCTGAACTCTATAATCTCACAGATAAGTGATCACAGTTCTTTTAAATATTACCATTCATGCCCAGGACAGGATTAATGAATAGGCTCAGTAAGCACATGCCTAGGGCCTGAAATAATAAGGAGGGCCCACTAAAAGACGACTTACCATGCCATTTTTTTTTCAGACGGCTACGGCCCCCCTTCCCTCCCTCCTCGGCAATGGGCCCCCACCTGATGATGACAACTACACCGCACCCCCCCCCCCCACGGCATCGATGGACGGCAACGTAGCAAACCGCCGGCATCAATGGCAACACAGCTCTAAGAGAGTCCCACGATGAATGCGTCTGCCAGTCCATCCCCCTCCGACGTCACTTACTTCTTCCGGCAGACACAGTAGGAAGATCGCTCCTGCCCCGAAAGCCTGCTAGACCACCAGGTAAGGCTGGGATGCCGGGGAGAAGGCGGGAGAGAGGCGGGAATATGATAAAATATGGGTTCCCCCCCCCAAAAAAACACAAATTTGTGAAACCGCGAGTATGAAAAACGCGAATGGGGAAGTGTATTACAGAATCTGGGATGCAAACGTATATTGGAGATATTACATGTTTACCCCAGGAGTGGATACATAATTATTTTTTTTTTTTTTTTTTACTATATATTGTGTTGACATTATAATGCCATACTTTGATTGTAATTTGAATATTATTATTGTTTAATTGTCTATTGATTATGTTTGACTTATTCTTGCTGTACACCGCCTTGAGTGAATTCCTTCAAAAAGGCAGTAAATAAATCCAAATAAATAAATAAAAGAAATATATAAATCATATCCCAATTATTAATTGAGAATTTGACATCATGCCAATCACAGATTTTTGGCCAAATACTATCTGTATGATTTAAATAAAGAAATACACGGATAGAGATGTTATACTGTACATTCACTGGCCACCAATAAACATACTGTAACTTCTTTTGAATATTGGAATGATTAATTGCACAGTAACAAGTGTGATGAGAATGCAGGAAAAGGAAGGGATGGTTGTGGGACATGAGCACAGGACATGGAATTTATTCATTTCTGTTTTATTTTCTTTCCAGACTGACAGTCTTTATGAGCGACATTCACACATTTGTGCTGCAGTGTCTGGTTTCTGAGACCTTTTCAAGTTGGAATGACTTCTTTCTTTGTGAACACTCTTCCATAGAATAATGCTTTGCTTCTAATATTCCCTTTAACAAAGCTTTGAAGAATTAAACCTAGTAATCTGATCAGTACATTAGAAAGGAAGAATGGTTATGAAGATCCTCCTCTCTTATTTAATTTTTATTTTTTCTATGTTTTCATTAAAATGATATTTACAGAAATCTCTCATGTACATACATTCCAAGGTCAGAAAAATCAGCTCATGTTCTGAGTCGTTGAATATATAATTCAGTTTTTGTATTCTAATAATAACTAATTTAAGCTCTGATTAGTTTTCCTGCATATTTTATAAAGTGAATATTAGACTTCTTCTCACACCTGTTCTTGGTAATTCAGTACCCTTTGCTGGATGGAAGCTGCAAGAAAAGTGTTGTTGAAGGCTGAGCTCCACCTTGCTGTTGAGTATGGCAAAGATTGCTCCCTACCATGGGCAGCTGTCTTCTGTCACCGTAACCAGGGTCCAAAGATAGAAGCTGTGTGACTCATGACTTGACAGTTATGAGTACTTAATCAGCACACTGCTCTAACCAGGGCAGGATTAAACAATAGGCCCAGTAGGCACGTGCCTAGGGCCCGAAATGGTCAGGGTGGGGGCCCAATGAAGGAGGGCATCAACAGTTTTTTCCAAACGGTGATGGGCCCCTCCAGCATCGATCGGCAATGCAGGCCCCCACCCTGATCGGCATTGCGGGCCCCCCGATCAGCAACACGCCCTCCCCCATCGACGGAAAGTAAGACAAGCAAGCAATGCGGGTAAGAAAGGCAACGGGAACCATAATTTTGCAAGCGGTGCTGCTTGCCCAAAGCTTCCCTCTGACGCAGCTTCCTGTTTCTGCCTGGGCGCATGGTGGGGTGGGGCGGGGCAGGGGGGCCCAGTCTACTTGTGTGCCTAGGGGCCCTCGACGAATTAATCCTGCCCTGGCTCTAACCCTTTGTCACTAAACAAGACTGGGTGAGAATTCTCAAGGCTAAATCCAAAGGTAATGCACATTTTAAATCAGATGGCGATAACAAGCTGTGCAACATATATGCAAATGGCCTGAGGCTTTCTGCAACCTGAGAGAATGGCATTACCTTTTTTTTTTCTTTTGAAAATGTCACTGCTACCTACAGAGAGATGCCCACTGCTAGTGTCCTCTTATCTCAATTGATGGTCATGGTCACTGAGGGCCCGTGTCTAAAAACAGCACCCTAAGAGAGGCGGTGATAGGTATCCAACTTAGTGCACTGATTAAACCAATTAAAATGAATTAATTGGTTGCACCAATTAAAAACCAATTAAAACACCATTTAAAAAAATTGAGGAATGTAATGGCAGCTCCAAAGAATGTCTAAGGTAACACCTTATGGTGCCTAGCATTACTGTAGGCGTGGGTAATGCCAGATGTGGCATTAGGCGTCATAAGGCGCCTCTGTGGATGCAATTCTCATGAAAGGTAGGCACCGGAAATGTAGGCCTTGAAAACTCTGGCCTATATTTCTGGCACCTATTTTACACGTAGCCATGATTCTGTAAATGTTGGCATTGCTTGACTGACACATAATCAGAAGCCATTTTTAAGGTGGCAAACAATATTGGCACCATTTGGCACCCATATTATTTTTAAATTAACTTAGGAGATCAGAAATTATAGGAAATCATCTGTTTATTCTGTGGTATTATTGCTGGATAGTAAAGCAATGCAAACACAATCGATGATTTTTTTTTTTTTTACCAACATGCCAGCATATTGACATTCAAACAATTGAAAAACTACACAAACAACAGTAGCTTTCTTGACCTGCAGAGGTCACTGTTGCATGAACAATTACCTTGACTCTTATTCATCAATATATGGGTAATTTTAAAACCCACCTATCTGCAAAAGACAAGAGGTTTATGTGCAGAAATGGCTTATTTTTAAACTTTCCAGGCTATATGTGGGTTAATATATGCACATAAATTTATCTGAAGCAAGTGGAAGATAATTTTATAATAGGCTGCCTAATTTGTGTGACTAGAAGGTGCAACAGTTACACCAAAAAGTATAAACATACTTTCCTTTTTTAAAATCACAATTATGGTAGGCATAACTGTCCTGGTTTATCTTGCACTTATATGCAAGTATACTACAGTAGAAAGTATGCTTGCAAATGTCATTCAATCCACATTCTTGTCCCTGGGAATCCCTCTGCTCAGACTGGATACATTTATGCATAAACATGTGTATAGGTTTGCACACATATACATCGGACAACTGCATAAAGGGTTATTTCTGAGCATAACTACACTGTTTTACTTACATACGTAAATGCTTTTTGAAATTACCCTTTAAGGCAGCGGGTCGCAAACTGTGTGCCTCCTGAGATTTCAGGTGTACTGCGGCACACTGGGAAGGAGGAGAGGTGCTGGCGCTGGCTGACTGCCTACAAGATATGCCTCTCGCGGTGAGAGGCATGTCCTGTAGGCAATCAGCTGGCACCAGTGCCTCTCCTTTTCTCCGGTCCTCTTCCCTGCTGGCCCCCCCCCCCCCTCGGCGACTCAGGGCCCGTCTGGAGGGACTTTGCGCATGCGCAGGCATCACGCAGGCGTGACATCATCATGGTGACATCCACACACTTCCGTTTAGTGTGCCGCGGCTCGAGAAACTTTGAGGTACACTGCTTTAAGGACTTGATTTCATATATAGCGCCAAAAATTTGGCGCTGACTAGAACAGCAGTTACCACAATTCTACAAGGTGTGCATACTTTTTATAGACTCATGCTAAATGTCTCTGCATCACATAACTTTTAGGTGCACCCATTTAGGCCAGCTAAAACCAGGCTTCAATATCTGTGCCTAAGTTGTGCGTGAATTGAACATATTCGATGCCCAAAGCACAAAATTTGTAGAAATGCCCATGACCCACCTACAGTTCACCCCCTTTTCAGATTTGTGCATTGCAACTGGCATT
Organism: Geotrypetes seraphini; assembly: GCF_902459505.1. Taxonomy (NCBI): domain Eukaryota; kingdom Metazoa; phylum Chordata; class Amphibia; order Gymnophiona; family Dermophiidae; genus Geotrypetes; species Geotrypetes seraphini. The sequence continues at coordinate 43,916,686 of NC_047090.1, read as the reverse complement.
TACTTTTTATAGAATTGCACTTTCCAAGTTCTGTGTGCAACTTTTAATTAGTTCCAATTAACATCAAATATGAGGTGTTAATTGCAAATCAGTGCCAATTAGGCCAATTAATCAATTAAGTTGTGCATGCAAATTGGCTGAGCGCATCGCAGAACTTAATGCAACATAGACAGAATTGGGCATAAATGCATAAGGTGTCAAACGACTCACTGCAGATATACTGCATTTTCTCTCATTGTACACCAATGGCAGAATATTGATTTTTGTTAAGTAGAAGAGCAGCAGCTTTAGTTATATATCAGGGGTGGACAACCACAGCCCTTGGAAGCCAAAATCCAGTCAGGTTTTCAAGATTTCCACAACTAGATCTCATGCATATTCATTATGGAAATCTTGAAAACCTGACTAGGTTATGGGTCTTGAGGGCTTTGGTAATCAACCTCTTGTTATTTATCACACTTTAAGTTTTGGCTTACTGTTTTTGTATGTTTTTACACTTCCGTTTTAATAGTTTGGTTAGAATTTTTTTTTCTTAAAATGGCTATTAGATTGTATCAGTGGGAGATCACCTAGAAGGAATTTAATAGTGTAACAGCAGAGAACAGTAAGATGCTAAATAAAATGTCATGAGCCATTTTGATTGTTTTTTAAAAGTTGTATTGACATTTTCTTGTTCTAATTCTGATAGTGCCATTAGAATGGCCATTACCACATAACCAGATATTGCTGTATTTATCATTAAACACCATTCCCTTTAACTGGCTCTACCCAACTACCTTTTTTTTTTTTTTTTTTTAACCAAGCAGCCCTCACTATTCTTTTAATAAAACATGTAACAGGCTTAAATTCACATATTCTCTTTCATCCTGAGTTATGACTTTAAAAAAAATAAAAATAAAATATTTATAGAAGAGCATATCTAGCATCTGTGTGAATTCCATGTTAGGTTAACTGTCATCCACATTGGCACAAAAGAGGATGCATTTTCTGGAGCCCAGGTTCCCTAGTTACGGCAGCAATGAAAGGCTAACTACTGTACATCGCCCTCTGTATCATCCATGGCAATGTCCTCATGGAATGCAAGATGTACTGTACAAGGTTAATCTCTGTTCAATTCTGGGTATATGATGCAGGGGTGCAGCATATCTATAACTGTTCAGTGTATCTGCCTCCACAGCCACTATCTATGTATCCAGAGAGACCTATTCTTTTGATTTAACTGTGGATAATCAGAAGACACAACCACAAATAAGAGCATTTTTATGACAATATTTTATTTATCATAACAGGTAGAGCGAAGGCCTTTCCTCCACTTTAAGGCTTTGTGTTTCAAGATACAATGTTCTACTAAAAGGCACATCCAGTCATTTACAAAAAGTTGAAACATTTTAAAGAGGAAGAAAACAGCTGACAATGCAGTTTTAGGACTGCATGGTTTTTCACAGCACTGTTTTTGTAATACTGTGAAAAATAAAGTAGATTCCCTTTTGTGTACTAGCTCTGACAGAGTGGAGGTATACCATTCTACAAGAGGAGACCCTCATTTGAGATATGTGACCTCTGCAGTCTCATAGGGTGTAAAGCGTAAGAGACTGCCACCATCCCTTTTCCATGCCCTTCTACACTATGTGATTGATGAAAGAGGGTATATTTTTGGTGTGGGAATAACAGTACTGGGTAGAACTGGTCGGAGGGTGGAAATAGTGAGATACCTAGATGAAGAAAAGAAAGATAGGATGTGGGATGCCATTATAGAATGCAGCCATTACAAACAAATGGAGCAATGTATGCAGTGGCATAGCTACAGGTGGGCCCAGGCCCATCCACTGTAGGCTCAGGCCTACCCAAAATCCTCACACCCTTGTTATGGTGGTGGGGATCCTCAAGCTCCACAAACTGCAAAGGCCCTCCAGCAGCAAGTTCTTCACCCTCTCCCACATACTCCAGCTGGTGACAAGAAACCCCTCCCTCTCACACTTCCTTCAGTTCACAACATAGTTCAAGCAATGGCCTCCTCGTGCCGCACATGCTCAGTTTTGGGCACGCACAGAGAGAGCGAGGCGGTGGCAGCGCATGGACAGAACCAGGGGCTAAAGCAGGTGTGAGAGGGAGAAGTTTTTGCAACCGGATCTCCATCATCTTGGGTATTGTTAATATTTTGAGTTGGCCCTGGGAGGATGGGATGACCACATGTGCTCATCCAGTTTGCCCAGTGACTCACTCAAAATTTGAGGTCTGGCTACACTTCTGCACATTTCAAAATTAGCACTCTGGCCATTTTTTCCCCATGAAGTATGGTTCAAAACTTAAAATACTGTCCACATTTGTATAGGACGGACCCAACACGGGCCGTGTTTCAGTGAAACCTTCCTCAGGGGTCCAATGTAGGAGATGTTATGAAATAATGTTCCTAACCAAATGTAGAGATAACTAGGCGCTGCAGCACATCATCTCGCTGGAACTCCCCCCCTCCCCCCATTATGTTAAATATTACTAACCCTGCATCTTAAAATAGGTCTTAAAAACAACAGTAACAATAGATGGATCAGAAACTGGTTGGTGGGTAGGAAACAGAGGGTAGGAGTGAAGGGCCACTACTCGGACTGGAGGAGGGTCATGAGTGGTGTCCCGCAGGGCTCGGTGCTTGGGCCGCTGCTATGTAATATATTCATAAATAATCTAGAGACAGGGACGAAGTGTGAGATAATAAAATTTGTGGACGACACCAAACTATTTAGTGGAGCTCAGACTAAAGAGGACTGCGAAGAATTGCAAAGGGACTTGAACAAACTAGGGGAATGGGCGACGAGATGGCAGATGAAGTTCAACGTTGAGAAATGTAAAGTATTACACCTGGGAAGCAGAAACTCGAGGTACAACTATACGATGGGAGAGATGTTATTGAATGAGAGTACCCAAGAAAGGGACTTGGGGGTAATGGTGGACATGACAATGAAGCAGACGGCACAGTGCACAGCGGCCGCTAAGAGAGCGAATAGAATGCTAGGTATAATCAAGAAGGGTATTACAACCAGAACGAAAGAAGTTATCCTGCCGTTGTATCGGGTGATGGTGCGTCCGCATCTGGAGTACTGCGTCCAATATTGGTCGCCGTACCTTAAGAAGGATATGGCAATACTCGAGAGGGTTCAGAGGAGAGCGACACGTCTGATAAAAGGTATGGAAAACCTTTCATACGCTGAGAGATTGGAGAAACTGGGTCTCTTTTCCCTGGAGAAGAGAAGACTTAGAGGGACATGATAAGAGACTTACAAGATCATGAAGGGCATAGAGAGAGTAGAGAAGAACAGATTTTTCAAACTCTTGAAAAATAAAAAAACAAGAGGGCATTCAGAAAAGTTGAAAGGGGACAGATTCAAAATGAATGCTAGGAAGTTCTTCTTTACCCAACGTGTGGTGGACACCTGGAATACGCTTCCAGAGGACTTAATAAGGCAGAGTAAGGTACTGGAGTTCAAGAAAGGATTGGACAATTTCCTGCTGGAAAAGGGGATAGAGGGGTATAGATAGAGGATTACTGCACAGGTCCTGAACCTGTTGGGCCACCGCATGAGCGGACTGCTGGGCACGATGGACCTCATGTCTGACCCAGCAGAGGCATTGCTTATGTTCTTAATAGGATACAGTACAGTGCTCAGAATTTGATACTGCCTATTACTATTATTGCCAGTGGCTTACATAGTAACATAGTACATGACAGCAGATAAAGACCCAAATGATCCATCCAGCCTGCCCAAAAATATAATTTAATGATTTAATTTAAATTGTTCTTTTTCTTAGATATTTCTGGGCCAGAAACTCAGAGCTCTACCCGGTACTGTGCATCCACTGGAGTCTCCATCAAAGCTCACTCTAGCTCATCTAAACCATCTCAGCCCATCCTCAACTGAATGGCCATATATGGGACATAGACCTGGCAAGTCTGCCCAATACTGGCCTTAGTTCTTCAATATATACCATTATTTTCTGATTAGAGATCCTTCTGTATGCATCTCATGCTTTTTTTTTTTTTTTTAGTTCTTTCACCGATTTCCTTTCCACCACCTCCCTCAAGAGCGCATTCCAGGCATCAACCACCCTCTCTGTAAAGAAGAATTTCCTAACATTACTCTTGAGTCTACCACCCCTCGACCTCAGATTATGCCCTCTGGTTTAACCATTTTCCTTTCTCTGGAAAAGATTTTGTTCTACGTTAATATCTTTTAAGTATTTGAATGTCTGAATCATATTTCCCCTGTCCCTCCTTTCCTCTAAGGACAGCCTATAGGATCTAGTTTTACATGATTTCAGAGAAGAAAGAAAAGTCGGCAGGAGTTGAAGGATGGTTGAGAAGGTGGGACTGGGCAAGGGGAGGTGGGTCAGGAGGGAACGGTGTGCAGGTTACTTCAAAGTTGTTTGGGTGAAGGAAGAAGGTATAGTGGGAGCTGGAAGGTTAGAAGAGTGAATGGGGGAAGGGGAGAAAGATGTAACTTTGCAGTGAATTCCAAAGGCAACGTTGTGGACCTTGTCAAGGAAGTATTCAGAATAACAAGAAAAAGCACCTAGGACCATCCAGATCGGGAATTGATGTTTTATTTCCCAAATCTGGATGGCCCATGATGCTTTTTTTTTCATTCGACCCTCTCCTTTTTTCATTCGACCCTCTTCATGGAAGTATTCAGCCATAGTCTGGGGAGAAAGGGAAGGAGGATTCAGAGGAGGGGGACGTTTTGAGGAAGGAATTCAGCATGGCAAAGAGACGGCAGAAAGGGAGTTAGCTAACTGGTTGTAATAGTCTTGCTTGGCCAGTGTAAGAGCTGGATTAAAGGAGGTCAGCATGAGGGCGTGATAGGACAGGGTATGGTATTGGAGGTCAAGAAGGGATTGGACAATTTTCTGAAGGAAAAGGGGATAGAAGGGTATAAATAGAGGGTTACTATACAGGTCCTGGACCTGATGGGCCTCCGCGTGAGCGGACTGATGGGCGTGATAGACCTCTGGTCTGACCCAGCAGAGGCACTGCTTATGTTCTTATGTTTTTACAATTGTAATACAACTTGCTAGCTCATTGTGTAGCACACTGGTTAAGCCTACAGCTTTCTATCCTAATGCTGCTGGTTCGAATCCCAGTCTCTCTCTCTGATGGAAGAGAAATAAACAGAAGCATTAAACAGATCCAACTCCCAGTATCACAATTATAATTTTAAAAACACCATAAAATCTCCATTCTAATAACATCATCATAATAAAATATTATAACATTAAGGACATTGGATGTCTAACTCTTGCCTAAAGCCCATTCTCTAAAGGATGCCTCAAAACTTGGACATCTAAACAGTGCTGAGCACGATTCTACAAAGGACACCTATCTTGGATGTCCAAACAGTGCCTAACTGTAGATGTACTTTGCAGAATCAGGGCCTCCGTGTTTTAGCTTCTCACTGCAGTATGGCATGTGTCTGCTGATATTCAACTCAGATCTAGCACTTCTTAACCTATTCTCCTTAAGTCCACTGGTTTTCCCAGTTTCCTGTTTGCATTAAACATATTGTCACCTACACCCACATAAGGTCTTCTGGTACCAAATTCTCTGTAGTAGCAGGCCAGCAGACCAGAATGCATAGTTTCTCACTCAGGAGAGTCAAATGTGCAGAGAATGTTCAAGGAATCTTCAAGGTTCTAGAAGGATGACAGATTTGGGACAGAAAACCTAACAAAAGTCTTTTCTTTCACTTATTTTTTTTTTCTTTTGGTAGGCTGCACCTTCACACATACCTGTAGTCCTGATGAAAGAATCTTAAAAGGCTGCAAAATTGTGTCTTATTTCCTTGGATCTTGCAGCAGCATTTGATACAATAGACCACCAGCTTCTACTTCTACTTGCCTCTATCAGAATCTCAAATCAAGCTCTCGAATGGTTCAGATCTTACTTCTCTGGTAGAACGTCTACTGTACATTCAATAACTCTGCCTCTATGCCCTTTCATAATAACTTCAGCATCCCACAAGTTTCCATATTATTCCCTCTGCTCTTTAATATCTATCATGCCCCACTATTAACCCTTTCCCAGTCAATTGGCTTTTCAGTTTATGCATATGCCAATAATATTCAAATTCTTCATACCATTGATCCCTCTAATTTAAATGATATTGCTTCCATTAACTCCAAATTAGCCAAAATCCAAGACTGGCTAAATTCAAATATGCTTTCTCTTAGCATCACAAAATCAAGCAACATTCTTCTCACTTGGAAAGAAGGCTTACAGCTCATTTCACCAGTAACCATTGATAATATCCCACTTGAATCTACTTCTACAATTAAAATCCTAGGTGTCATCATCAACAATAAACTAACATACCGCCCCCAAATCAGTGCTCTGGTTAAAAACTGTTTCTATAAGCTCAGGATGATAAGATCCCTGGTTCCTTTCTTAGACTCACATTCTCTCAATATTCTAATTAACTCTGTCATCATTTCTAAAATCAGTTATTGAAATTTATTATATAAAGGGTGTAGAGGAATTCCTGACATTTGTAGGTGTGATAAGTTGTCACAGATGATATGAAAACTGAATTTGTGGATAAATTAAAACAAAGTGCCTATATATTAAAATTTGGGAACTCAGATGAAAAAAAGTCTGAGACAGTGTACTTATAGATTGGAAAAACTAAATTGCTGTCTCTGCATTCTAGCTATGCTAAGGAAGGTCAGAGGGTGACCTGTGACTTTTTAAGACATAGGTAAATTTATGTACTATTGTTCAAATGCAATCATGGAATTTAAAGATAAGGTTTTCAGAGGAAACGGTAAAACTGTCTTTGTATATAGACTCACACACAATCATATGAATGACTGTTTCTTATAGATTAGCAAACACAAAGCTAAAGTTTCAAGATGCCATAAAATTTTTTAGACCGCTTATTCAGGTTTCTAAGCGGTTTACAATGTAAAATTACATAAAAACACATAAAACAAGGGATACTAAATAACATCCAAACATAGCAAAAGATTTCGATGGAACGTATGGAACTACCTCAAACAATAGGGTAATGGGGAGGAACTACAATTATTATAGAAAAGGAGCGACATAAAAGGGAAAAACAATAGGTTAGGGTAAAAAAAAACAGTTGTTTTAAATTTTGCCCTAAAAAGGACAGTTATTATCCAAAAGCGTCTTGGAACAAGAATGTTTTTAGTTTTGCTTTAAATTGTTTTAAATCAGATTCACAGCGCAAGTGGTTAGGCAGCAAATTCCTTAGGGTAGGGGCAGTAACCGCAAAGTTATTGGAACGCAACGTATTAATCGATTTTAAAGAAGGTATGACAAGGAGATTCTGAGTAGTAGAACGGAGAGATTTTAATGTGCTATAATGAATTAGAAGTCTGTTGATGAAGTTTGGTTGATTATTTAATTTTGTTGTGAGTGTTAAAAGTAAAATTTTATAGCTAATTCTATGTTCAACTGGTAACCAATGTGCGTTGAACAAAAGGGGTGAAACATGATCGTATTTTTTTGCACCACAAATGATTTTAATAGTTGTATTTTGCACAATCTGAAGCCGTCTAATTTCCTTTTTTGTGATGCCCTTATACAGGGCATTGCAATAGTCTATGCAGGAAATTACCATAGAGTGGATTAGTGTGTTTAGGGAGGCCGGTTCGAGTAGCTTAGCGAGATAACGTAGTTGTCTTTTTAATAGGTTTAGATTTGCGGAGTACCATGGATTTTTTCTGTTTGCGGGGGAAGATTGTGAAAGTGACTGCTGGTGCAATAGAATTTAGAAGGTTGCCAATGGATGTTAGGAAGTGTCTGTTTTTATAAACCAAGATATGGGCCTTTTACTGACATGATGCATGTCTTGACTGGTTACAAATGTCAGTTGTTATATGGAGAAAAGGAGTAACACTGCCATCTATTGGACTTGATGAGCAAGTGCTGGTCTATCTTTTCCATTGAGATTTTATCTTGGGTCCAGGCTATAGAGAGTTAACTGGACAGTTATATAGAAAAAATACATTTTTGTAATGAATTAGGTTCCAAAGGATATACAGTACGTGATTAGGAAACTTACATGTTAATGTCAGAGAAAGGATAAAATGTATAGCTTTGACAAGATTTCTTTGAAGGAATTTGAACAGGAGAATGTAATGCGAGTTTCTTATTCCTTCCAATTGAACACATAACTACTTTATAATTTGATATTTACTTTGCTTTTATTAAAATAAATCTCAAAGATTTTGTTCTTGAAGTCTTCAGTGTTTTCTGTCTAATTTTTACACATCAGGATGGAAAGCTCTTCTCTTACTGCGAAGGACTGCGAAGAATTGCAAAGAGACTTGGACAAACTAGGGGAATGGGCAGAGAGATGGCAGATGAAATTCAATGTTGGGAAGTGTAAAGTATTGCATGTGGGAAGCAAAAACTCGAGGTATAATTATGCGATGGGAGGGATGTTTTTGAATGAGAGTACCCAAGAAAGGGACTTGGGGGTGATGGTGGACATGACAATGAAGCCGACAGCACAGTGCGCAGCTGCCGCTAAGAGAGCGAATAGAATGCTAGGTATAATCAAGAAAGGTATTACAACCAGAACGAAAGAAGTTATCCTGCCGCTGTATCGGGCAATGGTGCGTCCACATCTTGAGTACTGCGTCCAGTATTGGTCACCATACCTTAAGAAGGATATGGCATTGCTCGAGAGAGTTCAGAGGAGAGCAACACGACTGATTAAGGGGATGGAAAGCCTTTCATACGCTGAGAGATTGGAAAAACTGGGACTCTTTTCCCTAGAAAAGAGAAGATTAAGAGGGGATATGATAGAGACTTACAAGATCATGAAGGGCATAGAGAGAGTAGAGAGGACAGATTCTTCAAACTTTCAGAAAATAAAAAAACAAGAGGGCATTCGGAAAAGTTGAAAGGAGGCAAATTCAAAACTAATGCTAGGAAGTTCTTCTTTACACAACGTGTGGTGGACACCTGGAATACAATTCCAGAGGAAGTTATAGGGCAGAGTACAGTACTGGGGTTTAAGAAAGGTTTGGACAAATTCCTGCTGGAAAAGGGGATAGAGGGGTATAGATAGAAATTTACTGCACAGGTCCTGGACCTGTTGGGCCGCCGCGTGAGCGGACTGCTGGGCGCGATGGACCTCGGGTCTGACCCAGCGGAGGCATTTCTTATGTTCTTATGTTCTTACTGCCTAAGAGGAATTTTCATCCTGTGGAACTTCTCCTGAACCTATTTCCAGGTAAATATCAGCCCCTGCAAAATGGATATGTCAAAAAGATATCAGACGCCTCCAACTTATTCAAAATATGGCTATCAAAATCATCACAAACTCAAAAAGATTTGATCATGTCACTCCTTGCCTATACCTCATTGGATCACATATAAAATTGCTCTTCTAACTTTTAAAACTCAAAAGACTAATGAGCCTGCGTTCATAGACCGACTACTAATACTAAGATCTACTTCTTAACATACTCTTCATGTCCCTTCACTTAAAATTATTGCCTCCATCTTTTCTGTCACTGCTCCATCAATCTGGAATTAGAGAACAAAATCTAGATAAATTCAAGAGTAGTCTAAAATACTTTCTTTTTAAAGATACCTACGATTGATTCATTCATTCTTTCTATCTTTAAAAAAAATTTCACCGCAGCACCAATCCCTACCCTTTCATATCCCATTTGTTTTTATACTTTTATGTTCCTTTTCTCCACAAATTGTAGTTCTCCCTCTTTTCCTCATGTTCTACTTCCCCTCCCAAATCAAGTTTGTCTTGTTTGTTTGGGCTATGATTATTACTTGCTGTTCATTCCCCGTTTATATTTATATTATTTTTAATGTACAACACTTTGAATTTTATGATTAGCATTCAATCAAATTTTAACAAACTATGAGGCATACAGTATTTCTTTCACTCTCTTTCTCCACATTTATGTTTTCGTATTATTGCTGGAGACAAATCCCCCTTAATTGTATCTTTGCATACAGGTAGCATTGGGGAAAGAGTTTTATATTCTGGCTGAATGCCTGCATACTAGAATAGATTAGTCCACCAAGCATTCTTCATGAAGTTCCTGGCTGACGACTGTTCCACATGCCTCGTTTGGAGTGAAAGTGATGAAAAAAGTTCCTCATTGACAGCCGTTCCACCTCCAGGCCAGCCTGCACAATCCTGGAAAGGAAGAATATCCAAATGGGTAAAGAAATGAAATAAAATATCAAGGAAGCTAGCATGGCAGAGCATGAGATATGGAATCACAAGGAACTTTAAGTGCATTTGTTACATAGTAACATAGTAGATGATGGCAGATAAAGACCCAAATGGTCCATCTAGTCTGCCCAACCTGATTCAATCTAAACATTTGTTTTTTTTGTTTTTCTTCTTCTTCTTAGCTATTTCTGGGCAAGAATCCAAAGCTCTGCCCTGTACTGTTCTTAGGTTCCAACTACTGAAATCTCCGTCAAAGCTTACTCCAGCCTATCTACACCCTCCCAGCCATTGAAGCCCTCCCCAGCCCATCTTCCATATAAAGACAAGTCTGCCTAGTACTGGCCTTAGTTCTTCAATATTTACTCATGAATAAAGCACTGGGCCTGATATTTAATGTGATTTAACTGGGCAGCAATGATTTCTGCCTGGTTCAACTGTGCTGAGTAGGCTGGCCACTGTTATTCAGTAGCAGTTAAGCTGGCAGTGCTGCTAGCATTGGGGGTGGGGGAGGAGTGCAACAAGGCAACTGGGCCCCTGTGGACCGGGATGCCCTAACCTTCTCCCCATCTGGTTCTAAAGGCCCCCTCACCTGTAAAAATGCAAGGAGGTTGCTGGCAAGACAGCAGTTCCCTAGTGCTGCTTGTGGCCTCCTTGGTGTTGTTCCTTTGCCATGGTCCACCCCCCTCTGATGCAACTTCCTATTTCTGCTTCGGTGGACTGTGGCAGAGGAACAGCTCCAAGGAGGCCATAGGCAGCCTTAGAGAATCACTGCCGCGCCAGTGACCTTCTTGCATTTTTACAGTTGAGGGGGGCTTCAGAACAAGATGGGGAGAAGGAAAGGACATCCTGACACATGGGGGGCCCCTAGAGCAGCTGATTTTAAAATGAATGGAGGGATACTGGATGGTAGCGCATTTGAAAGACCTAGGGGTGGTGGGGGAGGGGGGGAGAGAGGGAAGGGAAGGGAAAGAGGAAGAAGAGAGAAATGGTAAATGGGGAAGTTGTAGGAGGGGGCAGGAAGAGAAGGAATTGAGAGAGGCTCCTTTCTTAATTTCTGCCCCGGGCTACAGCCTAGCACCAGCCCTGATTGCCTGGTTATCTATAAGGGTGCAACACTGAATATTGGCTGTTCTTGCATAATTTTCAGATATCACTGCTCAGAGATTCAGTGCTGGTTTCTGGATATGGCCTGGGACTGAATATCAAGGTCTAATTTGGCCAATGGCCGTGAGTGCTTTACAAAAATGCTGACCACTGAATATTGGCTGGATTTATTCTTATGAATCTGTGATTAGTTTAACAAAATACCACTTATTGGGAACCTCTGTTATAAAATAAGACTTGAAGGTAAAGCAAAAACTTGCTATCTTATCAGTTTATAAAATTCTACTTACAAATCATCTGGGCCTAGAGCATTGATTGTTGACTTTAATAACTGCCAAGATTTCTCCTGCTGTTATTTCTAAATTCAGACTCTCCAGATGAGTATTTGCTAATCTAGGCAAGTGCAATCTTTTTAAATAACTTTCTAATGTCCCTGGAATTTACCTGCTGATTGATATATAATTGTTGGAAAATTTTTGAGGTAACTTATCCCCCTAAGTTACCAATTTACCTTGCACCTGCAGATGTCAACATGCCTAGGGGGTCAGTCATAGTGCAGTGGTTAAAGCTACAGTCTCACCATCCTGAGGTTGTGGGTTCAAACCCACATTGCTCCTTGTGACCCTTGGCAAGTCACTTAATTCCTTCTTTTCCCCAGGTATATTAGATAGATTGTGAGCCAACCAGGACAGACAGGGAAAATGCTTTACCTGAATAAATTCATGTAAACCGTTCTGAGCTTCCTTGGGAGAACAGTATAGAAAATTGAATAAATAAATAAATAAATAACAAGAAAATCTACTGTGGCATGTAGACTGGAGCTAGCACATATCATGAGTGTACCAGTGTGCATTAAATTCAACATAAAAGATAACTGATCTCTATTTATTTAGCCTACTGTTTAAATAATTCTACATATGAAGCCCAATGGTATCGGTACATAAATTAGAAAGAAAGGTTACTTATCTGTAACAGAGGCTCTCTATGGACAACAGGATAGATCAACCACACATGGATGATATCAGTTGACAGCGCCAATTTTGAATCTGCACATCCAGAAAGGTCTAGAAGCTTTTTAGGTATGTGCACATTCCTCCCTATGTCAATTGTTCCTCCCCCTGTGTCTACGTCATCCGCCCAGCAGGAGAGTACTAGATTGTACTCTTTTTTTTTTTTTTTTCCTCCTGATAGACTTTAAGGAAAAAGGATTCCAAAACAAAACCCATAGGATGTGACCCAAAGGACACTACGTGATACCTGTGAGATTTGAGCCAAAGGGCCTAGAGTGGTGCCTACAGGAGTTTCATATTTGAACACCAAATAATTTAACCACCCAAGGACTGAGGGTCTAAGTACCATAGAAGATAATGAGGCATGAAGAAGAGTATATCAAACTAATAACTCTTCCAGGTATTTAGGCCCTCCAAGCTGAAGCAACTTAAAAAATAATTTCATTTGATCTTTTTACAGTGACCTTATATGTTAATTCTATTAATTAAAAGTGGTCAAGAAGTCATGTTATTTCATTTTTGAAACATGGCAAGAGAAATCTTGTATTTACAAAAGAAAACAGGCATACTACACTTCTGTAGTTTCTGAATTTTAGAGGAATAGTTTAATATATAAAAAACTTACTTTAGAAAACAAGTTGATATATTTCCCTTTTATGAACTTGTAGGTCAAACAGTTTCAACTAGCATACCTTGACTACCACCAGGTTGGAGTGAATAACAAAGAAATGCAGAATAAAGGGAGACATTAAAGGAAAAAGAATACAGGACTGCTTTAAAGTCACCTACCTGTCGAGAAGTTCCCAATCCTCTCCTCCCCAATGTTCCCGGAATTCTATGGTGTTCATTCCACCAATCATATCCAAGTCGGATTTATAGATACCTAGAAGACCAAATCCATTCACCTCCCAGTAACCTGTAAGTAAAAGAAAGAAAGGAAAATTACAGTATCTTGTTAAAAGAACAGAAAAAGTGGTTCCAAACCAGTTATTACTTGCTATTACAATAACTTGTCATCAAACAAGACTAAACCAATTTTGACTGAGCTCTAGTGGTCAAGAAAATTGGGAAAGCATATCAGGCTTGTTATTAATTTTTGAAGTTAAACATAGAAACATGATAGCAAATAAAGGCCAAATGGCCCATATAATATCTTCTACTTTCCCCGCATGCCTGTCCCACACTTTCTTGAATTCAAACACAGTCTTTATCTTCACCACCTCTGCTGGGAGACTATTCCATGCATCTACCATCCTTTCTGTAAAAAAAAAGTATTTCCTTAGATACTTCTAGGAGTAGGAATGAATGAAGCTTCTCATAAGAGACAAAAGAGAAATGAACTGACCATGATCTCTTCATTGGTACATCCTTACTTTCTTTTTTTTTTTTTTTTGCTGCTTTCAAAATTATCTCCGACAAGGATTTTGATGGATAACATGAGGAAAGACCTAATGAAGTTTGAGGAATGGTCTGAAATTTGGCAGCTAAAATTTAATGCTAAGAAATGCAAGATCATGCATTTGGGCTGCAAAAACCTGAGGGAACAGTTTGGGGGTAAAGAACTTTTGTGCATGAAAGAAGAGTGAGACTTGGGTGTGATAGCATCTGAAAGTTAAGTGAAAAATGGATTAGTCCAATAAAATGGTATTTTCTTATTTCTCATTATTTGTTTTATTTCTATTTGTTAATTTGTAAAGTGGTGATTGTTTTGTATCAGATTTTTCAAATTTACTACTACTATTTACATCTACTGTCTTCATATTTTGCACAGTATTAGGGGACATGTGTCTCTGTTTCTGTGGTGTTGCATTGTATGCAGAGCCTTGCATCTTAGGGTTTCAGTTTTATATAGTACTTTTAGTTTGTGGGCCCATATTTGCTTAGGGGTTATCTGTGTTCTGGTAGGAATGAATGTTTAGAAGTATACAGTGTGTTTTGTGTAGTTTAATTTTGTGGTTAACCATTATGTGTTGTTAATAAGATTATATTGTATGTATACAGTATATGGAAAATGAATGGAAAAAATTGTATTACAATTAGTACTATTATAGGAGCGGGTTCTGGGGATGGAGATTGGGTGGGGTGGAGCTTTCAGGCCCCCCCCCCCCCGCATTCTGCTGCCTATGAATCTAAGGTAATCCTTCTTTATAGAAAGGGTGGTAGATGAGTGGTGTGCCTCAAGGTTCTGTTCTTGAGCCTGTTCTTTTTAATATTTTTATAAACGATATTGCTGAAGGGTTGTCGGGTAAGATTTGCCTCTTTGCAGATGTTACCAAAATCTGCAGTACAGTTGACATGCCGGATGGTGTGAATAACATGAAGAAAGACCTGGCAAAGCTTGAAGAATGGTCTGAAATTTGGCAGCTAAAATTTAATGCTAAGAAATACAAGGTCATGCATTTGGGCTGTAAAAACCCAAGGAAATAGTACAGTTTAGGGGGTGACAAACTTATGTGCGCAACAGAAGAGCGGGATATGGGTGTGATTATATGTGGTGATCTTAAGGTGGCCAAACAGGTTGAACACGTGACGGTGAAAGCTAGAAGGATGCCATTGGAACCCATTACATCTGTCTTGGTAAGGGAGAGTCCAAACAGTTAAGATGATGATTCTGCCTATGGTTTGTTACCAAATGGGTATGTTACCAGTGGTTTTTCAGGGGTCTTTTTACAAGAAGTTGAATAGTATTCTGGAAGCAGCAAGAATTGCCTTAGTATCTTTACAAAAGCCAATTGTGGAGGGTGGAGTAAATTTCCCAAATTTTTATAGGTATCATCAAGCCTATATAATGCGTCAGGGTATGTATTGGATCCTCCCTGAGCTCATGACTGGTTATGGTTGTTATGGCAACTCATTTCTCCACTGCGATTAGGTCACGTTCTAAGTATCAAGTTACCTAGATTGTACAAGGACAATAGAATTTTACTAGACACGTAGCAAACTTTAAAATTTATCAATAATTTGACACCTATTCCAATCCATAAACCCATGTGTCAGTCCCTCTTGCTGAACTCCAAGATTCAAATTGGCGGGTTTAAGGTCATCTGGAAACACTGGATGAAAATACATATCTTGGATGATGTTATATTTGATGGTAAGCTGCTTGACTTTTCACGATTGCTACATAAATTTGGTCTTAACAAATCACAAAATTATAGATGGTTGCAATTGAAGCAGGCCATTCAGGAGCATAGTTTGCCGGTCTTATGTATTCAGGTGGACTTCCTGGGACACCAGGCCGCTCAGTGGTATAAATTAATATCTGGATTTTTGAATAGAAAACCAAAGACTGGTCTGTGTGACATTTGGAGCATTAAGATGGCCATGAATTTGGGCTTGGAGGATGAGATGTATTGTGTCGTCATCTATGAGACAAACTTGGTTTTTTTTGTTACACAGAGCAGTTTGGACCCCAGTTCGTTTACAGAAATTAGACAGCTCTAAGTCTAATAGATGCTGGCACTGTCATCTCTAAGCTGGGACATTAGATCTTTTACTGTTCTATTGTCTCTTGATACTTCGCTTTTGGAACTCCATTTGGGGTCAAATGTATAATTTACTGGAGAATCTGGTGGCATTATCGTATGATACGGTATTATTTGGTACATCAATGAGAGCTAAGAGCTAAATTTCTGCTAATAATAATAAACTTTTGCTCATTATGACAGGGTTGCCATACAACAAATTATGAAAAATTGGGATCGGCTGAATTATAATTTTTGGTGGAATTCGTTATGCCATATCTTTAAAACGGAACGGGTAATAGCCATAAAGCAGGGGCATTTTAACAAATTTAGGGATGTTTGGGAGCCATTAACAAAATATTGTACAGAATGAGTATTATTTTTTCCCTTTGTTCATACACATCTAGGGTGGGGATAGTTTATGTTTTCTTATGCTTAAGAATAACTGTTGGGTATAAGGGGGGAGGGATATTTAATGTGAATTAGACTTTGATGGAATATTAAGTGATGCTAAAGTGTAAAGTGATTGTATTGAAGCCTTAATTCTGTAATTACATAACTTAAAGGAATACCCCCAATCCGCCCATTCCACTCCCATTTCCACACCTCCATTTTGAACTCACATGTAAAATATAGGTGTAGATTCTGCACCTAAATTTATACATGTAACCTTAAATTGATTCTAATTAGCATCTCGTAAAATGTCAATTATCAGCGATAATTAGCTTGTTCAATTAAATTGTGTGTACAATTTGGGTATGCAACCAAAATTGTGCATGCAATTTTTGACACTTTTTATAGAATGTCTATATTTTTTGGACAAATGACTCACATTTGTCTTACCATAAGGCTCACATGGAGTGGCACCACAATGCAATCTCATGACTATGGGTGCAAAGGCCATCTTCCCTTTAATACAATGTTTTCTAATGGAGTCAATGATACCATATGGAAAGTGGATATGGAGGTCACATAAAAAAATTATGCTGTTCCGATCCTGCAACAAATGAAGAATTAATTCATTAAAATCATTTATTTCTCTCACTAAAACTATACGCACTTTTACCCTCTACGAGAGTAATTTTATTACTGTGCAATACATAAAAATATGTGCATACTTTTACCTGTGCTAGTTTAGAAATTTTTTCCTGCGGCAAGCCGTGAATAACAGCTACCGTGTCATTTTATAATACCAGGGTACAAACTATATCGCAGTGATATGGTGGACCCAATTGGTGAAGGTGTAGCATTATATGTTAAGGAGGGCTTTGAATTGAATGGAGTGAAAATTTTGCTGGAGCTGAAACACAACTTGGAATCCCCTTGGGTAGAAATTCCATGTGTAAAGGGAAAATGGAAAGTGATAGAAATTAGGAAGGCTAACAAACTAGGTAACACAATAATAATGGGTAATTTCAACTACCCAGATACTGACTGGGTAAATGTAACATCAGGGCATGCTAAGGAGATAAAATTCCATAATGAAATCAAGAACTGCTTTACAGAGCAGCTGGTTGAGGAACTGACAAAAGGCAAAGCAATTCTAGACCTAGTTCTTAGTGGAGCACATGATTTGGTAAAGGAAGATAATGGTGCTGGGACCACTTGATAAAAGTGATCATAACATGATCAGATTTGATATAATCCCTGGAATAAGTTCACACAGGAAATCCAATACAACAGCATTTAACTTAAAAAAAAGAGATTATGATAACATGAGAAGGCGTTGATGTTGTCAAAAAATACCATCTTGGAAGCCCAGACTAGATATATTCCATGTATTAAAAAAGGAGGAAGGAAGACGAAATGGAAGCCAGCGTAGTTAACAAGTGAGGTGAAGGAAGCTATTAGAGTTAAAAGAAAATCTTTCAGAAAGTGGAAGGATCCAACTAAAAATACTTGTAAACAGCACAAGGTCAAATGCAAGGCGCTAATAAGGAAGTCAAAGAGAGACCTTGAAAAGAAGATTGCTCTGGAAGCAAAAACACACAGTAAAAACTTTTTTTTAGGTTATATTAACAGCAAGGAGCTGAGAAGAGAATCAGTCGAATTGCTAGATGACAAAGGGGTAAAAGGGGCTTTCAAGGAAGACAAGGCCAAAATAGAGAGATTAAATGAATTCTTTGCTTCAGTTTTCACTGAGGAAGATGTGGGGGAGTTACTGGTGCCAGAAACGGTATTCAGTTCTGATGAACCAGAGAAACTCAAATAAATCTCTGTAACACTGGAAGATGTAATGGGTCAGTTTGACAAATTGAACAGTTGCAAATTGCCTGGACCAGATGGTATATATTCCAAAGTGCTGATAGAATTGAAAAATGAACTTGTAGAGCTATTGTTAGTAATTTGTAAATTTTCTTTAAAATCCAGCATAGTACCAGGAGACTGATGGGTGGTCAACGTGATGCTGATTAAAAAAAAAAAAAAAAAAGTGTTCCAGAGGTGATCTGGGAAATTATAGATCGGTGAGTCTGATGCCAGTGCCGGGCAAAATGGTAGAGCCTAGTATAAAGAACAAAATGACAGAAAATATACATAAGCGTGGATTAATGAGAGAAAGCCACCATGGATTTAGTCAAGTGAAATCTTGCCTCAACAATCTACTGCATTTCTTTGAAGGGATGACTGAACATGTAGATAAAAGTGAGCCGGTCGATATTGTGTATTTGAATTTTCAAAAGTCATTTGACAAAGTACCTCATGAAAGACTTATGAGGAAATTAAAAAGTCATAGGAGAGGAGGTAATATCCTATTAAGATTTAAGAACTGTTTGAAACTTAGAAAACATATGTAAAACCTCCTAGTGGTATGTGATGCAATATTACAATTCAATTATTACAATTAAATGTATGAGATGTTATAATCACTCTCAGATGTTTCAATAGGTTTCCCCTTCAATTCACACCAACACAGAGGTTAAGCATTTAAATATTTGTATTTATTTGTTGCAACAACAACAAAAAAAAAGACAACAACAATTGAGAGTGAAAGGAAACCGGAGAGATCCCGGAGGATTGGAAAATAGCAAATGTCACGCCCATCTTCAAGAAGGGCGCAAGGGGGGACCCGGGAAACTACAGGCCGGTGAGCCTGACCTCAGTCCCGGGAAAGATGATGGAGGCACTGATTAAAGACAGCATCTGTGAACACATCGAAAAAAATGGGCAGCTAAAACCGAGTCAACATGGCTTCTGTAAGGGTAGGTCATGCCTCACAAACTTATTGTACTTCTTTGAGGGAGTGAACAGCCAGGTGGATAAAGGGGAATCTATAGACATCATTTACCTTGACTTCCAAAAAGCCTTCGACAAGGTGCCACACGAGAGACTGCTTAAAAAGATATGGAACCACGGGGTACAAGGGGAGGTCCACCGATGGATCAAAAACTGGCTGGCAAACAGGAAGCAGAGGGTTGGCGTAAAGGGACACTACTCAGACTGGAAAGGGGTCACGAGCGGAGTTCCGCAAGGGTCGGTGCTGGGACCGCTCTTGTTCAATATCTACATAAATGATTTAGAGGCGGGAACTAAGTGTGAAGTCATTAAATTTGCAGATGACACCAAACTATACAGCAGGGCTCAAACCAAGGAAGACTGCGAGGATCTCCAAAAGGATCTAACGCAGCTGGAAAAGTGGGCCGAAAAGTGGCAGATGAGCTTCAACGTGGGGAAATGCAAGGTCATGCACGTGGGGAAAAAGAACCCGATGTTCACATACAAAATGGGGGGAACACCACTAGGGGTTAGTAACCTGGAGAGAGACCTGGGAGTGATGGTAGA
The DNA here is from genome assembly GCF_902459505.1 of Geotrypetes seraphini. Lineage (NCBI taxonomy): Eukaryota > Metazoa > Chordata > Amphibia > Gymnophiona > Dermophiidae > Geotrypetes > Geotrypetes seraphini. Next base: position 43,897,105 of record NC_047090.1, on the reverse strand, counting down.
CTCAACACTGAAGGCATCGGCGCAATGCGCCACAGCCTCTAGGAAAGCAAACAGAATGCTGGGTATCATTAAGAAGGGTATTACAACCAGGACGAAGGAAGTCATCATGCCGCTGTATCGTGCAATGGTACGGCCGCATCTGGAGTACTGTGTCCAGTACTGGTCGCCGTACCTCAAGAAAGACATGGCGGTACTTGAGGGAGTACAAAGAAGAGCAACCAAACTGATAAAGGGAATGGAAAATCTCCCATATACCGACAGATTGAAGCAGTTGGGACTTTTCTCCCTGGAGAAGCGAAGACTTAGAGGAGACATGATAGAAACCTTCAAGATCCTAAAGGGCATAGAAAAAATAGACAGGGGCAGATTTTTCAAATTAAGGGGCGCCACAAGTACAAGGGGGCACTCGGAGAAATTGAAAGGGGACAGGTTTAGAACAAACGCTAGGAAGTTCTTTTTCACTCAGAGGGTGGTGGATACATGGAACGCGCTTCCAGAGGCTGTTGTAGACAACAAATCATTAAATGGTTTCAAAGAAGGTTTGGATAGATTCCTAGAAGAAAAAGGGATTGGGGGGTATAGATAGGTATAGACCATTGCTCAGGCAATGGGCCTGATGGGCCGCCGCGGGTGCGGACCGCTGAGCAGGATGGACCTATGGTCTGCCTCAGCGGAGGCAACTTCTTATGTTCTTATGTTCTTATGTCCAGAAATTGTTGTCAAATGTTGTTCAAACAAGGTAAATTAAATATAAATATAAAAGAATAGAAAAGCTAATTTACTATTCACAAGTGATCAAGTTTGCATTGATAACACCATCATAGTTAGTGATAATATTCAAACGTCAAACATGTCATGCCTTTCAGCTTAATACCAATTTTGTTCTAGGATATCTAAATCCAAAACCAGAAGTCATGAGGAAGAGATATCATCAACCATGATATAGTTCAACAGATCAGGTCTTTATTATTATTTTTATTTGTTCATTTATTTTTGTCTTCTTTATTCATCGTGTTCATTTATTTTTGTTTTCAACCTGTTTTTTTTGGACTGGAGCTTAGTCATTTTTTATTTATTATTCCTCCTGTTTGACTGTTAGCTCTTGTCCAACAGTCATAAGTCTTACTTGCTGCAGTTGGGACTTGTTCCTCTTTGGTGCTAGGGGAGATCGGCTCTGTCAAGTGGAGCTGGCGCTGGGGCCCTGCGGCTTTTCTTTCATTGGTGGCAGCAGGGCTTCGATTTCAGAGAAGCTCCCTTTCATGCTGGGGGGGATTGTGCCACAGCTCATGGCTGCGCCGTTGTCTCCTTCCCCCCAGGGCCTGAAGATAGTTGTGTATCGCCACCCCCCGACAGGCTGGGACTGGGGACAGTTGGCAGAGATTGTGTGGTTGGTTTGTGCCAGTGGAGCATGCCTGAATGACATGCGGCGGGTTGGTGCCAGCATCAGTGGACCTTCCGTGGCCTGCCTCTTCTTCCCAGATTTGTTGCCTTCAGCTCTTGGGCCTCTGGCTCTCTCCTACTTGGTGTCTGCTTGTTCGTTCACTCCCTCCTATTTCTACCCGCTGGGGGAGATGCCAGTCATCAGCTGCTTCGAGACACAGCCATCAATTCCTTCTCCTCTGACAGGTATGATGCCATTGTCTGGGATAGCACCGCAGCCCACCAGTCCTTTGCATTGATCATTCCTTGCGGATATGGTGTTCCATTGGACTGGAATGATGATTGGACTTAGCACCAGACTGGAATTTATTTTATTTGATCTCTTTTACTTATTTGTTTCTTGCTGGGTTTGTTTTAATTTTTTTTTTTCTTCTCTTATTTCCATTCTTCTATTTTTGCTTGATTTGTAATTTATATATTCATTTTGTTACCTACTATTCTATTTTGAAATGTAACCTTTATTTTCAATCTTCCTGGATACTTTGGGGTTCTCAGTTGCTAATATTATGAAGTTTTCTATAGGGGTTCTTCTTCTTTTCTTCCTCTTTTCAATTTATCTTTTTAGACAAGTGATGCTTTTCTCTTAGGCACTTTAGTTTAGATTGTGAGCCCGTCTGGGACATAGAGGGTAGTTCAAAGTGCCTATTATTAGTTTTGTAAACCGCTTAATACTCATATCAAATTCAATAAATACAAAATACAATGCAATTTGTGGCTGTAGTTTGTGCACATACATCTGTCTCTTCATACATGTAGCCATTACCATATAGCAAAATGTAGGATAAACACATTGTATTGTATATATGGGAAAATGTAACTCATTTTGACTGTATCTTATGTAACCCATTCCGAGCTTGGGGAGAACAGGACAGAAAATGAATTAAATAAATAAAAGGAGTTTGAAATCAGTGGTGTAGAAATGGGGGGGGGGGGCGGGGGCGTCATGTTAGTGTGGGCTTCATCACCCCTCCTCCTCTCTACCCCCTGCCTCTTCCCATTCCTCCCCTTCCACGTGTGTGCCCCCCTCCCTTCCCCCATATCTCTAGTTGAAGTTGTCGTTCGCAGTGCTCTTTGTGACCCCCCCCTCAGCTTTCCCACTGATGTCATTTCCAGGCACCGCGCACAGGAAGTGATATCAGAGGGAGAGCCGACGGGGTGGCGAGCAACAACTTCAACTAGAGGTACAGGGGAAAGGAAATGAGGGTATGCGCGGCAGGCGGGATCAGGGGGGTGGAGATGAGGGCAGGGAAGGGGCGCCACCGCCCTGAGCGCCCCTCACCCTTGCTACGCCACAGTTTAAATGTACGTGGAAATGAACAGGGGAGCCAGTGAAGTGATTTGAAGGGTTCATAGTCAGTCGCGCGCTGACAATAGAGGGCAGACAATTCAGTGCAAGACACCAGCACGCTGCGGGAAAACTTAGTTTTAAAGAGCTCCAAAGCGGGGTGTGAGTGGGAACCCCCCCCCCCCACTTTACTGCATAGTGTTCCCGCTGCTGTTGGGGGGGGGGGTTGGAACCCTCCATTATAGAGAAAACGGAACTTTTTCTGATTTTTTTCGGGAAAAGTTCCGTTTTCTCTATAATGTGGGGGATTGCACCCCCACACACACCCTCCCTCAACGGCAGCACAAATAGTATGCAGTAAAGTGGGGGGTTCCCCCCACGCCCCACATCGGAGCTCTTTAAAACTAAGTTTTTCCGCAGTGCGTTTGTGTCTTTCGCTGACTTGTCAGCGCTCGATTGTCAGCGCACTGGTGTCTGGCGCGCGATTGTCCCGTCACCGATTTGAGGAGAGGAGTAATGTGAGCATAATGACACTGGCAGAATATTAGGCGTGCAGCAGCATTCTGAACATATTAAAGGGCAGAGAGATTGTTTAGTGCAGGGGTCTCAAAGTCCCTCCTCGAGGGCTGCAATCCAGTCGGGTTTTTAGGATTTCCCCAATGAATATGCATGAGATCTAAGTGCACGCACTGCTTTCCATGCATATTCATTAGGGAAATCCTGAAAACCCGACTGGATTGCAGCCCTTGAGGAGGGACTTTGAGATCCCCGGTTTAGTGGAAGACCTGTGAGAAGCAAGTTGCAGTAGCTCAAGCGAGAGGCGATGACAGCATGAAAGAGGGGTCTCGGCACTGTGCTTAGGCAGGAAAGGCCAGATTTTAGCGGCATTGTAGAGAAAGGAACAACAAGTTCCGGTGGTCTGATGGATATGCGAAGAGAAGGAAAGAGATGAGTCAAAGATGGCCTCGAGGTTGCGAGGGAGGATGAGAGTGTTATCCACAGAAGTGGAGAATGGAGTAAGAGGAGAGGCAGGTTTAGGAGGAAGGATAAGAGGTTCAGTCTGAGCCATGTTTAATTTTACAGAGTGGCGAGACTTCCAGGTAGCAATGCCAGACAGGCAGGCTGAGACTCGAGACTGGATTCCTGTAGAAATTTCAGGTGTAGAGAGGTAGATCTTCAGGAAGAGATTAGAGCACAAAGAGAAGAAGTATAGATAGAGAAAAGAAAGTTCCCAAGACAGAGCCCTGAGGTACACCGACAAATAGCGGAATGGCTAAGGAGGATCCTCCAGAGCTTACGCTAAGTGTGATGGGAAAAGTAAGAAGAAAACCCATAAGCAGTGGCTTAACGAGGGTGTGAAGCACCTGGGGAGTGGCACTCCTTCCCCGCCCTCTTCTCTGACCCCCACCCCCATCCGCTCCTTCCCCGCCTCCTACTGCCATGCACGAGTGCCCCTTCTCTTGCCCCGTATTTCTTCAACATTCATAGCACGAGCAGCAACCCCAACCTGCTGCTCATGTCAGTGTTGGCTCTTCCTCTAACGTCACTTGGGGTTGTTACTCACGCTGTGAACGTTAAAGAGATATGAGGGAAGGGGCGCGCGCACATGGTAATGGGGAGGGGGGCAGAGAGTAGGACGGGTGCCAGCATCCCCAACAAAATAGCATCTGGGGTGAACCGCTCCCTGACCCCTCTTACTAAGCCACTAACCATGAGATAATAGAACCCTGAAACCCAAGCAAGGAGTGTATCGATGAGTAGGTAGTGATCTAAAGTGTCAAAAGCCACACATAGATCAAGAAGAATGAAGACGGAGTAGAGGCCTTTCGATTTGATGAGGAACAGGTCATTGGAGATTCTAGCAAGGGCAGTTTCTATAGAATGAAGACGGTGAATTTGAGTGACACTTAGCCAATTAAGTACTACAGAAAATTAGTCAAAAACCCGAAGGAATGGTACAGTTTAGGGCTGAAAAGCAGGACCTGGGTTTGACAGTATGTGATCTTAAGGTGGACAAACAGGTTGAAAAGGTATGGTGAAAGCTAGAAGGATGCTAGGGTGCATAGGAAGAGGTATGGCCAGTAAGAAAAAGGAGGTATTGATGACTCTGTATAAGACTCTGGTGAGACTTCATTTAGAATATTGTGTACAATTTTGGAGCTCGCACCTTCAAAAAGATATAAAAAGGATGAAGTTGGTCCAGAGGAAGGCTACTAAAATGGTGTGTGGTCTTCATGATAAGGCATATGGGGACAGACTTAAAGATCTCAATATGAATATTTGGAGGAAAGGCAGGAAAGAGGAGATATGATAGAGACGTTTAAATACCTACATGGCATAAATGTGCATGAGTTGAGTCTCATTTGAAAGGAAGCTCTGGAATGAGAGGGCATAGGATGACGTTAAGAGGTGATAGGCTCAGGAGTAATCTAAGGAAATACTTTTTTTTTTTTTTTTTTACAGAAAGGGTGGTAGATATGTGGAATAATCTCCCAGTAGAGGTAGTGGAGACATAGACTGTCTGAATTCAAGAAAGCATGGGATAGTCACGTGGAATCTCTTAGAGGAAGAGATAATGGCTACTGCGGATGGGTAGACTGGATGGGCCATTTGGCGTTTTATCTGCCATCATGTTTCCATGTTTCTAATTGGTCAGCAGCTGGATAAATCACTTTGGATATTGGCTCTTCAGTTTGTAATTGAAGCAAAGGAGTGTAAAGTGACTTGCCCAAGTTCACAAGAAGCGACAGTAGGATTTTTACTGAGCTTCCTGGTTGTCAGCCCTGTGCTGTAACCACTAGACTATTCCTCCACCTCATATTTTCCTTGTTTCTATGGTTAAAAAGCTAATGCAATGTAGTAAATAGGCTCCTTGGTGCATTAAAATCTATATTTTTGTAGACTCACCTTGACATGGTCTATCCCAGCCTGTAGACCTGCTGAACGCTCAAAGTTGCCTTGTAGGCGCACATACTGATAGCTGTGGAAAAGACAAAGTCATAATTCTTTCTCTATCCCCTGCTTTTACTAAGGTGCTACATGCTAACACGTCCATACTGTTATTTAGGGTCCTGACATATTAGGGTCGTCCAGAAAAACCAAAAGTTGGAAAAACTGTGTGAATTGAAGTTTATCCCATGAACTTGATTGCGATTGATCAGAAAATAATTTAAAAAAAATTTTTAAGCCTATCCTGGGGTTCCTCAAAACCACTGATTAATTTACATCCTTCGTTTTCTAGAGGATCTCTAATTAGAAAATGAAGAATGTAAATTAAAGAACTAAGGCCGGTATTGGACAGAATTCAACGGTCTGTGTCCCATATATGGTGATTCGGTGTAGAACGGGCTGGGGTGGGCATCAATGTGAACTCCACTAATATGGAACAGGAGGATGAACTCCACTAATATGGAACAGGAGGATGAACTCCACTAATATGGAACAGGAGGAAGTCTGCAAACAACAGGATGGTTGGATAGACTGGAGTGAGCTCAGACAGCAACATCAGCATTTGGAGCCTAGGACAATACCAGACTTTACAGCCTACGGCCCAGAAATATCAAAGAAGAGACAAGTTAATCTAATCATGTTCTGCCATCATTTACTATGTTACCTGGCAGAAACCCAAAGAGTAGCAACATTCCAGAGCTGAGATTGTGATGTCATAATGCCTCATTCCACCAATACCTAAGAGCCAACCTCAGCAGTGATGTCACAATGGCTTGATTAGATGGCAACTTCAGCATTTGGAGCCTAGGACAATACCAGACTTTACAGTCTACGGCCCAGAAATATCAAAGAAGAGACAAGTTTATCTAATCATGTATTTCTAAAATGGGTATAATTTATGGGCAGACTGGATAGACCGTTCAGGTCTTTAACTGCCGTCATTTACTATGTTACTATAAATTTGCTATTATTTTTGCTTAATGGAGCAAATTTCTTGGTATTATAGCTATAACTTTACTGCTTTCATACTCAGCAATGATACATTGATAAAATTGCATTTTATGTCAAGTCTGATAAAGAACAATAAATCAGTACAGAAATAACACTAGAGTCTGCAATATGCTTATTATAACAAGTGGGACCAGATTCCTTAGAATCCCACTAACACAGTGTTTATAACCACAAAAGAATAGGAAAACATTCTCCTGTCATCAAATAATGATAAAAAAACATTTTATGCAAAATCTCCAGCAGTATTTTATTACGTAAACCTTCAATATCTGCACTTTATTGTGGAAAATAACAAAAATGTAACATACTTTGCTAATAGCTAAACACATACACTTTGGTATAGTAGGGTTACCAGATTTTGCAATTGTAAAATCCAGACCCATGGCCCCGTCGTCCCCCCTCAACCTGTTCTCATGTTCAGAGCCACATTGGGAGAGAATCTGCGCATGCATGATGCAATGACATCACCACTTTGCATGTGACATCACCACTGACGCATGTGACATCACCACTTTGCATCCGCGAATGCGCCGATGCTCTCCCGACGTGGTCCTGAGCTGGAAGCTTTTCAAAACCCAGACAAAGTGCCGGGTTTTGAAAAGCCATCCAGACACCCATACATGTGTTCCAAATACTCAAGCATTCAGGAGTAAATTCTCTATTAGTACGTCTATGTTAGGCGTGCTTTAGACGTCCGGGAAACGGTAGTGCCAATTAACCGATACTTAGGCGTACGGTAGACGTCCCTACAATCTACTCGCGCAAAATAGATGCAGGTTTCTGAAACGTCATTAAGACGTTTCCAATGGACCCATGATAGACGTGGGTACGGTTTTTTGGACGTCTCCAATGGACCCATGATAGACGTGGGTACGTCTTTTTTTTTTTTTTTTTATATAAATTATACTTTATTTATACTCTTTATTATCACACATTCAGCATTGTAAGTATAGGATGATGAAAAAGATAACTAAAACACAGTATACCATTTTGTAAACTATATATTAGCTAATCTAACAGAGAACACTTCTGTGTTGTATCTTTTTCCTCTAGGATATCAGAATTCTACAGTTTACCATTAATACAAGGAAAAAAAATATGTTATGTTTCAAAGGAGAACTGAGTGGGTGTTGAACTTACATTATCAGTATGGAAGGTGGGAACCGGTAGATGTGTGCTACACAGAAAGCTGTACAGGAATGTCATACTCACCTCCTATTAGAAGTGGAAAGGATAGGACTTTGAACACCATATAGACTTTTTATAAACTTCGTTTAACTTCCACAAAGACTGGCAGGAAAGGCACCCTAAGTCATCCAATAAGCTTTCTCTCGATTTCCCAGAGACATTATTTCAGAGAGGATAGTTTAGAAGTGATATCTTGCTCGAAAGAACACTCTCCTGGTCTTAAAACATTGCAAAAATCAGCTCATTCTTCACAACAAGAAACAGAATCAAAACACAGATTAAACCTGAATGTGGCTTCCAGTTCACAGGAAGAGGAAATAGCAAGCAGCACAATGCTGATCTCATTGTGACATCATCAAGGTGCACCTGGAATGTAGATATGCCACAAGTAAAAGACAAGCCGGGAGTTGAACTCACAACCTACAGATGATCGATATAGTGCTTTTACTCACTGACCTACACCTGTGTCTCTGGATCCCTGTCATAGCATACCTTAGTGATGTGCTAAAGTATACTCTACTTAGCTATCATATCACAGTCAGTTGAGGCAAAAGACTGGTAGCTCAATGGTGTAAAGCACCGTTGTCACGGATGCAACACCCATATTCTTAAGTATGGTTCAATAAATGTAATACAGAGTCAAAATTATGCTGTTTATTTTATCAAACCCAAGCTCAACTTTGTAATGTATTGTGTATAGTCTCGCTAATGTGTTTGTGATGAAAATTAGATGCGATACGTGTATATATATAAAACCCTAGCCGCGCATGCGCACATACCTGCGTGCTTCTGTGATCTCTGCTCTGTGATCAGTAGGTCTGTGGCCAGCAGGAGTGCAGATGCAGCAGCCAGGTGACTCCCCCCTCCCTCCCTCCCTCCCTCACCACCAAAATCACCATCGCCAAAGCTTCCTCCTTCTGCCCAGCCAGGAGGAGGGCTCCGAGTCGCTGAAGACTGTCCCAGATCGCTCAAAAATTAACCTTTTCATCTGAGGTGCGAGGCTGCGGTGACCTTCCTCCCCGGCTCACTAAGGTTTCATCTTAAGAAATTCAAATGCATTGTAGAGAATGCAAGTGACTATTCTCTGTCATCCTAGACACCCCTGCAACACCCCAACAACACACTCCTGCAGCATAAACCCCTCATGTTATAATCAAGTAAAAGACAAGCCAGGAGTTGAACTCACAACCTATGGATAATTGGTACAGCATGTTTACTAACTGAGCTACCGAGCTACTTAACTGTAGCCCTAACCCTAACCATAAAGTAGCATCTGACATTATAGAAGCCGTTAGAATTTTGAAATCGTTTTGGACGTTCATTGGGTGTTCTCAGATCAAATACACCTGTAGATACTTGCAATGATTACCCCTTGTCAAATCTTGTACCTAAAGCCATTTCTGGAGACTCCCATTCCCAAGTCCCCAACATAGCTCAGTGTTTAAAAGCACTGCATGTATCTTCCAAAGGTCAGGGGTTCAAGTCCTGACTAAGGTTACCAAAGACATAATATTTTTTTTTTTCCACCCACCCAAACATGCATAGCTAAGCATGTGAACCTCTTCATTTATTTAATTTATAACGTCATTGTGTTTGGGGGAGGTGAAGTTTCATTAGGTTTACATGGTAAGCTTCTAAGCTTGTACCTAAAGCCATTTCTGGAGACTCCCATTCCCAAGTCCCCAACATAGCTCAGTGTTTAAAAGCACTGCATGTATCTTCCAAAGGTCAGGGGTTCAAGTCCTGACTAAGGTTACCAAAGACATAATATTTTTTTTTTCCACCCACCCAAACATGCATTATTTAATTTATAACGTCATTGTGTTTGGGGCAGGTGAAGTTTCAATAGGTTTACATGGTAAGCTTCTAAGCGTTCTGCTGTACTTTTTTGTATAACAGCGATATCGGCGTCGTTGAGCATGTAATCAACAGTATTGATGTAGAGTGGACTAGCTGCTGCACGTACGCCCATGAGGCACAAAATACGTCATCGCGGTTTTTTTTTACACTGATCATAGAATCGCTCGTTCTTCATATGCAGTTATTTCCTATAAAATGGCAGCCAGGACACAGCCAAACCAGGCTCTTCCTACCAAACGAGCATAACTACTTTGTAGTGCCTGGCCATCACAGGTCATATCTGCAATTCAGAAACTCCTGGATTTGCCTGACCTGGCGGTATAACAGAAGAGCCTCATGTACCAGGGAAGTGGAAAGGATAGGACTTTGAACACAATATAGACTTCATATAAACTTCGTTTAAGTTCCACAAAGACTGGCAGAAAAGGCACCTAAGTCATCCAATAAGCTTTCTTTCGATTTCCCAGAGACATTATTTCAGAGAGGATAGTTTAGAAATGATATCTTGCTTGAAAGAACACTCTCCTGGTCTTAAAACATTGCAACAATCAGCTCATTCTTCACAACAAAGGTAAATCCCATAACTTACACTGGCCAACTTAGAAACAGAATCAAAACACAGATCAGACCTGAATGTGGCTTCCAGTTCACAGGAAGAGGAAGTAGCAAGCAGCACAATGCTGATCTCATTGTGACATCATCAAGGTGCACCTGGAAGGTAGATATGCCACAAGTAAAAGACAAGCCGGGACTTGAACTCACAACCTACAGATGATCGATATAGTGCTTTTACTCACTGACCTACACCTGTGTCTCTGGTTCCCCTGTCATAGCATACCTTAGTGATGTGCCAAGGTATAATCAGCTTAGCTATCATATCACAATTAGCTGACACAAAAAAGTGGTAGCTCAATGGTTTAAAGCACTGCTTTCACTGACTCGAAATCCATATTCTCAAGTATGGTTGAATACATAGTTCAAAAGTGCTGTCTTGATCACACACAAATTCAACTTTTCTAATGTTTTGTATCTGGTATTGCTAATGTGCTGTTTCAGATGAAAATGAGATGTGATTGGTCTGTATCTTGTAATTTTATTCAAATGAGTATTGTGTCAGCTGAAGGAGTTGAGGGTGTTAAAACCGAACTGTACTACTGAATGAATCTATTCCGTTTAGGCGCTTAACATTTGGCGTCCTATATGCTACAATAATGGCATTCCTTTGGTAAGTAATCACAACATCCTTAAGTGGTTTAAGATTTTTATTGTAGAATATTATGTCATTTCATTGACACTCAAAAGTCCAGAAAAGCGGTGTGAAATTGTAACACATGCAACTGCAGTTTGCTGAGATGGATCACAGCTACACCGGTATACAGAGTAAGCCACTCCTAGGTCCAAATCAACTCCCAGCCTACAGGAGGAAAGGGTACAATGTCAGTGCCTGTGAAATATTAAGATTTCCTCATGGTAGGGTAAGGCAGGATGTAGGAAAAAGACAGGAAAGTAAGGAGGTCAGAGAATAAAGGCCAGAGGTTTATGCCAGAGAAGCAAGGGAAATAAAAGCCATCCTCCTTGTTACAGAGTCCATATGTGAGCTAATAACCTACACACACTGGTTGGAATGTTGAAGGTTAGTAGAAGTGAGCACAAATGTCTCATACCTACCTATGCACAAGTATCAGGAATACGTCACAGGATCCGCCCGTATCACAGGAACAGCTTCACGATGAGATGCTAGCCATAGGAGGAGGAGGAGGAGGAGGAGATCAGCTGGGCCCGAACACCTGCAAAGAGGGGAAGCATGTTAATACATTGGAAAAGTTCCCCACCTCAAACTGTCACAATACCTACAGTTACCCTATAGCAGTGTTTTTCAACCGCTGTTCCGCGGCACACTAGTGTGCTGCGAGATGTTGCCTGGTGTGCCGTACGGTCAGGGCCGCTATCAGGGCAGTACCACCAGTCTAGGGAGAGGGGCGGTCCGCCCCACGTGGACAGGAGAGAGCTGGACGGGGGACCCGCGGAGTTCAATACATCTCGAGCCGCGAGGCTCGTCTTCTGTTCCTGCATGCCCTGCAGCTAACATATAGCCGATCGCAAGCGTTCCCCGATATCAGCGCTGACGTCGGAGGGAGGGCTTAAGCAAAGCCTGCCCTCCGATGTCAGCGCTGACGTCGGAGAATACTTCCATTCGGCTATTTGTGCGCGGCAGGGCAGGCAGGAAGCAGAAGACAAGCCTCGCGGCTTGAGCTTCGTTTTGCTGAGAAAGTTGCAAAGATGGGCTGGGAGGCAAACACGGAACACAAAAGGGGGGAGGGAGTGCGTTTTGGACACAAGGCATGAACTTGGGAGAGAGGAAGGGAGGGAAAGAGATGCTGAGGTGGGGGAGGGAATGCGTTTTTGGACACAGAAGAAATGGACTTGGGAGGGAGGAAGGGAGGGAAAGAGATGCTGAGGTGGGGGAGGGAATGCGTTTTTGGACACAGAAGGCATGGACTTGGGAGAGAGGAAGGGAGGGAAAGAGATGCTGAGGTGGGGGAGGGAATGCGTTTTTGGACACAGAAGAAATGGACTTGGGAGAGAGGAAGGGAGGGAAAGAGATGCTGAGGTGGGGGAGGGAATGTGTTTTTGGACACAGAAGAAATGGACTTGGGAGAGAGGAAGGGAGGGAAAGAGATGCTGAGATGGGGGAGGGAATGAGTGTTTGGACACAGAAGGCATGGACTTTGGAGAGAGGAAGGGAGGGAAAGAGATGGTTGTGTACACGGGGAATAGAAGAAAGGAGAATTTTTGGTCATAGGGAGGGAGTGAGGTACAGATAGTGGCATACCAGGGTGGGGGGGGACGGTCTGCCCCACCCCGGGTTTACGTCCCAAGGGGGTGCACAGCTGGCCACCCTCCAGTGTTGTCCCTAGGCCGGCAAACTGCGGCTCTTTAGCCACTTGAGTGCCACCGCCGCCATCGGGAACAGGCCGGCGCCAAGTTCTCCCTGCTTTTCCCTGTGGGGCCGGCCAACTCTCGCCACTCGCGTCAATTCTGACGTCGGAGAGGACATTCTGGGCCAGCCAATCGCTGCCTGGCTGGCCTAGAACGTCCTCTCCGACGTTAGAATTGACGACGGGTGGCGAGAGTTGGTCGGCCCTGTGGGGAAGAGAAGCAGGGAGAACTCGGTGCCGGCCTGTTCCCGATGGCGGCAGTGGCAGCCTATTCCCCAGTGGCGGTGGCAGCATTATAAAATACTTTCTTTGTGTTTATTTGATTCCTATATATTTATATATAGTCAATATAGGCACAGTTAAATTTTTTAACTTTTTCTAATGGTGGTGTGCCTCGTGATTTTTTTCATGAAACAAGTGTGCCTTTGCCCAAAAAAGGTTGAAAAACACTGCCCTATAGCTTCAGTTGAACTTGAAGTACCAGCATGGATAAGGGAGGGGGGGGGTGCTAGTCTTATGCTACACAGAAACTTGTAGACCCATACCATCATTAACTCCTACAAGGTGTGGAAAGCTGAGCAGCATATAGGCTTCTGATAGCCATAGTTTTAACATTTTAGCAGTATAGGTCATCCAATCTGCTTTCTCTGAGCTTCCACTATAGATGTCATTTATACCTAAAACTAAGGGGGTGTTCAATCAACACACATGCTAACCTAACACCAGCATGTGTCGATATACGATTTGTTGTTGGTAAAACAACAAAAAACCAAGAGGTTCTAAACTGCTAGCTCTTACCAGGCCATCGAGAAGCACATTACGATGCCCTTGTATGGTGACGATGAAAGTGTTGGACATCCAACCTGCAACAAGAGTATGAAAGCTGTTAGCTATTTGACATGTGGGCAATTCATCATAAAGCCTGCTAATGGAATGATATACAGGAGCAACATAGTGAATGAGGCCAAAAACAAAGATAGCTTACCTATTATTCTACCTTTAATACTTGAGCTGCTACCAATAACTTCTTGCTTTGCTGGTCAGGGACATCTGAACTTTAACTTCTGCCTAGAGAAAGAGGCATCATCACATTCACTCACATGAGACAGAGACAGACAGAGAGAGAGAAGCTGTTTGGGGTTCACATAAATATACTCACCATTATCCCAAGAAATGGGCTCTTATTAGGTTGTCCCTGACCACCTGCCCTCTCCTACGCTCTTCTTGCTCAGGTAGAGGCCTGCGTCTAGCTTGGATGTCCTCGTCATCGTCACTGTCTTGGACCGGCTCAGGAGGGTCTGGCATCCGTCTTCTCAGCGCTAGGTTATGTAGCATGCAGCAGGCAACAAACATCCTGGACACCTTGTCGGGCCTGTACAGCAGTTGCCCTCCTGAGCGGTGTAGACATCTAAAGCGGGACTTGAGCAACCCAAACGCACGTTCCACGATGGTCTTTGTGGTGTTCAGGGCCCGGTTATATCGCTCCTCCTCTGGCTGTTGGGGACGCACAATTGGGGTCATCAACCACGTCCTCAGGGGATAGGCACGATCACCTGCAAGGAGAAACAATATTAGAAAAGGGGCACATATCTGTTGTCCATTGTTCTGCATCACCTCCAAAGTTAGCCATGACCCTGTGGTAAAATGAGAGAAAGGCGGTTAATGTAGCAAAGCTTTATCTGCAGTAGTACGTTAACTCACCAACCAGCCATCCATCTTGGATTTCACCCCTCTGGAACCTGCCACCTAGGCCAGAGTGGGCCAGGATATAAGCGTCGTGGCAGGACCCTGGGAAGCTGGCACACACATCTGTCACCTCCATGGTAGCACTACAGACCACCTGCATGTTCATGGAATGATATGCCCTCCGGTTCCTAAATTGCCTTTCAGTTTCAGCAGGTGGTCTGAGTGCTACGTGTGTGCAGTCTATAGCTCCCAGGACAGAGGGGAAACGTGCCAGTTGAGCAAAACCCCTCATTGTGCGTCGCCGCTCTGCCTCACTCATCGGAAACTGGATATACATAGCAATACGCCTTAAAAAGACTTCCAAAAACTTATTGATTATCCTGGATACAGACGGTTGACTGATGCCAGCCCCAGCTCCCAGGGGCCTTTGGAAGGTTCCTGTAGCCAAAAATCCCAGGGCTGTAGTTACTTGTACATAAACTGGAAGGGAATGTCCCCTAAGAGTGGTGCGCTCCAAATCCACCTGCAGTTGCTCACAGAGATGAACTATGGTCTCCCGATTAAATCGAAAGAGACCAATGCACCGCTCATCTGTCATATCAAGGAAGTTTGCCCTGGGCCTATATACCCTGGGGGCCTGGCGTCGGCGTCGGCCTGGGCCTCTGCCTCGAACCTGGCCACGCCCCAGGGCCACAGCCGGACCTCTTCCTCTACCTCTAACCTGGCCACGCCCCGGGGCCGGGGCCGGGGCCAGACCCCTTCCTCTGCGCAGCAATCTATCATGGGCCACCACACGTAAGACAAACTCAAAGTCGTCAGCCATCTCTCAAAACAATACCAGACCAAAGACACAACTGACAAATACACAACAAAAGGGAGAAGATGGGGGAAAGGAGAAACAATACAATCACAGTACAAAGTCACAATATCACAAATCAAACACCAGAAGCATGAACGCACGGGAGTCTAAAGGAGACAAAATAATGGTTTTTTAAAGATCCTTATATACTCTCGACGCCGATGTAGCGTCTGACGTCATAACCGTTAGAATTTTGAAATCTATTTGCACAGTCATTGGGTGTGCATAGATCAAATACACCTGTAGATACTTGCAATGATTACCCCTTGTCAAAGCTTGACCCTATAGCCATTTCTGGAGACTCCCATTCCCAAGTCCCCAACATAGCTCAGTGCTTAAAAGCACTGCATGTATCTTCCAAAGGTCAAGGGTTCAAGTCCTGACTAAGGTTACCAAAGACATAATATTCTTTTTTTTTCCACCCACCCAAACATGCATAGCTAAGCATGTGAACCTCTTCATTTATTTAATTTATAACGTCATTGTGTTTGGGGGAGGTGAAGTTTCATTAGGTTTACATGGTAAGCTTCTAAGCTTGTACCTAAAGCCATTTCTGGAGACTCCCATTCCCAAGTCCCCAACATAGCTCAGTGCTTAAAAGCACTGCATGTATCTTCCAAAGGTCAAGGGTTCAAGTCCTGACTAAGGTTACCAAAGACATAATATTCTTTTTTTTTCCACCCACCCAAACATGCATAGCTAAGCTAAAATATGTGAACCCAATCTTCATTTATTTAATTTGTCATTGTGTTTGGTGGAGGTAAGCTTTTAAGCGTTCTGCTGTACTTTTTTATATAACAGCGATATCGGCATACTTTAGGGTGTAATTAACAGTGTTTCTGTAGCGCGGAGCGGCTGCTGCAAGCACGCCCAAGCAGCACAAACACGTCATCGCGTTATTTTGCGGTGTGACGTCATAGAATCGTCCGTTCTTCATATGCAGTTATTTCTCATAAAATGGCTGCCAGAAGACAGCCAAATTTTACCACCCAGGACACCAGGCTGCTGGCCAGGCTGTTTCTCTCCCGGGAGCACCACTATTTTGTAGTGCCTGGCCATCGCAGGTCATACCTGCAATTCAGGGAGTCATGGACCCGCCTGACCCGGCGGTACAATCGCAGAGCCTCCTGTCCTAGGGAAGTAAGTATTCCAAGTCAGGCCCTCACAAATAATCATGTAAAATGTAATGATGGAAACCTGTCTCAATCAAATTGTTCATGTTTTGTGGGTAAATTTTGATTCCTTTTAAAAACTACAATTGTGCATAATAAATCTTTTACATTGAATACTGAAATTAAAGCACATCCCAAAGGAGCAGTAGTAGGATTTCAAATGACAAATTCAGCTCCTAGAAGGCATCTATTCCATTCACAACATGCACACAACTAATTTTTGGGTCACAAGCTTCGCATTTGTAATAGAAACATCTTGAAATCAACTTTGCCAAAGTGCTGCTATGTCATTTCAAATACCTTCAACTCTCCTGTATCAATCTGCTGGTCTAGGGAGATAGTGGCATGACGTTTAAAGTGACAGCGTCAGTACCCTGACGTCAGGGGTTTCAAGCCACGCTGCTCCTTCTGATCAAACTATTTTATTGCCCCTGCTGCATGATTGTAAGCTCACCAGGACATGCTGTAATGTGGGGCAGTGCTGATAGGCTACAGCCTCAGCACCCTGGGGTTGTGAGTTCAATCCCACCTCCTCCTTGTGATGCTGTCCATGTCACCTCACCCCCCCCCCCCCACAGTCCCAGGTACAGTAGAGAGATAGCGATGCCTCCAGCACAGAAAGGGGAAAATGCTGGAGTACGTGAATAAATTCATGTAAAACATGTGGCAGAAGGGGGTGGAGGCAGACAGCAAAGCGGATAGGGGCTCTTGGAGGGCAGCGTACTCCATTTTTATGTGCTTATAGAGGTCAATACTTAAGTAAACATGTTATGCCACAGTGCTAGATGGCACTCATCATATCCCTCCCTCTCTGTTCTTTCTCTCTCTCTATTATCCAGGTTGAGGATCTCAGGAAAAGGGGGCGACTGCTGAGGCGCCAGGAGCGGGCCTTCCTTGAGGGGGTGAGGGAGGAATTGCACGCAGAAGCCGGTGAGTAATGAGTCCAGCGTGTGTTTCTTTGTGATCAGCCTACCAGAATAAATAGATGAAAATGCTTGAGTAGCTGTAAACCATTCTTAATCATAAAATCTGCAGTAAAGCTGCTATTGTGATATCATGTCACAATGGCTTTATGGTGTTCTACTTGCCTCACTTACTTACGCTACATTTTGATGTTTACAGTGGAGTAGGTGCTTTGCATCCTGTTATTAGCATTTGAAGAAAATAACGTAGTAAAGAATGTCATGTTCAAAAGTGTTGTGGACATATCTGACTGTATCCTATTTCTCTCTTGTCAAGCAGCAGCGCAGGCACCCCCTCAGGAGGCCCCGCAGGTGATGGAGGGAGCCCCACCCTGGTCCTCGGCGGAGGAGGAAGAGGAGATGGAGGAGGAGGAAGAGGAGGAGATGGAGGAGGAGGAGGAGGCCTGGCAGCCCTCAGGACCGCCCACACCACCACTGTCCCCTGGACCTCCACCACTGCCCCCTGGACTGCCTGCCCCACCACTGCCCCCTGGACCCCCACCGCCTGCCCCACCACTACCTCCAGGACCACCACCACCATCCCCTGTTGGACCTTCCCCTTCCCCCACCCATAGCCCTTCCCCTCACTCTCCTGCCCTTCCTGTTCCCATCCCACCCCCTTTCCTTGCTGTTCCCCCCCAGGAGCAGCCCGACCAGCCTCAGGAGGGGGTGGCCAGGGAGATGGCGGCCTACTCTGCCATCTTGGAGGAGGTGCAGGTATTGAGAGGGTGTGTGGAGAGGATGGAACATGCCCTCTTGCGGCTGATAGCCGAAAGAGGGCATGGTGCCAGCAGCCATACACCCTCTCAATGACTGCACCTCTTCCGCCCCCCTCGCCTGAGGTAGCTCAAGCTACTCTTGGGGGGCACCCACTCTCTTTCCCTGCGTTATATGTTGTTAAATATGTAAATAGTTTTTTAAAAAAGTTTACATTTTTAAATGTTTTAATAATTTCATAAAAATATTGGTTTATATTTACTTTAAACTTTCCTGTGTGGTTTTAGCCTTGTAGCATCATCAGCTTAGTGGACAGAGTCCAAGGTAGATAGGGGTTCAGAAGGGACTGCTGAATGGGCCCTTTTCAATATAACAACAAGGTGACATATAGAAAGTTTGACAATCTTTATTGGGGTCTGTCATTCATTCTATTACCTGCTAGCCACTCTGATGTCAAATCATTGCAGAATCTAGGAAAAAAGCAAGTGAATGCAAGGGTATATGCAACTGTAGGTAGATGACGACATCTCAGCTATGATGTGCAAAGTAAGCCAGTCCCTGTTCCAAAGTAAATGGCTACATAAGGAAGAGAATATAAGTCACTCTGGTAGATTTGTTGTTAAGGAATAGGGTTATTTCTAGTAAGAGTTGGCTCCACACCAGGAGAATCCAAATGAGACATGTGGGTTTTTCTTCCTTTCACGGAAGGTGATGGAAGTTTCAAGTTTCAAGTTTCAAGTTTCAAGTTTAATATTCATTTGATGAATCGCTTATAACAATATCTAAGTAAAGGCCAGATCCCTCATTCTATCCTCGTTCTTGAGCTGCACTATTTTGGTAAAGCAGGTGTGGAAACCACAAAGATGCTCACAGCTGCACTGCTCTCAGTACTATAAAAACTCCATCTGACAATACTGCAGTTGCCTGTCTAAGACACCTGAAAACAGAAAAGAGGAGAAGCTGGTTTACACAACGTTCACAAACAGGGGGGGTTCAACCCCCAAGGTCCTCCCTTCCCTGAAGCAATGTGTTAACCTCATATATGTTGAGCTGCTTAGATGTCACCGTGGTATAGTTGTTAAAGCAACTGCTAGGTTACTGCTAGTAAGAGTTGGCTCCACACCAGGAGAATCCAAATGAGACATGTGGGTTTTTCTTCCTTTCACGGAAGGTGATGGAAGTAAAGGCCAGATCCCTCATTCTATCCTCGTTCTTGAGCTGCACTATTTTGGTATAGCAGGTGTGGAAACCACAAAGATGCTCACAGCTGCACTGCTCTCAGTACTATAAAAACTCCATCTGACAATACTGCAGTTGCCTGTCTAAGACACCTGAAAACAGAAAAGAGGAGAAGCTGGTTTACACAACGATCACAAACAGGGGGGTTCAACCCCCAAGGTCCTCCCTTCCCTGAAGCAATGTGTTAACCTCATATATGTTGAGCTGCTTAGATGTCACCATCTAAGGCAATAACCTTAACTTGCTGATGGTGTGGGTTAGTATCACCTGTAATCCTCCACTGCTACTGTTTAGAACTCATGTGAGGGAATAGATTAACTGAAAACAAAAAGTTTGTGTGCATATAACAGCAGGAATGCGTGCCATGGTGTTCTATGAGGCCAACATTATCAATTTACTATTGTTCCTGAAAGTCATCAAGGATACCTGTGTGAAGAGTGACTCAAGTGTAGTGGAGTAAGCAAATAAAGGTTACCATATATCATTCTCACCTACAACTGTTTGGCTAGGTGCAAGCTGGTGTGCTGAGCTGCTGGTCTGGTCTCTCTCTGGCAAACACATAGGTGATGAGCAGAGTTAACCTGAAATGAAGAATAGAGAGAAACTGTTAACAAAGACCTATGTCTCCTAAATTAAACACTGAAGTTGTGGCAGAACACACACCTAGAAGTAACAGAGCTGCTAACATACCTTTAGAATCCTTATTAAAAATGGCAGCCATTAGGCACTCATTAGGAGTTTTCCACCTGAACCATGTTGATTGGATATCCATTGAATGGCAGTGTTCCCCCCCCAACATACCCGACCTATTCTTATCAATGAGTTAGTACACAGAACCATTCCTCACCTGATTTTAATTTGCCTGTAATTTGATTCTACAAAGAATTAACTTTAACTCTGAGTAAACCCTCTCAGATGTATGAACACATCCATTTTACTTACATATCCATTTGTGTACCAGCAAAATATATACCAGCATGGTCTTTATCAGTCTTCTCAGTCATTTTTATCAGCCCTGTGGAATGGAGAGTAGGAGATATCAGAAATAAAATAACTAGTATAAACAATAGCACACAATGAAAGGCCATAAAGAGAAGTCAGTTTTTGCTGGTTGGTTTCTTTAGTTCTATGATAGTTCTAAGTAGCTTACAAAATATCATTCTCACCTGGACTTACTATCTGAGCTGCTTCTAGAAAAGATAAAACAACATATTAGAATGGCCATTATTAATGGCTCTGTGGAATAGAGAGAAATGGGAGGCAGAGATAGGAAAAAAAAATGTAAAAGACTAAGACAGAGTAAAGTCTCAAACATCTGCATAAGCAATAGGATAGAATAGAAAGGAAACGCTGCTCACCTGGACCTTCTTATACCCATGCATGCCTATGTAGCGTGTGACGTCATCATGGCGGGAAAACTTTCTCTATGCCTATTGGGCGCCGTCCGGGTGCGGTTCCTTAGCCCGCTTCCTAACCACGCCCATCACACCTCATTGGGTGTTGTACTGGGGGTGTGTTTGAACGTGTTCTACAAGTAGCCTGAAAAGATGGCTACACCTTGCAACATGGCTCCAAAGCGAAAATCGAATTTCTTGTATGGAGAGTTGCAGATCCTTGTGGCCCAAATCGGGGCCAA
The DNA here is from genome assembly GCF_902459505.1 of Geotrypetes seraphini. Classification (NCBI taxonomy): domain Eukaryota; kingdom Metazoa; phylum Chordata; class Amphibia; order Gymnophiona; family Dermophiidae; genus Geotrypetes; species Geotrypetes seraphini. The sequence goes on along the minus strand of NC_047090.1, from coordinate 43,876,162 downwards.
CTATGATTCCCTCTTTGGGAGGGAAGCTGATAGGATTGGGATAGAAGGCCAGCATGCTATCTGGAGAAGAATCTGCAGTGACATAGATGCTGTACACCATCAGGGCCGTGATATAGAGGCTCTGAAAAAACGGTGGCGTGCCCTGCGGAGAGAGGTCCGGCGGAAGCAGGAACGGATTAATGCGCAGGGTCCTTGCGGCAACCTCCAGCTGACTGTCCTGGAGAGTGAGGTGATGGACATAGTGGGTCCTGGAATAGGTCCTGTTGTGGGAGCCATTGATACTTCCCTGGGGCACCAAGGTAAGATCACTTTACATAGAAGCCATTGACTTGTTGGTGTTTTAACTCATATTTTATATCTTTCTAAACTACAACAGTACTATACAACCAATGCAATTCATAGTAATATAATAAAAGCCATTGCCTGTTTTGATACTCTTGGAAGCCTAACATGTGGAATACTTGCTAATGTTCCATATGTTAGCCTGCATAATACCTTGTAAATGACTGTACAGTATTGTGACCTGTGATGCAATTCAAATGATGTTCTCAGATGTTACCGCTTTCAACTAATACCAATGTGTATTTTCTTGTCTTTTTGCAGAGGCGTCCCATCCTCCTTCTGCTGCTGATAGGGATGAAGGGGATGAGGAGGAGGAGGAGGAGGAGGAGGAGGAGGAGGAGGAAGCAGTGGCAGGCACATCATACGCCACCCCTCCTCCTCAGAACACTCATGCACAAGCTGCACCGGCGCCCCCCCTTCATCCCCATGATGACAACAGGGCAGTAGAGGAGGGGGAAGAGTTGGAGGAGGAAGAAGAGGTGGATGAGGTTGGAGCCCTGGGGGAGGAAGATTTCCATCAGGGTGATGAGCTGGAGGCCCCCCTGATGAGCTCCACTGTCAATTGGTGGAGGTGGGTGACCACATCCACCAAAGACAAACTTTGCTCATCAGGGAGGTGGCTGAGATAAAAGAAGCCACACATGTAATGAACCAGCACCTGGCCTCCCTGGTGGCCGAGCAGTCTGCAACACGTGCTTTGCAGACTGCAATCCTAGAAGAGCAGGCAGGGACTCGCCGGGCGCTGGAGAACATGTGTGGCATTCTTTCACACCTTCTCCCCCAGCTCATCACCCAGACTGCCTCCCATGGGGATCCTTGACCTCAATTCACCTCCCAGACCTCCTCCAGCCAGGCTCCCACCAGGCAGGGTTCCCCCCGGCCACCCGTGGCCGGAGTCGAGGCCGTGGCCGGGGAAAGGGAAAAGGAAAGGACCCCCATTAGGACCCACTATGTCCTCTGAACACTCCCAGGCCAGTCATGCCGCATGGACCCTGGGGCTCCGCTGGACCTCCTCTGCATGTACACGCCACAGCCTCTATATCACGGTTCAGTCACTGCAGATCTTTCATCCAGATAGCCTCCTGGCCTGAGTGCCAATCTTCATCAGCTTCAACTCCCATCGAGGGCATCATAGTTGGATAATAACTATTACACCCTTCCAAGGATCTGTAGCTCTCCAGGAGCCATGTTGCTGACTTAATCTTAAGGTGCAACCCGTGCCATCTGTTGGCAGCCTGGACATTTGCCTGACTTAATCTTAAGGTGCAACCCGTGCCATCTGTTGGCAGCCTGGACATTTGCCTGACTTAATGTTAAGGTGCAACCCGTGCCATCTGTTGGCAGCCTGGACATTTGCCTGACTTCATCTTAAGGTGCAACCTGTGCCATCTGTTGGCAGCCTGGACATTTGCCTGACTTAATGTTAAGGTGCAACCCGTGCCATCTGTTGGCAGCCTGGACATTTGCCTGACTTCATCTTAAGGTGCAACCCGTGCCATCTGTTGGCAGCCTGGACATTTGCCTGACTTAATGTTAAGGTGCAACCCGTGCCATCTGTTGGCAGCCTGGACATTTGCCTGACTTCATCTTAAGGTGCAACCCGTGCCATCTGTTGGCAGCCTGGACATTTGCCTGACTTCATGTTAAGGTGCAACCCGTGCCATCTGTTGGCAGCCTGGACATTTGCCTGACTTCATCTTAAGGTGCAACCCGTGCCATCTGTTGGCAGCCTGGACATTTGCCTGACTTCATCCTTGTCACAGGAAATGAAAGACTTTTTTCTTTGAACCAGGAAGCATTTAATTATGAATTGCACACAGCACAGCGGGTTCTCTGAAGAAGCCTCCTTGGCAAAACGCGTCTGAACCCTGCCGGACCACCGCTGTATGGACTTTTAAGTTAAGTTTGCTTGCACTTTTTGAAACTATATTTTTTTGAATCATTGAATACTCACCTATGTTATGGACATGCTAAACAGAATGAAGCACTTTCAATGACCAATCTCTTTAGGGGTTTGTTCCCCATCCTGAGTTTTTTCTATTCCATCCGTGGATTCTGAGCACCATCTGAGTTAAATAAGGTATTAAATACTTCTTCAGGCTTGTTCCCTTATGTTTTTTGTGGTTGCATCCTATATTATGCATATTTCCATCTATTATGTACAACAGCAAGTCAATGGATTTATGTTTTACAATAAAATCCATCAAATAAATGAAACATATATAGCTGACAGTGTGTTTGTGTTTCAGCTTATATTGTATTCGTTAGGTGTTTCACGGAGCTACATTGCTGTATCATGTGGTTTACAGAGGTATGTCCCAATAGTATCATGAACGACCACTAGGCCAGTTAAGGGTTTGAGGATACCCCTAATGGATATGCATCGTGGTAGATTTGATGGCTGACACCTCCATTAGATGCAGGTCTCTCATGCATGCTCATTAGCGCTATCCCTTACAATCCTCTTATCCCACCTTTCACAACCTAGCTCCCTATGCATCAACATCTGTCCCTCTCTTTTGTTATTTTCCTTGATGCATGGAGGGGAGGAGAGGGCTGGAACCTACATGCCATCTCTCCATTCCACCTCAAAACCTAGTGTTACTCCCTAATCTCCTTCCATCCCCAGTGTCAACCTTTCACCCTTTCTGTTTGCAAATACCCTTGCATCCCTAATCTCTCCTTGCCTCCATGACATCCTCCACCTCTTGCTTTTATCTTTTCTCATTCAAGACTACTATCCAGCATATCTCTGCTCCCCCCTCCCCAAAGTCTGGCCATATCTAGACACCTCTCCTGCATTCAACTTAAGAATCTCATTAATATGTATCCCATCTGGTGCAGTAGCTACCTTGGTTGATGACATATTTCCCATATTTAAACAAAGGTTCCCATCCATTCCACTTGGAGTTAATTGAAAGTTGTAGGCCCCCTCTGCTCTTTCTTTTTGGTGTACTCTGCTAATATGGAAAATGGAGGTGGGGCAGACCATGACATTATGAAAGCAGGGAGAGTGGTGGGTGTGGGCATCTGTGTGTAACCTGACCTGGCCCCTTCTTTTCCCTAACAATTTATTCCCCTCCACACTTAACACAAAATTTAAGTCCTCAACAATCCCTCACACCAACACCCAGAAAAATCCATAAACTAAGGAAATACAGATAATGGGGGTGGGGAGGAGTGTCAAAGGCAGAAGGGAGTATAAAGGAGAACAGGCAAGTCATAGCACAAAGTTTCATCATTGAGGAAACGGAACACCACAAACACCAACTCACATGAGGGGGTCTTACATAGGAAAAATGGCTGTGCCAAAGCTTTCTATATACTAAGCACGCCTAATTAGCGGCTGACGTCATAGGAACCGTTAGGATTCAAATCTAATTGGATGTGCATTGGATGTGGTTTTGCAATATACAGCTGTAGTGACATTGTAGTCATTTCCTTCACATCTCTAAGCTCTATGTTCTAAACAAAGTTACCTCTATAGCTCTATGCCTTAAGGCATTGCTTTTTTCATCTTCCATACATCAGGGGGTTCAAGTCTTGAGTAAGGTTAGCAAATAGGTTATATTCATTTCTCAGCCAGGACACCTGGTAACTCTTTAGCCTTGCCTTTACATATCAATATTTTGCTTCAGCTTTTATTATGTGCAGCCCATTGTCTAATATTTAATGCAACCTGTTCTCTCTCATGCTGAACACCCTCCCCCCACCAAAAACATCCCCCCCTAACTGGATCATTCTTCAACACCTGTCCAAGCCCTCTGAAGTTTGATTTAACTCATAACTGTTGCCCAATGCCTATATTGCATCAAAAGAAACACATTCCTACTAGAATGGCTTGCAGTTAGGAGCAAATGAAAATATCTCATGCACCTGTGGCTGCAGAATGCTGAGGAGAAACAGCAAATTCCACCACTTCTGAGAACTGTTAGGATGCAAGGAAACAAAAGTGAACAACAAACAGCACTGCAATCGGCTCTCTTTTAAAAGCAAAGAAAAACCAGCACACATTATCAGCACTTAAAAAGAGAATAAACAGATACATACCTTAACATTCCAGCTTCCCTCATTGCAAAATGGAGGTCTTCAGTTGCACAAAACTGACCTCATTGTGACCTCATCAATCTGCATCTTCCAAAGTAATATGCCACAATTAAAAGATGTGCCGGGTGTAGAACCCACAACCTCTGGATGTTAGGAGCAAAGGCTGGCTCCTAACCCATAGTGCTACAGCTGCTTGACTGAGCTGTCCGTGCTTCATTAGGTATCATATCAGGATGAGCTCAAATAAGTTTAAGCAAAGGAATGCCTAAAGATTTGGAACGTTTTCAAGTAGAAAACAAATATCAAATATGTATTAAAGAATTGCAGCACAAATAACGCCTAAACGGAACAGATTATTTACAGTCCTATATGCATTAGTACAGTGCTTAGAATGAAGATTAGTGTGTGAGAAAAACAGAGCTCCACCTCACATGCATTCAAGCACACTTGGGAATATGGGTTTGGGGCTCAGTGAAAGCAGCGCTTTTAACCATTGAGCTACCACTTTTTTGTCTCAGCCTATGACATTATAGCTAAACTCCTTTTCCCTTAGCACTTCACTAAGATATGATATGACAAGGGAGCCAGAGGCATTGGAGCTGTGGGTCAGTGAGGAAAGGCACCCTCTACCAATCTTCCGGGCTTTGAGGGTTCAAATCCCAGCCTGTATTTTACTTGTGGCGTATCTGCCTTCCAGGTGCACTTTGATGATGCTTTCCACTTCTTATAGGAGTTGAATATAACATTTCTCCATTTAAACATGGCATACGTTGTTAGTTTTTATCGTGGTAAAGTATACATTTCTGAAATGGTGAAGAAACAATAATATACAACGGCAGTAAGCGGTATAAGCAAATCCAAACTGCTATAAGCACAAGAAAGCATTTGTAGCTCAACACGGTAATGCTCCTGTTCTGAGCTTTGCCATCTAAAACTCCCCGGTTTGACTCCCACCTTTGCTCATTTTAATAAGGTCCTAGTTTTTTCCTATTAGCTCTTATAACATTTCCCTTTGCAGGCAAACCTATTTTCAACTTACCATGGCTCGGACATCCTAAGCAGTGATGAGAGCACATTAACCAGGCGATCCACAAATGTCATCTTGCTGTCAGAGGAAAGGTTTCCTCTCATCACTGCTTAGGATGTCCGAGCCATGGTAAGTTGAAAATAGGTTTGCCTGTGCACCTTACAAATGGCAAAGTCCACCATGTAGACCCTGTTATAAGAGCTAATAGGAAAAAACTAGGACCTTATTAAAATGAGCAAAGGTGGGAGTCGAACCGGGGAGTTTCAGATGGCAAAGCTCAGAACAGGAGCATTACCGTGTTGAGCTACAAATGCTTTCTTGTGCTTCTAGCAGTTTGGATTTGCTTATACCGCTTACTGCCGTTGTATATTATTGTTTCTTCACCATTTCAGAAATGTATACTTTACCACGATAAAAACTAACAACGTATGCCATGTTTAAATGGAGAAATGTTATATTCAACTCCTATAAGAAGTGGAAAGCATCATCAAAGTGCACCTGGAAGGCAGATACGCCACAAGTAAAATACAGGCTGGGATTTGAACCCTCAAAGCCCGGAAGATTGGTAGAGGGTGCCTTTCCTCACTGACCCACAGCTCCAATGACTCTGGCTCCCTTGTCATATCATATCTTAGTGAAGTGCTAAGGGAAAAGGAGTTTAGCTATAATGTCATAGTAGGCTGAGACAAAAAAGTGGTAGCTCAATGGTTAAAAGCGCTGCTTTCACTGAGCCCCAAACCCATATTCCCAAGTGTGCTTGAATGCATGTGAGGTGGAGCTCCGTTTTTCTCACACGCTAATCTTCATTCTAAGCACTGTACTAATGCATATAGGACTGTAAATAATCTGTTCCGTTTAGGCATTATTTGTGCTGCAATTCTTTAATACATATTTGATATTTGTTTTCTACTTGAAAACGTTCCAAATCTTTAGGCATTCCTTTGCTTAAACTTATTTGAGCTCATCCTGATATGATACCTAATGAAGCACAGACAGCTCAGTCAAGCAGCTGTAGCACTATGGGTTAGGAGCCAGCCTTTGCTCCTAACATCCAGAGGTTGTGGGTTCTACACCCGGCACATCTTTTAATTGTGGCATATTACTTTGGAAGATGCAGATTGATGAGGTCACAATGAGGTCAGTTTTGTGCAACTGAAGACCTCCATTTTGCAATGAGGGAAGCTGGAATGTTAAGGTATGTATCTGTTTATTCTCTTTTTAAGTGCTGATAATGTGTGCTGGTTTTTCTTTGCTTTTAAAAGAGAGCCGATTGCAGTGCTGTTTGTTGAGACAAAAAAGGGGGTTGTAAAAGCCATGTGAAAATTATATTATGGTTTGGGCTGAAATGTGGTTTGTTATCCATGCAATATAATGTGTTCCATTGTTATGGTGTCATTATATTTATTAGGACAGAGAAAAGATGAAAATTACCTATTGAAATTCACTATTGGAATTATTGATGAAAAAACACAGCGGACGTCTGCCTCGCGTGTAACAAAGAGCCGCAATTACGATAGTTGAAACGGCATTGAAATCTAAGTTAGACCAGGGTTTCTTACGTCTACATAATTCACGATATTTAGACGCACGCATTTGCCCAGGTAGCGCCTATCTAGCGTCCCCATTTGGCACGCCCATGGAACGCCCACGGAACGCCCACGTCCAGAGCTGGAGACGGGACTATGCTTTCGATAGACGTCAGTTCGTCAAGTACTTCATAGGGACGTCTATGTGTCGTTAATTACCCAATTAACATTAATTAAGACCCTTAACTCCGTGATTATTCACTTACATCCGACGTCCAAAGCACGCCTAAGTTAAACGCAGTAATAGAGAATTTAGGCCTCATTGTCTTGAGATAGTCAGGATAAAGCCTGCAATGCTGCTCAAATTTTTGCAACAAGGTCTCATGCTAAGGAGTTGAACAGCATCGTAGGCTTCATCTTGTTGGAGAATGGAGATGTAATGTTAATATGGTAGCTTAGGTTTATCAGATGTCCGGATTTAACCGGACATGTCCTCTTTTTAGAGGGCATGTTTCAAGTTTGAGTCTTGATATACCGCTTTTGTAAGCGAAGCGGTTTCCAATTTATACAAAGTATTAAAAAAAATTTTAAAAATATAAAATAGAGGAAACAAATTCACAGTTACGATACAGACATAACATGATACACATGGGCAAATGGGGAGGATACATTGTTCAAAATAAAAGAAAGGGGAGGCAAAACACAAAAGGAGAAAAGGGGATCTTTAGTGTAAGGCCTGATGTCTGAGATTTTTGAAAAAAAAAAAAAATTAGGTATAAATCTCAAAGGCATCTCTGAAAAGAAATGTTTTAAGATTAGACTTAGGGCTCTTTTTACAAAGGTGTTTTGGTGCTTTTAGCACACGCAACCTGAAAAATTACCCCCTGCTTGCGTGGCAATTTAGCGCGTGCTATTCCGCGCATTAAGGCCCTAACGCACCTTTGTAAAAGGAGCCCTTAAAGTTGTTGAGATTCTGCTCTTGTCTCGTGGTCAGAGGCAAAGAGTTCCACACTGTGGGAGCGGATACAGAAAATATTGTTTTACGTGTTGTATCATAAAATATTTGACGAACTAAAGGGACCGCTAAAAGATATTGATGGGAAGAGCGTAATGTCCAGGTGTCCGGCTGAGGGGGCAGAGCTAAGTTTCAAGTTTCAAGTTTATTAGGAGACTTGATCAATCGCTTAATCGAATATTCTAAGCGAAGTACATTTTAAAATTTACAATTAAAAAGAACGAAAAAACAATAACAATGTAATACATTACATACAATATTTAAATAATGGTTAAAATACTCTTAATTTAACATTGATAAACATAAGGAAAGGAGGGATGAAATACAATTTTTAAAGTAAAGAAGAAACATTGAGGGAAAATACAAAAGGGATATAGTTAAAACAGGTATAACCAAGTAAAATATAATTCATAAAGCATAAAATTATGTTGAAAAGGCATCTTTAAAAAGGAAGGTTTTTAGCTCAGTTTTAAATTTTCCAAGTTCTTTCTCCTCCCATAAAGAAATAGGGAGGGCGTTCCATGTTTGCGGTGCCGTACAAGAAAAAATGAATTGTCTCCTCGTATTAATAATTTTTAATGATGGAATCGATAGCAGATTTTGTTCGCTAGATCGTAAAATTCTCTTTGCAGAATATGGAATAAGTGCCCTATATAAAAAAGCAGGGGTCTTATTGATCAAAGTTTTAAAGATAATTATGCATAACTTATAAGTGATTCTGTAATTAACTGGAAGCCAATGAGCCTCTTTGAGAAGCGGTGTTACATGATCAAATTTTTTAGAATTAGTTATTAATTTTATAGCTGTATTTTGTATAATTTGTAATCGTTTTATTTCATATAATGCAATTCCTTTAAATAAAGAATTGTAGTAATCAATTTTAGATATCACCAAAGAGTGAATCAATATAGTGAGTGATTTAGGACAAAGAAATTTCGAGATGGAACGAATTTTACGTAACCTATAAAAGGTTTCTTTATCTGCCGTCATCTACTATGTTACTATGTCAACTTGACGGGCACGATCTGATGAGGACCAGCCAGCACGGCTTCAGCAAGGGAAGATCTTGCTTGACGAACTTGCCGCACTTCTTCGAGGAGTAAACAGGAGGCGGTAGTGGCTAGCGTGGCTGGCAAATTAGCGCATGCTATTACGCGCATTAAACCGCTAATGCGGCTTCGTAAAAGGAGCCCTTAGTGTTTTTTCTGTATGGATTTATTGTTCTTTTTCAATAAAACACACTTGACATAAAATGTCTTTTTTATTAGGGCTGAACAATTTAACGGTGACAAAAAGATTTTAACAAGATTAATGGATCTGGCTGACAGCATTTCTGATGTGCTACGCCAGAAGTGAAGTCAGGTGGATGATGTTGGAGGTAAGTTGGATTACTGCTTCATCTCTGCTGTTGACACCACTGCCCAGCCCAGGAGAGCTGCCTTGCTGCCCCCCCATCCCCACCCTGGGAGGGCTGCCTTGCCACTGTTGCCATTGCTGCTTCCACCCAATCCTGGAAAGCTGCTGTTGCCACCACTGCCCACCCTGAACTGCCTTGCCACCGCTACCATTACTGCCACCACCGACCTCCGGAGGGCTGCAGTTGCCACCACTGTCCACCCCTGGAGAACTGCCTTGCCTTGTCACCCAGTTCCGGGAGAGCTGTCTTGCTGCCCCTGCCATTGCTGGTGCCAACACCCATCCCCTAATCTGCCATTGCCACTGCTGCCTATCCCAGGAGGGCTGCCGTTGCCACTGTTGCCATTGCTGCCACCACCCAGCTCTGGAGGGCTGCCGTTGCCATCACTGCCCACCCCTGGAGAACTGCCTTGCCACTGCTACCCACCCCTGGAGAGCTTCCTTGCCACCACTGCCATTGCCACCCACCTCCTGGAGAGCTGTCTTGCTACTATTGCCTTTGCTGCTGCCGCCACCCATCACCTGATCTTCCATTGTCATAGCTGCCTACCCCAGGAGAACTACCTTGCTGCCACTGCCATTGCTGCTGCCACCCCCCCAAGAGAGCTGCCTTACTGCTGCTGCCATTGCTACCCCCCCCTCCCCAGAGAGCTGCCATTGCCATCACTGCCTACCCCGAGAACTGCTATACAGTATTGCACTAAATCTCCTAAAAGCCCTGACTACACACAAATGTTCTTTGGAGAAAGAAGGAAGAAAGGTGCAGGAAGAAGAAGGGAGGGATTATAAGGAATGAAAGAACAGAGGAATGATGAAAACAAGGGAAGATGGAAGAAGAAAAGAATACGAGACAAATAATTCAAGATAAGAGGAGCAAAGGAAAATAGAAAGCAAAGCAAGAAATAAACATTTTTCTTTTTATTAAGACTTTGTTCTCAATTCATCCAAAATCAGAGCCAAAGGAAAATATTTGTTAATTTTAGCCTGCCCTGCACAAAATTAATCATATCATTGACTTAATATGATTTCTAGCTTTGCTTTTCATTTTTTACCTGGGTATCATGGACCTTTGCAAAGCAGCCTCCACATCAAGATCCTCACTACTGTAATCTGTGATAATCACATTGAAATAATTATCTCTGGTAGCTTTGTATAGGTTTTCCATGTCAAAGATAAATTGCTGAACCCAACGTGCCTGGTTTTTTACTGCATAGTTAAGGAAAGAAAGAAAAACAAATTCAAAATTGTTTTAATCTCCAGCAAGAAGCACCAAGTATTAACATAAAAATTCCAGAAAATACTTCCAGAAACAATGTACTGTGATTACTGATCTAAATGCCCCAGATATTTCTCACTTGTCACAGTATTGTAAGGAAGTAAACTTTGTGTGTAAAAATTAGTCAAAAATTAGTAATTGCTGTGTACTAATTGTGTGTTGACATTTATATATATTGTGACAGGGAAAATCTGCTTTAAACCCTGCCACTAAAGTAAATGTGCCTATTCCTAAGCCAAGGAAGCTGCCCATTAACTCTGTTCCCAGTGCTAAGATCAGACAAGCAGGGCAGAACAGAGAAGGGATGGCATAGAAGAACAGAATACCTTTTCCAAGTCACTATAATCCCTTTTATAAACCATCTGTTAATTCTCCTGTAAAACCTCTGGACAGGCAATCTTACACAGCAAGGGTTAAGGAAAGGGGTGGATCTGACAGGCAGAACGTGGTTAGAGCTCCAGTGAAAGTTCACCGGCAGAATAAATCAAGGCCAGCTGAGAACACACACAGGCAATCAGGAACCTGGAGGGAAGGACGTTCCTCACAGAACAGGGAACTGAAGGCTAGGAGCTCTGTCTTACTGCCTTCTGCTAAGAAACCTCCTGTCTCACAGCACTGCCATGCTGGAAAAACTTTGCTTTCCAAACAGAGGCTAATTGGAAGGGAAAAGCTCCATGAGCAGGGCTGGCCAAATGCTGCTCCAGAGGATAGCTTGAACCCATCTTCAGAGTAAGGAGTCTCTTATGGAAGTAGAGGGATATATCTCTGAGGGAAAAGAAATGGACTGCAGCCCAGAAGCCTTAGACTATGGGCTCCTTTTACGAAGCCGCGTTAGCGGTTTAACACGCGTAATAGCGCACGCTAATTTGCCGGCCCCGCTAGCCACTACCGCCTCCTCTTGAGCAGGCAGTAGTTTTTCGGCTAGCGCAGGGGTTAGCGTGCGATAAAGCTGTTAACACGGCTTTGTAAAAGGAGCCCTATATGTCTGAATGCAGCATGAGTCAGTAAGGTACTGTGTGGGGGAAGGGAATGGAAGTTTGTTCTATAACAATGGTCTAAAGTACTTAAAAGAAACATTTCTGTCCTTATGTGGGACTGTATAATGAATGAGAGTTTGATGTGTGTGAATGTGAGGATTGCCTAATAGCAGAAGTAAACTAGAATCCCTGTATACAAGCAAAGCATAATGAGTGGGGGATGGGCTAATGCTAACTAATGTTAGAAGGAGTTGATTCAGTGACTTGACATTGCACATCCCTGGAATAGTGGGAACTTTTGCGAGGGGAATCTTAGACCATTAAAACAAGGGTGGATGGTTCCCAGCCCACTGCCCAGAAATAAGAAGGGTCAGTGAGATATTCATATTTCAGGCAGTCAGGTGGGGAGAACTTCCTGAAGAAACAGTGGGCTCAATACAATAATTGTGCCATGCTTAAAAAGAGTGTAGCAAAAGCCCAGGAGGGGTCTTGTATATAAGTTTTTGAAACCAGAATGCTGTCCAGAACTGAGAAAAGCATGGCAGCAGAACTGTGAGAAAGAAACCCAGTTTAAAAGGGATTTGTTGTTGTTGTTGGTTTTTTTGTTGTTTTTTTTGGGGGGGGGGTTCTTTCCTGATTGAAGCAAGGATTTGCTGTAAAAGAGAACTTTTGGTTGTGATAAATCTTTTCCAAGCATCATTAGCTGGTGTGGCTGTATTAGAACCAGTGCAATTCAACTGGATATTAAAACTTGGAACTGGCAATTATTGGTGAAAGGAGCTTTTTTATTTTCTTTTTCTCTACTGTGGTTATTCCAGAGTGGTCCTCCAAAGAGCGCTAATACTTGCGCCTGGAGCAGGAGCCGAGTTATCAGCACTAGGCTTACCCCTGGCCTTGTCACAATTCAGAGATATTGTGAATAATTTTTAGTTTGTCATTTATTACTGCTGGCTATATGTGAATATATTTTTTCTATCTTTATAATAAAACTATTTCAGATATTTTGGGTCTCTCTGTTTCACTCATATAAGGAGGCATATTGCATAACCCGGCTGCAGTGGTGTGAACCTAGTCACGAGGTGTTTATGTGACAGATGTTTATCTGCACTAATTAGTATATCACACCATAAATCTGCCTACAATATGTAAGGAAGGAAAAAATTGATTCATTGTTTTGCAAATGTGGCCTAGTTTATTAAAAACAAATCTAACTGATATAATCGTATGTATGATGCAAGTTTAAGAAGCTACTCGTCAAACTCTATAATCCATTAGATCAAATTTCTGTCAACAATGGTGGTGTGTGTGGGGAAAAAACCCCCAACAACATTTGACAGCCAGAAATTAGGTGAGACCAAAAGGTCCATCTAGTCCAGCATCTTGTTTCTAACAGTGGCCAATCCAGGTCAAAGTACCTGGCCGAATCCTAAAAAGTAGTAATATGCCATGCCATTTACCCCAGAGATAATCAGTAACCATTGTTACCTTTAAGCTGAGCAGGAGTCCTTCAATCACATTGTTGCCAATAGAGGGTGCTGTTTCAATATTATATTTTCAATTGCTAGGGACAGGCAAGCAATGTTCCCTGTAAGCTGCACAGCCATGCGCTGACTGGCAAGAGGTCGTGCAGCTAGTGCAGCACCCTGCAGCTTCCAGGTCCAACTGCTTCCATCTGCCACTACAATACAATATAATAATACAATACAATTTTTATTTATATACCACCAATACCTCTTCGAAGTTCACAGCACTTCACAAGCTAATATAAGGTTCTTGGAACAACAACTCTAACTGTTCAATAAGGTTCACAATCTAACTAAAGCATCTGAATTGCTTACTTACTAAAAAATAAAAAAGACCAAATAAATTCAATAATTAAAAGATTACTAATAAAGAAAACCAAACGAAAGAAACAAAAGAATACTAAATAAAGCACATATAATACTAAGGTATCCTTTAAAACAAAAATAAGAAACCAAAGAAAAATTCTTAAAAACTTATAAACCAAATCAGCAGCAGCGGCAAAAGAAAATGCACTTATCGGCAGCTGCAGACCCCACCTCCTCAACATTTCTTTTTTACGGAATAGAGCCAGCAGTCATGGATAATTGCAGTGCAGTCCCGCACTGTTTGTGTTTTGTTTTGTCACTGCTGCTGGTTTGGGGAAGCAGCAGTGGCCAGCAATGGCAGTGAGGAAGGAGCCAGATGCTTTAAGGCAGTAAGAAAGTAAAGGGGCATATACTGGAAGAAAGTGGGGGAGAATAGAGAGGCACATTGGATGGAAGTGAGGTGGAAGTGGGGAGGACAGAGGGGCACATACTGGAAGGTAGTGGGGAGTAAAGAAAGGCAAATGATAGATGGAAGCAGGGGTAAGAGGGGGCAAAGGCTGATGGTAGCAGGGAGGAGAGATGGGGCAGAGGCTGGATGGTAGCAGGGAGGAGAGGGAGGACAAAGGCTGGATGGTAGCAGGAAGGAGAGAGGGGATAGAAACTGGATGGTAGTAGGGAGGAGAGAGGGGGCAGATGCTAGATAGAAGAGAGGGGAGGGCAGATGTTGATGGAAGAAGGGATAAAGAAAAAAAGCAGATACCGGATGAAGAAGGAAAAGACAGGGAATATGCTGGATTGGAGGGGGGAGGGTAGAGGACACAGGATAAGATGAAATGAAATAGGAGAGCCAGGGTGAGTGAAAGAGGTGACTACCTGTAGGTAGACACACTAAAAGAGGGAAATTGAGGATTGGATAGTAAGGAAAAAATCTGGACAGAGGCAGAAAATACATTGAAGAAAGCTGAAAAGAAAAGGAGAGAAAATTATCAAATGGACAGGAAATCCTGGCAAGATGAGGAAAGCAGAAGCCAGAGACTGGTACCAACACAATTGAAAAATAGCCAGACAACAAAGGTAGGAAAATTTTTTTTTATTATTAGCTTATGATGAAGTAGTGTGGTAGCTGTGTTAATAAATGATAATAAGTACATAAAGAAAATGGAAATATGGTATCTTTTTATTGGATTAATTTTAATACTTTTTGACTACCATTATAGACCAAAATCTCCTTCCTCAGGTCAGGTCAGTATACCATAATATAAGTATAGTGTCCAGACCTGAGGAAGGAGGTTTGGCCTCTGAAAGCTAATTGAAAAATATATTTAGTCCAATAACATGGTATCATTTTCCATTTTTTGTTGCAAGTGAATTTGTTAATTTGTTATGTAATGGCTGGAATATGGCAGTTTTAAGTTCAAATAATTTTTATTGTATTTCAATAAATGACAATCAAAATAGTAACAATAAGATCAGGCTTACATAAGGTAATGCATCTGGACATGAGCTATTGAATATATAAATTCTGAGTTCAGACATTGCATTACAACTGAGAGGAGTAATATGAAAGGAAAATAACATAAATACTAAATCAATAGTAAAGAGGGAGAAAAGAGAAAGAGAAGAAAGAGAGAAAGAATGACTGCTTGGTAAGAAAATATAGATTTGAGACAAATGATATATATCCTATATGGAGCGTTATCATGTCAATCAGAACAATAGTCCAATAGTGGTTGCCATGTATTTTGAGTTTTGTGCAGTGATCCTCTGCGTTCAGCAGCAGCCAGTTCAAATTTAGCAGTAAGGCATATCTGGTTCCACCATGCCGAGTATGATAGTGCTGACGAATTTTTCCAATTAGCCAGAATTTGTTTGATGGTAATAGCTAGTAGAGCTTTTAGCAATTTGGCTTGGGGTTCAAATAAGGGAGTCTTAAGTCCATAAGGGCCGTACATAACAATAGCCAATGTGATAGGTTCCGATATGTGTAGTATAGCACTGATAGTTAGCCAAATTCGAGACCAAAAATGTTGAATAATGGTGCACCGAAAGATCATATGTTCCAGAGTCCCAGGCGAGGCATGACAGGACCAGCATTTGCCATTCATTGAGTCTGTCTGGTGTGCAATCTTGGCTAGTTTTATTGGGGTCCAAAATGCTTTGTGAAGAAGGAAGAAAAGAGATTGAGATATTGCTGAGGAAGCTAGTGCAGAATGAGATGTTTTCCAAACCATGTTCCATTCAGGTATTTCCAGTTCCAGACCTGTATCCCTACTCCATAAGGAATAGAGTGTATTAAGAGAAAAGGTATCATGCTTTCTCATGATTTTGTACCATTGTGAGGATTCATGCCTGTTATGGGAAATTAGATCACATAGGATTTGGAGTTGAGGAGCCTGTTCAATTATTGGTTGTTGTTTGAAGTGTGCTTTAACTACCGACTTCAACTGAATCCATTTAAAGAAATGCGACGTTGGGATCTTATGTGAGTCAGCAATTTGTTGGAAAGGTATCCACTGTGAATTTGAATAAAGATGACACAGTCGAGTTATTCCTTTGGTTTTCCACAGTGGATTATGGATCGGGGCGTTTTGAATACAAACTTTTTGATTACCCCATAGCGGAAGATGTGTGGTTTCGTGCCATCTCGGGGTCAGCATACCATCTATATGTCGAAGAGCAGAACATGTGGAAGCAATGATGGGATGAGTTGACAATAGATTAACGTGACCAAGAAAAGGCAAGTCTTCCAAAGCTATGGTATTTGCTATTGATCGTTCCAGTTGCAGCCAAAGAGGTTCAAGAGTGTCAGAATTAGTGCAAATCCAACGGGAGCCTTGCCGAAGCAAGAAAGCAAGATGATAGTTTTTGAAATTGGGAAAGTTGACTCCTCCTTCCTCCTTAGCGTTCCTGAGTTTGTTTAGACTTATTCGCGGTGGTTTATTATTCCATAGGAAAGCTGTAAGAATTTTGTCAATCTTTTGGTAGAAAGCCGTTTTCATCAGAACAGGCATCATACTTAAGGTGTAGTTTATAACAGGAGAAATCATCATTTTGATTGTGTCCAATCTACCCCACCACGACATATTGAGCGGTGACCATTTAGAGGTTAGGAGACGGACTGAGTCAAGAATATGAGTTGCATTGAGGTCTAGTGTTGTTTCTAAATCACACGTGAAATATAGTCCAAGGTATTTCAATTTGTTAGGCGCCCAAAGTAATCCAAGGTCAGTAATGGAGCGGCCTACCTCAGGGCAGTTCAGTGGTAGTACTTCCGATTTGGATAAATTCAGCTTGTATCCTGAGTGGGTGGAGTAAGAAGACAGCACTTGAAGCAGAGGAGAGATAGACTCTGGTGTGATGTATAGTAGGATGTCGTCCGCATATGCTGAAAGCTTGATGTTAACTCCTCCATAGGTGAAGCCATGTATGTGAGGTGAAGTACGGATTGCAATCAATAGAGGTTCTAGGGCTATGTTAAAGAGCAGTGGGGATAACGGGCAACCTTGTCTTGTTCCCCTGCTAGGTTTGAAGGGTGAAGAGAAATATTGATTAGCATATATCCTATTGGTTGGTGCTGTATACAATATCTTAATCATATCAATAAATTTAGGAGACATGCCAAACCATAACATAACCTGAAAAAGATATGACCATTCAACACGGTCAAATGCTTTTTCTGCGTCCAGACCTACAGCAACTAAGGGGTATTCCAGAGAATTAGCAAGGGATATCACATGAGTAAAAGTTCTTGTATTGTCGCTGGAAAATCTGTTAGTCATAAATCCAGTTTGATCAGAATTTATTAAATTGGGTAAGACATTTTGTAATCTGCTAGCCAATATTTTGGCGTATATCTTGGCATCCGAATTTATTAAAGATAGCGGCCTGTAATTGTGTACTTTAAGTGGGTCTTTATTTGGTTTGGGGAGTACTATAGTTGTCGCTTCTGTGAAAGATCCTCTTATATCTCTAGTGGTAAGTAAATATTGGAAGAATTCCAGTAAGTATGGAGAGAGCCACTTTTTAAATACCTGAAAAAATTCAGATGGTAGTCCATCGGGGCCAGGTGCTTTTTTAGCAGACATGTGGTTTAGTGCCTCACTAATTTCTTCAATAGTAATATCAGATTCTAAACCTATATAGTCAGATGAGGACAGTGTATTGTGCTCAAGATCTTTAAGAAAAGGGATAGAAGTGCATTCTTGTTGGAGTTCAGATGTATATAAAACTGAATAATATTCATGAAAGTGTGTAAGAATTTCAGTAGAATCAGTGATTAGAGAATTATCATTAGTGGACATAGCAGGGATGTTAGTTTTATTGCGCTTCCCTTTCAGATATGAAGCAAGTAATTGGCCACATTTATTTCCGTCCGAGTAATATTTGGCTGTGCACATAAAAACTTGTGAGGCTGCTTTTTTGCTAAGACATGTATTATATTGAAATTTAGTATGTTGTAATTTTTTTAAAGTGTGTATATCACTAGGATTAGTTTGATGAAGCGTTTCTAGACTTTTCAATTCAGATTCATACTTATCAATTTCTTGTTTGGATTTCTTATTCAAGTAAGCAGTGTATGAGATTATAACTCCTCTAATATATGCTTTGAAAGCATCCCAAGTGGAAATCCAATTACAATCTTGGGATGAGTTCAGTGCAAAATAGTCTTGAATTGCAGTTGAAATATGCTCACAGAAATTCTTATCTTGTAGCAGAGAAGTATTCAATCTCCAAGCTCTGTGTGGGGATGGGGGAAGTACATTGTTTAAAGTAAGAATGACAGCAGCATGGTCTGATACACAAATCGATTTAATGTCAGTGTGCAAGATGGATTTAACTACAGATGGGGGTATTAGAAAATAGTCAATCCTCGAGTAAGAGGAATGGGGAGCAGAGAAGAATGTGTAGTCTCTGTCCTCCATATGTGTTAAGCGCCATGGGTCAGTTAAATGAAATTGTGCTAATATATCCTGCAGAAGTAGCCACGACTTTGATTGTTTATGTTTATATATGGACTTTCTATCTTTGGTGGGGTCTACAATCATATTAAAGTCACCGCCTATAATGTATGGGATAGTTTGGTAACTATTAAGTAGCTCTGCTATTGAGGCGAAAAAGGAGCTATCATCTGTGTTCGGACCATAGATATTTAAGAAAAAGTATTCTTGATTATTTATATTTAGTTTTGTAGATACCCATCTGCCTTGAATGTCATTGGTCTGTGATATAACCTTTATATAAGCGAGATTTTTAACGAATATAAGTACCCCATTCTTTTTGTCTATAGCCGGGGAGAATATAGGAGGGTACGCACCAGGGAGAGTCAGTTTAGCAGATGAAGCAGCATCTAAGTGAGTTTCTTGGAGAAATATTACATCAGCAGATAGGGAAGATATATAATTTATAATTTTTTTAGATTTGATAGGATTATTCAGACCTTTAACATTCAAAGTGACACAAGTAAATGGCATTGTACAGTAAGAAGTATAATATGCATAGGAATATCATAAATATATATACCAGCGTCCAGTAATATTTCACATCCTGAAAATAGGAAAGGAAAGAACCAAGCAGTCATTAGAAGAGAGAAACTAAACAGGAAAAAAGCTATGTAACCTTGTGGAGAAAAACAGTAACCTCGGGTCAGTGAGGCTGATGGCAACCTATAGCATTGCCATCCTGCAGAACCATGTAAAACATTCAATATAAACCTCTGCTGATGGCAGGCAGAAATAGAACTATTGATGTGAACATAGAGAGCAATATGAGATACAGTAGTGTACCCAGGGGGCAAAACAGGTACTATTCAAGTATAGAATCATGCATAAAGGCAGGCATAAGCATTCAGGTACAATCAATTGTGCTCGGACTCAGAGTTTCAAGATATTCAGCCAGTTCAATGGGATTGGTAAAATCTTTTGTGTTGTTGTTATACGTTACCCGTAGGCGGGCCGGATACATCATGCCAAAGCGTGCTCCCAGTTGCTTTAATTTGGGACGGTATTCCAGTAGTTGTTTTCTGAGTTTAGCTGTTTGTTTCCCCAGATCTGGTACAAATAGGAGGGTGCTACCCTCGAATTTGACTGGCGCTTTAGCACGTGCTTGTTGCATAATCGCCATTACTTGAGGATATCTTAGGAGACGCACTACAGTAGGGCGCGGAAATTGCCCGGATTGATTGGGCAGCGCATTGGATGGAACTCTGTGCGCTCTATCAATTTCGAGTGGTAAATCAAAGTTCAGATCGAGTATTTTAGGTAGCGTGGCAAGGAGGAATTCGGGCATGTTACGCCCTTCGCGAGATTCTGGGATCCCAAGGATTCTGAAGTTGTTCCTCCTCGAACGATTACTGAAATCTTCCAGCTGTAATTCCAATTGCGCTATGCGTTTTGATTGACGCAGCAGATCTTTAATGTTGTTTTCAGCAACAGTCATCCTGTTATCTGTTGCCTGTGTTTTTATTTTTAGTGCCTCCAGGTCTCTTTTAAAAGCGGCGATTTCTTCTTTGATCTCCTCGTTGTCTGCTTTTACTTCCGCCCGCATGGCTCGCAGTTCTTCAAGGATGGTCTGAGATGAGGCCTCATTGGGTTTGGATGTGGACGCCTTCTGTGGCGAAACTGGGTCGGTGTTTCTTCTCTTACCCGACTTAGTTGAGGTCATTTTGTTTTGCGTTTCTGCCCGCACAGTTTTTAATTATAGTGGACCGCGTTTGAAGCAGAGGGGGTCGATTTTTTCAGCGATTCCGCGGGAGCAGCGTCGCTACACGACCGCCATGAAACGCGCTCACTAGCGCCCCCCTGGAATATGGCAGTTTTGGGAAATTTATGTCTGCTATCTTTATATTTTGCAAAGTACAGGGGGACACGTATTGCTTTGTCTTTCTCTGGTGTTAAGCTTTATGAAGAGTCTGGCTTCTTGAGTATTTAGTATAAGTTTTGTTTCTATTTTTATTTTGTGGTTACTTATTCTATACTGGGTGAAGGTCTGTGTTCTGCATATGTGAAGGACATTTGGTTTTCTGTAAGCATTGTCTACACCAGTGTTCTTCAACCTTTTTACACCTATGGACCGGTGGAAATAAAATAATTATTTTGTGGACCGGCAAATTAATAAGACTGAAATTTTTAAAAAACCCTATTGCCGCCTCGTCCCTGCGAGCTCGGTCCCGTTAACCATCTGATCCCATCCGCACAAGCCTCAAATAGTTATGATTTTATATTGAACATATTTTATTAAAGTATAAAAAGAAACAATATTCTGTACAATTGTCATTTTATAAATATAAATAATACAGGGCAAGGATCAACAAAACCCCTGTCTCCCCTCCCCTTCACATATATCCCCTCTATTATCAAGAAAACTGAATAAGCCAAATTATTACAGAATGCTACACAAATATCATGCTAACAGAATACCGCAGTCACACATGGCAGGAATGGTGTTAGGGCGAGTGCAACTAGGGCAACTGCCTCCTGGTCAGAGAGAGCCCTGAGCCAGCTGGAAGCTAAAGATGCACTGCCTGGGCTTTGCATTCCCCAGTTATGTCTAACATCAGCTCTAGCAGGATACATATTTTAAAGCTGATATATTCTAATCACAAGATAGAAATAAAATTATTTTTTTCTACCTTTTGTCGTCTCTGGTTTCTGCTTTCATCGTCTTTTCACTCTCTTCCATCCAGCGTCTGCCCTCTGTCTCTTCAATCCAGCATTTGCCTCTTCCATCCACTGTCTGCCCTCTACCCCTCCCCCTCCCATATGGTATCTGCGTTCTTTCTATGCCCCTCTCTCCCACACCAGATCTAGCATCTTTGTCCCTCTTTCCTTATTTTTCATCTGACCTCCCTTCCTAGCATCTATCTCTCTCTACCTTGTAATTCCTCTGTCTCTCCCCTTTCCCTCATCTGATCTCTCCATTCCATCCTGACTCCTTCCCCTCCTCTAATCTCCCTGCCATCTGTTTCCTTCCAATGTTCCTCCTCCCCTGTCCAGCAGTCCCTTCTCCCTTTCTTCCTCCCCTTATCCAACAGTAACTCTTTTCCTTCCCCTTCTCCCCTGTCAGCAGTAGCCCCTTCCCCTCCCTTGTCCAGGAGTGCCCCTTCTCCCTTTCCTCCTCCCCTTATCCAACAGTAATTCTCGTCCCTTCCCTTTCCCTTCTCCCCTGTCAGCAGTAGCCCCTTCCCCTCCCTTGTCCAGGAGTACCCCTTCTTCCTTTCCTCCTCCCCTTATCCAACAGTAATTCTCATCCCTTCCCTTCTCCCCTGTCAGCAGTAGCCCCTTCCCCTCCCTTATCCAGGAGTACCCCTTCTCCCTTATCTCCTTCCCTCTCCAGCAAATGTTTCCTCTATGTAGGCTAGCGGCAGCTGTGTGTGCTTTTAACTTCGGTACACAGCTGCCCCTAAGCAGTATTTTAGCTGCGGTTTCATGAGGAAGCCTCGGGGCCTTTGGTAGGCCGGCCCACATCGCATCATCAAAATGGGCCGGCCTACCAAAGGTCCCGAGGCTGCCTCATGAAACCGCGCTAAAATACTGCTTAGGGGCAGCTGTGTACCGAAGTTAAAAGCACACCCAGCTGCCGCTGCTTGTTTGGGGGTGCGGAGATATACGGGCAGGAGTCGGTGGTGGAAGGCAGGAGTGCTGGCATAGCGACAGCAACAGGAAGTTGCACGTCAGCTGACGCCAGCACCTTTTGCTGCGGCGGGGTCCCGAATTCTTCGCGGACCAGCAAGATTTTTTTGCGGACCGACACCGGTCCGCGGATCGGCGGTTGAAGAACTGTGGTCTACACGATTATCTGCATGATTGATCTATTCTAATCTGGGTTGTTTAGCTTTCCAATAGGTTTAATGATCTAGTGGTCAGGCAGTGTTTGTGGTACAGTCGTTTCCTAGGTAGACATTGTCAGCATAGCTATTGCTAGCATTTTTAGTTCAAAGCAACAAAACAAAGAAAAAAGGTTCCAACCTAAATTGCAGTAAAAAACAACCGAGAGCAAACAAAACAAAACTGCAGATCTGTACAAGACGTAGGCAAAATTTATTGTGACAAAATAATTATATGCAAACCCTTTTACCAATCAAGGGACCCGACACGGTCTGTGTTTCGGACAAACCTTCGTCAGGGATCCATGGTAAAAAAGGGGGGATAACAAAAAAGTCACAAAAAACTGTAGAGTAGCAGCAAAGTATGAGCGACGTCAAAATTCGCCACTGCAATGAGCCATCCCCCTTTTCTCTCTCTCTGCCTTTCCCTAGAACTTCAGGCTTCTATGTCTCTCTTTTCCTCTGAACTCTGTAAGGCAGGGGAACTGCTTTGCTCTCTACTTAATTGTAATGCTTCTTTGTAATGCTTCAGAATATTGCTTTTCTGTAAGATTATTTCTATAATATATTCTTTATGCAATCACCTCTTGGCTGTGCCTTTTTGATTCTACTTCCTGGTGAATCTTCAGTGAGGGAACTGAACCTGGGACCTGGCGTGTGTAAGGGCGCCTCTCAAGTGACCCCACCAACCATATATTGTGGGGGCCACTAACAAACCTTACATTTTGGGGGCTTGTCTCGGCCCTTCCTGATTTCATTTGGGTAAGTAGAATTCAAATTTTTTTTTTTTTCCTTGTATGCACTGTGCAATAGGATTATGCATAGACAGAGTGAGATAGAAATCAAAAGACCTTGGAAAACCCTTAGATTGATTGTACGTTAGACTGGATGACACACTGGTGAAAAGTTCCAGTAATATTTTGGGTTTTATACTTGGTGAGATTTTACTTATCAATAGACTTTGTATTTTTGATTGATAGACAGAGTGAGATAGAAATCAAAAGACCTTCTGGAACCCTTAAATTGTTTTAGACTGGATGGCACACTTGTAAAAAGTTTCAGTAATATTTTGGGTTTTATATTTGGTGAGATTTTACTATCAAAAGTCTTTGTAGTGTTACCTATGCCAGTTTGCATTGTATTATTTGCTATTATATGCTTGCTAGAGTGTGTTGCATGTAAGAATATTTGAGCTGCTCTGAAGAAAAGCATTGTCCAAAGTTTAAAACAGTCACTCAAATAAGACACGCCACATCTTTACTAATAACTTTTACCTTTTGTTTTTTCCTTTGTGCTTTTAATTCTATTTCTTGTCAGTCTCTGCCCTGGTGAAAGGCCCAGTGCACACTGGACTGGAACTGGCAGCTGGCATCTGTCCTCTTCTAACAGACTTCTTATATTTTTTCCTGCTAAACTTCTGCCTGTAAATTTCAGGTAGTAACCTTTGCATTTAAAGTGTGTGCAAGTGTGGGCATAAGTGTATTATTTACGCCAATGACTCTTGCCTAAAACGCTTTACCTCATTTTTTTCTACCTATTAACTAAAGTCTCCCTCCTTCATCAGTGGGAGCATTTCAATCTCAAAGGCTACACACAGACAGAGATGAGCAAGGCCCAGGTACCAAGGCAGACCGCAGCCTCAAATATGAACCCTTTTGATTTTCAAGAACTCACAGATATTGTACACAAATATTTTAACAAGAAAGGGGGTCCATATGAGGGTAATTTTCCAGAACACGCATGGCACGATATTCAGAAACAAATGGTTTCTCATTCTCAGGAGTTTAGAAAGAAAACAAATAAACGAAAATGCCTTTTCATTCAAGGAATATTAAGGGGAGTTATTAGCCTAAGACAAGAAAACACTGACTTGAACACTCAGTGCCATCAGCTGTCCAAAGACTTAGATGAGGCACAAATTAATATATCCATGCTAAGAACCCAAATTGTTCAAGCTACAAATTCCTTTTTAACTGTAAATGAACAATTAGAAGAGGCCAAGGCAGAATTAAAATATTTAAAGTCAAAATGTGCCTCACAGGGACAGGTTAATGCTGTCTTCTCACAGATTCTGCCATCTGCACCAGTGCAACATTCACCCTATAATCCATGTAGTCAGTTTATTGAAAAACAGAACACTGTTTTAGTAGCTGGTCAGAGAAAAGGTAAACTAGCTACAGATGTAGAACAGGAAGAAGAACCGACAAACGAAAGTGAGGAAAATTCATTACCAGGCCAGAGCAATACCAATAGTACCCCTATAAGTGACACAGCTCCAGTAACTGTGTGTCAAAGCAGCTCCTGATTGGATAAGGCCCGACTTAGTGCAGGAAGAGACGGTCGGAGCATACCGCGAGTGATTTCCTGCACTCGAGGCGCTCCCGCTGCCCTCTCCTTGTCGGTGGTTCGCGGTCGGAAAATACCGCTATTGACCAGGACCGCGAACCGCCGACTGCGAACGACCAGGGGAACACCTTACATTATTTTTATTTTTTTGGCACATAATTCCCTGGAGTGTATACAGCGTGCTTAATACCATCAGTAACAGAAATAACTGTGAGAAGCAGCTGGTAGATATTGAAGGGGCTCTTCTCTGCTGTGTGCAAAAGAATTTCTACTGACCCTTGTGATTGTTTTTTAAGAACAGTGCTCACACGGGGGGAACAGTGTTCTTTTTAAGCTGCACTAAACATCCAGTATCTGAATTTTACTCAGAGTAGCTATAACCTACAGGCAAATAACGAGGGAAAGTATGCAGAATATTACTCATGGAATTCCTTCCAACTTCCATGTGTGTGTGTGCGCGCTGTGTGTTTGTATGTGTGTGTGTGTCTGTGATGTATCTGAAGAAATGCTCACAAGGTAAGGTAAGAGAATATTTTTGTTCACGTTAACTCAGTCCTTTAATCATGAAGAAATATTTTTGCTCGCATCAACGTGGTCCTTAGAGGAAACATTGCTGGCAGGTCCTCTAAAATCCTGAAGAACTTGACCATCCCTCACTATTGAAAATGTGATATTAAAAGAGAAACCCTCCACTGGCAACAATGCAGTTAGAGAATTCCCACTCATCTTAGAGCAGTGGTCTCAAACTCAAACCCTTTGCAGGGCCATATTTTCGATTTGTAGGTACTTGGAGGGCCACAGAAAAGAATAGTTAATGTCTTAATAAAGAAACTACAATTTTGCATGAGGTAAAACTCTTTATCTATATATATAAAATCGGATGTATGTATGTATGTGCCACGATCACGCAAAAACGGCTTGACCGATTTGAACGAAACTTGGTATGCAGATCCCTCACTACCCGGGATGATATGTTCTGGGGGTCTCGTGGCCCACCTGCACACGTGGGCGGAGCTACAAACAGATAATCGGATTTCACCCATTCATGTCAATGGAAAAAATGTAAAGAGCTGCCAACGCAAAAACGGCTTGCCCGATTTGAACGAAACTTGGTATGCCGATCCCTCACTACCTGGGGTGATATGTTCTGGGGGTCTCACGGCCCACCTGCACATGTGGGCGGAGCTACAAACATAAAATCAGATTTCACCCATTCATGTCAATGGAAAAAATGTAAAACAGCTGCCAACGCAAAAACGGCTTGCCCGATTTGAACGAAACTTGGTATGCAGATCCCTCACTACCTGGGGTGATATGTTCTGGGGGTATCGCGGCCAACCTGCACACCTGGGTGGAGCTACAAACAGAAAATCAGATTTCACCCATTCATGTCAATGGAAAAAATGTAAAAACTGCCTCCGCAAAACCGGCTTGCCCGATTTGAACGAAACTTGGTATGCGGATCCCTCACTACCTGGGGTGATATGTTCTGGGGGTCTCACGGCCCACCTGCACATGTGGGCGGAGCTACAAACATAAAATCAGATTTCACCCATTCATGTCAATGGAAAAAATGTAAAACAGCTGCCAACGCAAAAACGGCTTGCCCGATTTGAACGAAACTTGGTATGCAGATCCCTCACTACCTGGGGTGATATGTTCTGGGGGTATCGCGGCCAACCTGCACACCTGGGCGGAGCTACAAACAGAAAATCAGATTTCATCCATTCATGTCAATGCAAAAAATGTAAAAACTGCCTCCGCAAAACCGGCTTGCCCGATTTGAACGAAACTTGGTATGCGGATCCCTCACTACCTGGGGTGATATGTTCTGGGGGTCTCACGGCCCACCTGCACATGTGGGCGGAGCTACAAACATAAAATCAGATTTCACCCATTCATGTCAATGGAAAAAATGTAAAACAGCTGCCAACGCAAAAACGGCTTGCCCGATTTGAACGAAACTTGGTATGCAGATCCCTCACTACCTGGGGTGATATGTTCTGGGGGTATCGCGGCCAACCTGCACACCTGGGCGGAGCTACAAACAGAAAATCAGATTTCATCCATTCATGTCAATGCAAAAAATGTAAAAACTGCCTCCGCAAAACCGGCTTGCCCGATTTGAACAAAACTTTGTATGCGGATCCCTCACTACCCGGGATGATATGTTCTGGGGGTCTCGCGGCCCAACTGCACACGTGGGCGGAGCTACAAACATAACTTCAGATTTCACCCATTCAAGTCAATGGGAAAAATGTAAAAAGCTGTGGGACCGATTTGAACTAAACTTGGTATGCTGATCCCTCACTACCTGGGGTGATATGTTCTGGGGGTCTCGCGGCCCACCTGCACACATGGGCGGAGCTACAAACAGAAAATCAGATTTCACCCATTCATGTCAATGGAAAAAATGTAAAAAACTGCCATTCTCACAGTAATTCCAACTACCTGGGGTGATATGTTCTGGGGGTCTCGCAGCCCACCTGCACACGTGGGCGGAGCTACAAACAGAACATCAGATTTCACCCATTCATGTCAATGGAAAAAATGTAAAAAGCTGCAATTCTCACTGTGACCAATTTGGACAAAACTTGGTATGCAGATCCCTCACTACCTGGGATGATATGTTCTGGGGGTCTCGCGGCCCACCTGCACATGTGGGCGGAGCTACAAACAGAAAATCAGATTTCACCCATTCATGTCAATGGAAAAAATGTAAAAAGCTGCCATTCTCACAGTAATTCACAAACGGCTTGACCGATTTGAACGAAACTTGGTATGCAGATCCCTCACTACCTGGGGTGATATGTTCTGGGGGTCTCGTGGCCCTCCTGCACACGTGGGCGGAGCTACAAACAGAAAATCAGATTTCACCCATTCATGTCAATGGAAAAAATGTAAAAAGCTGCCATTCTCACTGTGACCAATTTGGACGAAACTTGGTATGCAGATCCCTCACTACCTGGGGTGATATGTTCTGGGGGTCTCGCGGCCCACCTGAACACGTGGGCGGAGCTACAAACTGAAAATCAGATTTCACCCATTCATGTCAATGGAAAAAATGTAAAAAGCTGCCATTCTCACAGTAATTCACAAACGGCTTGACCGATTTGAACGAAACTTGGTATGTAGATCCCTCACTACCTGGGGTGATATGTTCTGGGGGTCTCGCGGCCCTCCTGCACATGTGGGCGGAGCTACAAACAGAAAATCAGATTTCACCCATTCATGTCAATGGAAAAAATGTAAAAAGCTGCCATTCTCACTGTGACCAATTTGGACGAAACTTGGTATGCAGATCCCTCACTACCTGGGGTGATATGTTCTGGGGGTCTCACGGCCCACAACTCTATGTTGCTTGCTCAAGGGTGGGTTCACCCAAGAATTTATTTGTTCTTGCTCCAGGAGGTGAAACTAAAATTGTTGTTTACATAGTAACATAGTAACATAGTAGATGACGGCAGATAAAGACCCGAATGGTCCATCCAGTCTGCCCAACCTGATTCAATTTAAATTTTTTTTTTTTTTTTTTTTTCTTCTTAGCTATTTCTGGGCGAGAATCCAAAGCTTTACCCGGTACTGTGCTTGAGTTCCAACTGCCAAAATCTCTGTTAAGACTTACTCCAGCCCATCTACACCCTCCCAGCCATTGAAGCCCTCCCCAGCCCATCCTCCACCAAACGGCCATATACAGACACAGACCGTGCAAGTCTGCCCAGTAACTGGCCTAGTTCAATATTTAATATTATTTTCTGATTCTAAATCTTCTGTGTTCATCCCACGCTTCTTTGAACTCAGTCACAGTTTTACTCTCCACCACCTCTCTCGGGAGCGCATTCCAGGCATCCACCACCCTCTCCGTAAAGTAGAATTTCCTAACATTGCCCCTGAATCTACCACCCCTCAACCTCAAATTATGTCCTCTGGTTTTACCATTTTCCTTTCTCTGGAAAAGATTTTGTTCTACGTTAATACCCTTTAAGTATTTGAACGTCTGAATCATATCTCCCCTGTCTCTCCTTTCCTCTAGGGTATACATATTCAGGTCTTCCAGTCTCTCCTCATACGTCTTCTGGCGCAAGCCTCCTATCATTTTCGTCGCCCTCCTCTGGACCGCCTCAAGTCTTCTTATGTCTTTCGCCAGATACGGTCTCCAAAACTGAACACAATACTCCAAGTGGGGCCTCACCAATGACCTGTACAGGGGCATCAACACCTTCTTCCTTCTACTGACTACGCCTCTCTTTATACAGCCCAGAATCCTTCTGGCAGCAGCCACTGCCTTATCACACTGTTTTTTCGCCTTTAGATCTTCGGACACTATCACCCCAAGGTCCCTCTCTCCGTCCGTGCATATCAGCTTCTCTCCTCCCAGCATATACGGTTCCTTCCTATTATTAATCCCCAAATGCATTACTCTGCATTTCTTTGCATTGAATTTTAGTTGCCAGGCATTAGACCATTCCTCTAACTTTTGCAGATCCTTTTTCATATTATCCACTCCCTCTTCGGTGTCTACTCTGTTACAAATCTTGGTATCATCTGCAAAAAGGCACACTTTTCCTTCTAGCCCTTCAGCAATGTCACTTACATACATATTGAACAGGATTGGCCCCAGCACCGAACCCTGAGGGACTCCACTAGTCACCTTTCCTTCCTTCGAGCGACTTCCATTAACCACCACCCTCTGGCGTCTGTCCGATAGCCAGTTTCTGACCCAGTTCACCACTTTGGGTCCTAACTTCAGCCCTTCAAGTTTGTTCAACAGCCTCCTATGAGGAACTGTATCAAAGGCTTTGCTGAAATCCAAGTAAATTACATCTAGCATATGTCCTTGATCCAGCTCTCTGGTCACCCAATCAAAAAATTCAATCAGGTTCGTTTGGCACGATTTACCTTTTGTAAAGCCATGTTGCCTCGGATCCTGTAACCCATTAGATTCAAGGAAATACACTATCCTTTCTTTCAGCAACACTTCCATTATTTTTCCAACAACTGAAGTGAGGCTCACCGGCCTGTAGTTTCCTGCTTCATCCCTGTGACCACTTTTATGAATAGGGACCACATCCGCTCTCCTCCAATCCCCAGGAATCACTCCCGTCTCCAGAGATTTGTTGAACAAGTCTTTAATAGGACTCGCCAGAACCTCTCTGAGTTCCCTTAGTATCCTGGGATGGATCCCGTCTGGTCCCATCGCTTTGTCCACCTTCAGTTTTTCAAGTTGCTCATAAACACCCTCCTCCGTGAACGGCGCAGAATCTACTCCATTTTCTCGTGTAACTTTGCCGGACAATCTCGGTCCTTCTCCAGGATTTTCTTCTGTGAACACAGAACAGAAGTATTTGTTTAGCACATTTGCTTTCTCCTCATCACTCTGCACATATTTGTTCCCAGCATCTTTTAGCCTAGCAATTCCATTTTTTATCTTCCTCCTTTCACTAATATATCTGAAAAAATTTTTATCTCCCTTTTTTACATTTTTAGCCATTTGTTCTTCCGCCTGTGCCTTCGCTAAACGTATCTCTCTCTTGGCTTCTTTCAGTTTCACCCTGTAGTCCTTTCTGCTCTCCTCTTCTTGGGTTTTTTTATATTTCATGAACGCCAACTCTTTCGCCTTTATTTTCTCAGCCACTAGGTTGGAGAACCATATCGGCTTCCTTTTTCTCTTGTTTTTATTGATTTTCTTCACATAAAGGTCCGTAGCCATTTTTATCGCTCCTTTCAGCTTAGACCACTGTCTTTCCACTTCTCTTATGTCCTCCCATCCTAACAGCTCTTTCTTCAGGTACTTTCCCATTGCATTAAAGTCCGTACGTTTGAAATCTAGGACTTTAAGTATCGTGCGGCCGCTCTCCACTTTAGCCGTTATATCAAACCAAACCGTTTGATGATCGCTACTACCCAGGTGAGCACCCACTCGAACATTAGAGATACTCTCTCCATTTGTGAGGACCAGATCCAATATCGCTTTTTCCCTTGTGGGTTCCGTCACCATTTGTCTGAGCAGAGCCTCTTGAAAGGCATCCACAATCTCCCTACTTCTTTCCGATTCCGCAGTCGGAACATTCCAGTCCGCATCCGGCAGGTTGAAATCTCCCAACAGCAGAACCTCCTCTTTCCTTCCAAACTTTTGGATATCCACAATCAGATCCTTATCAATTTGCTGCGATTGAGTCGGAGGTCTGTAGACTACACCCACGTAGATAGAAGTTCCATCTTCTCTTTTCAGAGCAATCCATATCGCTTCTTCCTCTCCCCAGGTCCCTTGCATTTCGGTCGCTTGGATATTGATCTTTACATAGAGAGCTACTCCTCCACCTTTATGACCATCTCTGTCCTTCCTAAAAAGATTATATCCCGGTATGTTTGCATCCCATCCATGTGATTCACTGAACCATGTCTCTGTGATAGCAACAATATCTAGATCTGCCTCTAATATCAGGGCTTGCAGATCATGAACTTTGTTGCTTAGACTGCGAGCATTTGTGGTCATCGCTTTCCAGCTATTTTTCAGCGATAATCTCCTTTTTCGTATGGATTTTTGTGTCGTTTCACTTTCCGCTGCAATACTAAGAAATGAGTTGCTGATAATGCTTTTGTTGCAGCCTTTACTACTATCACATCACGTTTTGCGTTAGTTGTATTGTATTCATTTTGTCAAATATTTCACATTATAATTTGAATATTGTACTTTTTATTAAGCTGTAAAACAATAATTTCATTCACCACTATAAAGTATCTTTATTTCAATCCGTTTACTGTGTTATTGCTATTATTAAATACCCGAGCAACGCCTGGGCATCAGCTAGTAGTTTATAAATCTTTCCTTTTGGCTAAATCTTAATAATAATATTGTAATTTACAGCTGAAGAGACATATGATCAAGAAACTGTTTTATTTTAATTTTGTGATGATAAACATACCGAGGGCCTCAAAATAATACCTGGCGGGCCGCATGTGGCCCCCAGGCCGCGAGTTTGAGACCACTGGCTTAGAGGGAACAGTGCCGGCAGCTTACCTCACCTCTACCTTAAAAACAGTTTATGAACTTTATCTTCAGAGGAGAGCGACACGACTGATTAAGGGGATGGAAAGCCTTTCATA
Organism: Geotrypetes seraphini; assembly: GCF_902459505.1. Lineage (NCBI taxonomy): Eukaryota > Metazoa > Chordata > Amphibia > Gymnophiona > Dermophiidae > Geotrypetes > Geotrypetes seraphini. The sequence continues at coordinate 43,844,433 of NC_047090.1, read as the reverse complement.
CGCTGAGAGATTGGAAAAACTGGGACTCTTTTCCCTAGAAAAGAGAAGATTAAGAGGGGATATGATAGAGACTTACAAGATCATGAAGGGCATAGAGAGAGTAGAGAGGACAGATTCTTCAAACTTTCAGAAAATAAAAAAACAAGAGGGCATTCGGAAAAGTTGAAAGGAGGCAAATTCAAAACTAATGCTAGGAAGTTCTTCTTTACACAACGTATGGTGGACACCTGGAATACAATTCCAGAGGAAGTTATAGGGCAGAGTACAGTACTGGGGTTTAAGAAAGGTTTGGACAAATTCCTGCTGGAAAAGGGGATAGATGGGTATAGATAGAAATTTACTGCACAGGTCCTGGACCTGTTGGGCCGCCGCGTGAGCGGACTGCTGGGCGCGATGGACCTCGGGTCTGACCCAGCGGAGGCATTTCTTATGTTCTTATGTTCATGAATTTGTACAAACCATTAACTAAATTAACTGCTTTTATCACATTCTCTGGCAATGAGTTCCAGAACTTAACTATAGATAAAGTGACAAAATATTTTCTTCTGTTTGTTTTATACATACCACTAAGTAACTTCATGGTGTGTCCTCTAATCTCTGTATTTTCTCAAGGAGTAAACAAATTGATTTGTGTTTATCTATTCGATTTCACTGTTTCTTCTCTAAGGTCAAGAGCTATAACCTCTTTCGTCGTTCCTCATTGGAGGACCATTCCATCCCCGTAACCATATCAGTCACCTTTCTCTGTATCTTTTCTAATTTTACTATGTCTTTTTTTAGATGCTGTGACATGGCAGAAACTGTCTTTTGATACTACAGTCAAGATTTTGGGCTTTAATACCAAATCTTTCAATGGCAAATTGTTTATGATCTATAATGTGTGTAATTTGATGTGATTTGTACAATAAATGTTATGTCTTTTTGTATGTTAATATGTAACTTGCCATGGATAAGGGCGGGGAATAAACAAACAAAGTTATTCCTGGCCTATAATGCAACTTCTGGGGTTCCTTTTACAAAGGCATGCAACTTCTGGGGTTCCTTTTAGGAAGGCGCGCTAGCAGGGTTAGCGCGCGTGACTTTTAATCACACGCTAACCCCCGCGCTGGCCAAAAACTGCCGCCTGCTTAAAAGGAGGCGGTAGCAGCTAGTGCATCTAGTGGTTTAGCGTGTGTTAAACCGCTAACGTGCCTTTGTAAAAGGAGCCCCTGGTTTCAAATTTGAGTGGAATCTCGTTAAATCCCACTCAGTATCATTTATGATAGGAAAAAAATTATTGAATTCAAAAAATACTGTAAGACCTCATTTATGGCAGCCATTCATTACTTTTCTCCCAATCATGACAGTGATCTTCTCTTCTGGTAAGGGATATACTACCTTCCTGTATATTAATACTACCTTTCTCTGTATATATACTACCCTCCTATGTATATTTACTACCTTCCTGGGTATATATACTTCCTGTGTATATATACTACCTTCCTGTGTATATAATCTGTATATATATACTACCTTCCTGTATATATACTACCTGTGTATATATACTTCCTTTGTATATATACTTCCTTTGTATATATATATACATATATATATATATATATATATATACACACTACCTTCCTGTGTATACTACCTGTGTATATATACTTCCTGTGTATACTACCTGTGTATATATACTACCTTCGTATATATATATATATATATATATATATATACATACACACACACTACCTGTGTATATATACTACCTTCCTGTGTGTATATATATATATATATATATATACACACACACACTACCTGTGTATATATACTACCTTCCTGTGTATATGTATTACCTTCCTGTGTATACTACCTGTGTATATATACTACCTTCCTGTGTGTGTGTATATATATATATATATATATATATATATATATATATATATATATATATATATATATATATTACCTTCCTGTATAAATACTACCTTCCTATGTATACTACCTGTATATATATACTACCTTCCTGTGTATATATATATTACCTTCCTGTGTAAATACTACCTTCCTGTGTATACTACCTGTATATATATATACTACCTTCCTGTGTATATTTATATTACCTTCCTGTATAAATACTACCTTCCTGTGTATACTATCTGTGTATATATACTACTTTCCTGTATATATACTACCTTCCTATGGATACAATCAAAGTGGTTTACATATTATATACATGTACTTAGAAGTCCTTTTATTAAGGCGTGCTAACTGATTTAGCATGCACTAAATGCTAAGGTGCCCATAGAATATAATGGATGCCTTAGCATTTAGCGCGCGCTAAATCGGTTAGCGTGCCTTAATAATAGGACCCCTTATTTTGAACCCGAGGCAATGGAGGGTTAAGTAACTTGTCCAGAGTCAAAGGGAGCTGCAATGAGAATTGAACCCAGTTCTTCAGGTTCTCAGGCCACTCCTCCACTCCTAAATTGGTAAAGGCTACAGCTCCCTTATTCATCTTAGTACACCGGTGCCTTAGTACACCGGTGCCCCCACCATATATTATATACAGGTAGGTTGTGGGTCTGAGTTTTTCACACACCATATGCACATATACGTTTGTAGTGTGTTGTTTATGTTTAAAGGTGATTATTTTTTGTAAGTTGATAAAATATCACCTTATTTGAGTCTTGTTTTTCCTTATATATTTTTGAGTTGAAAACCATATAATTATCGCCAGAACTCCCTGGTAACCAGAATTGCTGCTTCACAGTATGACAAGCCTTCACTCACCTAGGGGGATTTTATAAATGTTTTTTTTTCTTTTCATTAAGAATTTATCAAATTACAAATCTGGCAATTACAGTAAAAGAGATTAGAAGGCAAATAATTGAAAATAGTAAAATAGAATGTGGAAAATGTCATCTCTCTCTCTCAAGTCCACCAACTGGAGAAGGCCAAAACAAGGCATTTACTTTTTTAAAAAACCCTAAATTCCTCCTTTGCAAAGCCACACTAGTGTTTTTAGTGCAGGCCGCCACGGTAACAGCTCCGACGCTGAGTCTGACCAATGGTCCATCAAGCCCAGTAATTTGTTCTCATGGTGGCCAATCCAGGTCCCTAGTAGAAAATGACACGGTGACAAAATTCATCACCGTTCCCGTCCCCGCGGATAACCGGAGGAAATAATCTCATGTCATTTTCTAGTGTCTATTTCAACCTCAATCCTTCTACACCAGCATTCTTCAAAGCAAATCTTCCAATTTCCTAAGGTCTACCTGCAATTTTTCACAATCTGCATGAATTTTAACAACTTTGAACAGTTTAGTGTGATCTGAAAATTTAATCACCTCACTCGTTGTTCCAATTTCCAGATCTTTTATAAATAAGTTAAATAGCACCAGTCCCAGTACAGATCCCTGCAGCACTCTACTGTTTACTCTCCTTCATTGACAGAGGTTGTGGTAAAAGCGGATAGTGTATCTGGTTTTAAGAAAGGTTTGGACAAATTTCTGGAGGAAAAGTACATAGTTTGTTATTAAGACATGGGGGAAACCTCTGCTTGCCCTGATCGGTATGGATGGAATATTGCTACTCCTTGGTTTTTGGCCAGGTACTAGT